>NC_140776.1:69530052-70130052 GCF_044657685.1 Stegodyphus dumicola
TCATTCAGCCTATAAAGATCGGATTGGGATGCATGCTGAAATGCAAATATAAAGCAGCATTTTTAAAATCCATGTTCAATTTCTTGAATAATGGCAAGACTATTCAAGAATTTTTGAAATATTTTAGCATAAAACCTGCTGTGTGTAGCGTCGCAAGATGGTGGGCTCTGGATACTTTAAATAATGCTTCTCATAATTTATGGCAAGCTACCATATTTCATGGTGCGGATGATGAAGATTATAGCAGCATGCTACTGATAGTGAAGAAAGTGAAACAGAGGTTATTGAAAATGAAAAAATTTCGATTGACAAGTTAGTCGGAATTCTTGACACAGCATATATAATACTTGAACAGTGAAACTTTGTAACTGAACAAGAAATTATGTCATTCTATAGAACTGAAGCGTATTAGCACAAAAAATGATGCAACTTAAACAATTTACATTCAAAGAAGTGTTTAATAAAGTAAACAAATAAATATTAGGCTTTTTTTTGTTGTAAATTTTCATACTATTTTGATCATAAATGCCTCATTATTTAATAAATCACGATTTAATATTTTTAATTTTATAATTTCTACATGCCATATTGCTAGATTTAAACTGGTGATCTAATACCTGGAAAAATATCTGTCTTGCCCAAATCGGCAAAGTCCCAACGAGTCTGGATCTCGGACTTTGTACTGTAAATGTCATTAGGAACATTTAATATTAATTAAACTATGGTGCAAATGATTATAAAAATAATCTGTTATGACTTTATTAAGCAATTACAGATAAGTTGTTCACAAATAAGTTGAGAGATAAATTAAAATGCTCATATCAAATCAAACAGCAACATTCTGAGAACTGATTATTAAACAGGCTGTTCGGAAGTTTAGTAAAAGTCGTTTGGAATAGCCGCACCTACTAGTCCACTTGAATGATATATATTTTGGCAGCATAATATAACAACCCCAAAAATTAGTTGCACATTTCACAATAGATGCATTTAATCACTATATGCAAAAGTTACAATTTTTTAGAAATGCTTATTACAAAAGCAAAATTCCAAATATTGCTTTCTCAACAAACTGCTTAGCTTATCAGTAAAATTTGTCAACTTGAACCAAAATTGTTGTACTGCAAATATAAAACTATACTGTACTGTGAGAACACATAATATACTTATATTTTCATAACACTCTATAGTAGAAAATATAAACAGTTAATTCAAAAAATTACACAGAAAAATAAAAAGCATTAGAAAAAAGGCTTTACACATAATTGTACTTATAAGTATTACCCATAAGACACTGTGAAGGAAACTACATCCTGTAATAGCTTGCACATGAAATACACTATGCAAATAGCATTTAGTTATGCAATTAAAATTGCAAAAACCATAATTATCCCCAGATATTCTACAAAATGCTTCTAAACAATGAAAGATGAATTATTATATTTATTTAACACAATTAAAACATGATCTTCCTTAAATAAAATGAATCGATAAAAAAAGAAGTAAATAAAAAAAAATAAAATTTTTAAGTAAGCAGTGCCATGAATAAAACAGTTATAAATTAGTCTATATATTTACTTAAATAATAAAAGTCAAACTATTCTGTGTTCATGTACATAAAGAAACATCTTTTAGGAATTTCAGCAACATAACAACCACAGAAACTATAAACTGTTATATTATAAAAAAATAAAATAAAGCTGTATGTTATTAAGAAGTATACTTTTGAATTGCTCAGTTGCACGATGAGGCTGAGCATTGTCATCCATCAGCAAAATCTCAGGGCCAAAGGCACTCCGAAACAGTCTAACTTGGGGTTCCAATAGCTCATTCACATATTTTCAAGTGATAAACAGAACTTCCTTGAAATATATGCAGCTCTGTACGGCCATTTGTCATGATTCCTTCCTAAACCATTAAACTGTGGCGATGGAAATGGGATACTTCATGGACAAGAGAAGGCCAAATGCATGTTCATTCCTCTCTTCAGATCAAAACACATCTAGAATCACTGTTCAGACTATACTTGTACTCAGCCATCTTGGCTCTATTGAATATGACAACAGCATCAGTTTAAATGCAGCTCTCTGAAAGCTGAAATGAGTGGGACTCAAACCAACCTCATTAAGCCTTTGTGAAGCAGTAGAATGGTTAATTAGAGTTCCTGTGGCAGCCTGAAGGTCTAAAACCAAATCTCCTGTAGTCATTTTGCAGTTTCTTCAAGCCAACATCGACAGAAAAGTCTTCTGATGCAGTTGTGTCCTCTGGTCGCCCTTGACCATTCTGTCTATCAACTGATCCAGTAGTTAAAAAGTTGCTCCAAACTCTTGATATTACTCTTTGAGGAGTATTCAAATTTTGGGCGACCTCCATTTGTGTTTGACTTCCTTCGATTCTGCCAGTTATTTTCCACTTTTGATTTTCACTTAATATTGCCTCTGAGCCATAACTACTGAATACTGATCACTCTCAGAAACCACATTCACTTTAAACACAATAGGCCGGAATTCCAATATGTCTCCATTATGCGCTACATTGTTAATCACCGAATTTGCATATTTCTGGCACTAAACATACGTACGGAAATGCAATTTTGTGTTCAATTGTATTTAATTAACATAAATAATAACAGCATGATAACATTAACTTCGTGAGGATATTTTTTCTCATGACCCTTTAATTTTGATAACCAGTGTATATAATAGAGATAATAATGTTGATTTATTATACACCTTTTATATGATATTCTGAGCTATCTGACAGAAAACATACTTTGAAAATATAAAAGATCTATCACATTTTGATATAACAGCAAATTAAACACACCTTTCGTTTAAATTCAGCTATGGCTCCTAAATCAGGATTCATTCCCTCCATTTGCTTCTGAATGCATCCAATTTCGTAATTTATTTTGCCAATGGCGACTTCTTCAAGCTCTTCACGTGTTAGAGTAGGAAATTCAATTGGACTGTCATCCTCTTCAAATAATTCTAATTTTGATAACTAACAAATAAAGACAAAAATAATGACAGTCATACTGGAAGGGGAGAAAAAAACACTTTTACGATATGCAATACTAAAGTAATAAATAAGGAACAAGGTTATGATAAGTATGAGTTTCCAAATTAAGAGCAAAATTAAAACAAAGAACCAAACACTGAAACTTAGAACAAAATATTTTGTTTACATTTTAATGCATGAAAACGAGATTTTCTTGAAGAAGTATTTGAGGGGTTAGGAACTTCTGAAGCAGGAAGGCTTACTATAAAGGAAAGCTAATTAACCCATTTTATCCCAATTTATTTATTTTGTTCAAATTTGAAAAGAATGATATTTTCTAAGGCTAATTAAACCTAAACAAAATAAATATAACAAAATTAGAAAATTTTTTATATTTTATATAAGAAATGTGGCCCATCCTCTAAATAGGACACTGGGATAAAATTTGTACTTAACATGTTTTTAGTGTTCTCTTCAATGATGAAAAGTGATTTCCGTGTACAAATTTTACTTTATTCGACTAATACTTCCTTATTTGGATTCTGTAAAGAATATGTTAAAAATAGCCGTCTTATGGCAATGTAAAAAAATCGATGTGTTAAAAGTATGCTTTGTATAGAATTTATTTGTAAATCAGCCACACTATATGCCAATGTAAAAACTTTTGAATTATTATTAAATACTAGATAAGGGCGGACGTGGGCAGAACCGATTAACGGTAATGGTAGATGGATGGTGCCCACGTCCTCTGTTACTACTACTACTACTAGATTTCAATGTGATGTTAAGTAACAGCAATTTCTGACCCCTGTAGAGTAATTTCTACTACTTGTTAATATCTTCGAATTTTAGTTTAGTTCTTATTACTGCCCGAGTGAGGTATAGTGTGTTAGCGTCAAGCTGACACCTTGTGAATTTTAAAAGAGTTTAATAAAGGGTACTTTTAACCCTTCTCCTCTGTAGTTCCTACAAGTACCTACAACATGCACAGTTGTCGCTTAGAAGATAAGCCAGTTGTTCTTACAAGCATTAAGACATGAAAGTTGCATTTCATCAATTGGCTGAAGATTTAGAAATATCTTTTTTTTTTTTTTTTTTTTTTTTTTTTTTGACTGACGGTACATCAAAAAGCTATTACAATTTATAACAATGGGCTTGACCAGGAACAAAACCACTGTGCATGCGCGGATGATGTTGGAGTAAATAAAGCAGCTATGAATTGCCTTTCCAAACATAGCGCAACTCAATGGGAAAAGCCACTGCTTTATCAGACTTCAATAGAGGTCAAATCTTAATGGCTCGGCAACTGGAAAGATCAATATCAGAAATGGCACATTTAGTGAGTTGTTCATGTGTAGTTGCTGTGAGCACATATTGAAAGTGTTATACATGGTGAAACGATAAGTCACCGGCCAGCAGTGTGTCATCAATGGAGCATTAATTCCACAGGACAGCGGAGACTGCTATGCATTGTTTGCCGTGACCAAAGAGATACAACAGCCGAAAGCACCACCAGCTATAGCAGTAGCGACCCAGACAGTGTTTCTCAACACACAATGCAGAATAAATTGCTGAGTACGGGCCTATGCAGAGGCAGAAGCATGTCCCTGCACTAATGGCGCATCATCGCCAGCAAGGGGCCAAGAATCATCGGAATTTGACATTAGAAGAATGGAAGAAAATTGCATGATCCGACAAATCATGTTTTCTGGTCCATCACATCAAAGGGTGTGTGCTAATACACCGATTTCCAAACGAAAACCTGGCTCCTCGATGCCCATTTGGGCGAAGACAAGCCGGTGGCGAGGGTATTATGGTATAGGCAATGTTTTCATGGAACACATTAGGATTCATAATCCCAACAGAACAATCTCTGATGTCTGTGCACTACGTGAACGTCGTTACAGACCAGGTTTACCCATTCATGACAACAGTATTTCCAGCTGGGCGTGGTGTTTACCAACAGGATAATGCACCATGTCATAACAGTCTAATCATCAGAGAATGGTTCGTGGAACATTCCAGTGACTTTCAAGTCATGTCTTAGCTTCCAAATTCACCTGACTTTAATCCAATAGAGCATTTGTAGTTCCATCTGAAAAAACAAATTCGTGCTGCCACACTTCCCCCTATCAATGTGTGGGAATGGCAGGACCAGTTGGTGAGTGTTTGGTACCAGATACCTCAGACTATGGATCAGCACCTTGTGGAATCAATGCCACGCCGAGTGCTGGTAGTTTTAAGAGCTAAAGGTAGACCTACATGTTATTAACAGGGTGGTGGTCATAATGTAATAACTCTTCGGTGTATATAGATCATAATGTAGTGCTCATTACTATACATTTTCAAGCTTTACTAATGATTACTACTATTAATTAGCATGACTAATATATTACTGGTTTAGTTATATGAATTACATCAACTAAAACCACCTCAAAAATTCCAAAATTTTCATTTCAGTCCCGTGAGTAGAGATCAACTACATCATGGCAAATATCAACAGCTATTATGGTATACTCAAATTTTAATCATAAATGACTTGTCAAATTTTTTATGTAATGTTAAAAGAAAAACAGAGTACATAAAAATTACTTAAAAACTTGAATTTTGACAAATTTTACTTCTGACAATCACAATAGCAAAAGTACTGGATATTTACAGAATAAAGATCTTTACATTGGATTTACAATGGTAAAGGAGTAAGATTTTTTTCCATAGAAATACACGTAAGATACTATAAATATGTCCAAAGTTATAACATAATTCATGGCTTTCAGTATTTTTCAGATGGATAAAATATCTTATATAGATTATAATTTCCTAAAAACAAAAACTTTCATTACCTGTGCTTTTAAACCCTTAACCTGGCCTTGCTTTGCCCTCAGATCAATTTCAATCAATTTAACTTTATTTTTATGATCAACGAGTTCACTTTTAATTTGATGCATCTTTGTAGAAAATTCTTGCACTAAAATTGATATAAACTTTTTCTTTATTTCACATTGCTCCAGTTCCTCCTAAAAGAGCAAGAATAGAAGCAAAACAAATTTACACTACACTGAATAGAAGATTATTTATTTTTATTTTATTTATCACAAACCCATGAAATTCTTTCCCATGAAACACCATGGTTCTTTACAAAACTATTAATAAAAATACACAGCTGAGATTAACAGCAGTCATATAAAGATAAACAAAATGGAAATTTCTTGTCATCTTGCTTTTTATATTCGAACTCTCTAGAAAGAACATATCATAAAATAATTTCCATGAAGATAGAAATTCAAAGATGCAAAACATGATTGAAAATTTACAAAATTGCTGCCAATATATATGTTCTCAGCATTTTTAACATAAATTGAAATTTATGAATTAAATTGGAAACAAGCTTAATTTAAATACTTGATATAAGCTAAATATATAACAAGTTAACAAAATGAAGGTTAATTATACATCTTTCCTTAGTATTTTTGTTTTTTGTGTTTCAGGTTAAAAAAAAAAAAAAAAAAAAAAAAGTAATCACATAAAAGAAAATTACATCTTTAAAAGCATCACAACATTTGGAATTTGGAAGTTGGAATTTGGAATTTGGAAGTCAACATTTGGAAGTTGGGGAGAATCTGGAAAAACCTTGGAAAACCTGCATTTGATAAAAAATACAAATATTCAAAAGATTAATCCCTTCTTCAAAGATTTTTAATTTTTATCATATTCTGTAACTGATTGATAAAGCTTGTACAGAAAGGTTCAGCAGTTGCAGTTAGTCAGTCTCAAGGTCAATTTTTCTCTTTTTGGCTTGCCAAACAACCATGGTAATGTTTGCTACAGAAAACAGTCTTCTAATTTTTTTCCCTTACACTTTATTTCTGTTGTTTATGTTCTGTGGTAAACCAAAATTATGTGGTAAAATGCTGAATACTTCTGGCAGTTAATAATTTCAAGATATGAAAATTCCTCACTGATGTTCCATGAAAAAGAAAAAAAAATCAATTTTTTTTAAAACCATATAGTTATCAATTAATGAAGTCTGAGGAGTCTTAGCCTGGAAGATATAATGGAGAAGACTAAGATTTTATAAATCAAAGCTTTAAAAAAAAAAAAAAACTTACTGACTTGAGCTACAGTCTCAGATGAAGTAGAGAAAATAAATGATATGCAGTGGTAATGATATATGTTATGATAGTGAACTGAGAGGGGTTATTATGACCTTGAAGTACCTATTTTAAAGTAACAGACTAACAGTATTAAGCCCTGTCATACAATTTTTTTAAAATGTTTTTTCTCAGATCATCACATCAATGTCTAGTTTTCTTAACAAAATGATTAAAAAACTTTTTTTTTTATATGGTCTTCCTAACTTTATTATTATACATCGCTTTCTTTACAGTTACGCTACAAAAAAATTCAACAGCAAAATTACAAAGTTTACAACTATGCTGTTAAATGCTCAATTAATGTTTTTAGTCCAAAGGGCTTTGTCCCTGAAGGACTATTGCTATCATTATGCAATTTTGCGTTGGTTTACTATAAATGTTCGTTTCACTTTTCAAACTGTTGCCACCAAATGTTAGAGTCCTGCATTATATTTGAAGAAATTAAATAATGAAAATTCTGCATAAATGTATGCATATTTCTCGCATTGTGATAAAACAATGGTACATAGAACCATCGAATTTTAGGAGACGTAATCCTCCTACAAATATCAGCACGTGGAAGACCATATTTGAAATTTGCTTTATCAATTTCATATTTTGTAAAAATTTAATGAATTTTTGATTAACAAACTCAAGGATTTCAAAGCGGGCAATGGCAACTTTGTACAGAAAAAATTTTTTTATCTTCAGCGCACGAGTCTCTGTATCGGAAATTCTAAAGATATGCTCATTTTAAAACTATTTTGCAATATTGCTGTTGAACTGAATTTTATGGTTTAAGTGCGAAGAACATGATATTTAATAAATAAATGTAACACGCAAAAATGTTAAAAAACACCCCTTTGGACATAATTTAAAATCTGAAACCTTTCGAATTTTTATTATTATTTTTATTTCAGTTTTTTCCTGAGTTCATCAGATTGATATTTAGCTTTCTTATGAACTACACAATTCTAGGTACAATTTTATCATTAGACCAATGCCTAAAGTACAACGATATGCAAGGTGCATTTTTTAAATTATAAAGCTAACCTATTAAATAGTTTTACTTTTTAATTCTACCTGAATGTTACTCTCTGAAATATAAAAAATTATCTTACAGATAGACCATATAAACTGCAAGGTTAATTGAATGTTTAGTCAAATAAATATATACAATCTTTAACCAAAAACAGAGATACGAATACAACAAATTATTAAATAATATGCAATACAATTATTTTTCAATTATCAATAACACAACAGCATTTGTAGAAAAATTCAAGCATGTATCTAATAGTGAACATAGTTTGGTTTTCTTTTAAATACATATAATCATTTTGAAAAAACTCCACCCTTCAGCAGAATTACATAAAAGTGCTTGATATTAGAAAAATTACCTAAAATATAATTCTACAGATATGTACAGGACAAATTTATTTACCAAATTACAAATAACAGCATGGCAAAATTCAGACAGTACTCATCCTACTGTACATAGGAGAAAATAATTTAGAAAAATTACTCTCTAAATATGCTTATTATTCAGAGAATTTTTATGACATTGCAAACATAAATAGCAGATTCAGACAAGAGTTATGCAAAAATCAAAACTTATAAAACACGTGCTTTACAAAGACTCGGAAATGATTCAGTGGTTCAGCAATAATATCTCTATATCACAAAATTGAATTTACAGTCTATACAAATTATTTCAGAATTTCCCTAAAAGATAAGAACTAAAAATTATATACTCTTCCTCTACAGTTAAGCTGCGTTCACACTGGCCCGTTGAGGAGGCGCTTTCCGCGTACGCCAGTTCACACCAGCGCGGCAACTTTCGCTTTAAAAGTTGTCACATGCTCGCACTAGATTGCGCTTTATATGGGAAACTTGGGGGGGAGGGGGGGACACGTGAAATTTTTGTGTAATATTTTGACATTTTATGATTACATTTTTTAATTAAAATGGATTTAATTTCTGCTCGATTAAAACTTAACTCTTGCTTTGTGTAAGAGAAGCAGAATGCAGTTGTTTATATTAATACGTGAGAGATGACTGCAGTAAGGAGATACAAATAATTTAATTGAAGAAATGCGCATGAACAAAACGAAATTTCTTTTAATTAATTTCGCACGACACCTCATCAATTCGACGAATTTCTAGACCTCATTGAACTATTTATTCAAAAGCAGAAAACTAATTTTTGTCAGAATATCCCAGAAAAGAATTGTTTGGACTATAGGAATAGGATATCCGAGAAAAGGATTGCTGTATATATCAAACATTATATATATCTAATTTAATTTATTTATGAATTTTGTTGAATAATAATTAAAAAATCCTAATTGTATGATTCTATTTTGGAGATTAAAATTTTTCATGTGGTAGAATACCATAAATGTTCTCGCATGATGTATGATGAACTTCACTTAATTGGTTTAAATAATGCAATAAAAAAGTATATTTTGTTTAAATATATGTAGGATTTACAGTACAGTCAAAAGTCGTTAATTCGGACACCCATAATCCGGACCTCAAAGCTAAAAACTTTCTGCGCATGCGCCGCGTTGGCACATGTGCACAGGCGTTTTACGCATGCGCGTAAGACCTTGACATATGCGTGTGCGCAAGTGCAGAATACGTTTTTGCCTGCGCGTTTAATGTATAACGGACGGTGTAAGCTAAAATTATCTAATTATCTATTTCAGTTAATGTTAATGATTGCGTTGTTCCTTAATCTTCGAATTGGATCCCGCTTATTATTTTTTGCAGACTGTAAGAGCAATTTTATAAAAGTAAACTTGAACTTTCGATTATGTCAAATAGAATTTCCGATGCTGGAACTTCCAAAGGATCTACAAAACAAAAGTATGTTTCGATGTCCAACAAACAAAAAGTGGAATTGCTGCAAAAAATGGATAAAGACATGAAGAATGTGACAGAGAGGTTAGTGAAAATGAAAAAATTTCGATTGACAAGTTAGTTGGTATTCTCGGCACAGCAATTAACGGGACTTGAACAGCGGAACTTTGTAACTGAACAAGAAATTATGTCTGTTTATAGAATTAAAGAGAAAGTATGATCGCATAAAACGAAGCAACTTAAACAACTTACATTGAAAGAAATGTTTAATAAAGTAAACAAATAAATATTAAGTTTTTTTTTTTTTTTTTTTTTTTGTAAATTTTGATACCCTTTAGATCATAATTGTTCTTTATTTCATAAATTACGGTTTCATATTTTTAATTTTAGAATTTCTGCATGGCATATTACGAGATTTAAACTGATGATCTATAATCCGAAAAATCGATAATCCGGAATCGCCGAAGTCCCGATGAGTCCGGATTAACGACTTTTGACTGTATAACTAAATTAAATATCACACTTAAAAAAGCAGTTATTTTTAAGTTAATAAACAACATCAATTTTTTTAAAAATATTTTAGTCTCTGTCTTAAGTACATATTTTTTACCTTAAATGGGACAGTAATTACTTCAATTAGTCATTCATATATTAATGAACAGCCACTATCTAAACATTCATTTTATAAGGTCACTTTTATATAAAACTCATTTGAAGTAACTGCATTTTATATAATACATCCTTTTCTGCGTTAAAAATTGAATTCCACAATTAGCAAATTTGCTAATGCTCATGCAAAAGTTTTTTAAATGAACGAAAAATTATCATCAAGATTAAACCTGTAGAAACATGGTCATGCATGTTTAAAAAAACAAACATGAAGCCATTAAAATGCATAGAAATATTACATGAAATCAGATACATACTAACGAGCTTCTTTTCTGTATACATAACAGTTTTCTTAATTTTTTTAAACAAATGGCTTACTCGTCACCACTCAGAACTCACTAATTTTTTTAATTAGATGGAACAGCAACTTTATACTAATACTAGTATCTCTTTTGCTAATCTCGTGTCAGCCGAAATAGAATCAGATCATAGTAGTAAGATCTTATGAATTATACCAAAGGCTCATTGCCAGAAGAAGGATAATGTACAGAATGGCCTGCGGAAATTATGTTTATATGAATGATGAATGAAATGAAAAATAAATGCAAGTTTCTTGTCTCCCCCTCTAAAAAAAAATTTGCAGTAGATTTAAAGAAAAGAAGTACATACGTACCATCATCAAAGGTAAGAAAAAGCTAGGCTCAAACCCGCAACACAAGCCCCTAGTAAAAGTTGAATCTTTTACTTGAGCGTGTTACCTCATAGCTACGATACCTTGCAGGTAAGCATCATTTTCACACTTTGTAGAGACATTAGGTTAATTCGAGGTCAGAGAGATGAAAAATGAGCAAACGCCTTCGCCAGGAATCGAACCACGGACCTCTGCAATACCGACTCAGTGTGCAGAGCCACTACACCATGAAGACAGTCTAGGAAAGTGGGAGAAAACCCTTATATACTCCCCCTATTAAAGGGCGACTGGGGGTTTTAGGGGACACAATTGCCAATCCTGGGTTTGGAGAATCATCATTCATAATCCTTTTAGTTTGGGCGCCACTGTAGAGTCCTTAGGTTAATTTGAGGCCGGAGAGATGAAAAAGGAGCAAACGCCTTCGCCGGGAATCGAACCACAGACCTCTGGAATACCGGCCCAGCGTGCAGAACCACTACACCCCGAAGGCAGCTTAGGAAAGCGGGAGAAATACTTTATAACTTCACCTTCAGGAAGTTGAAGAAGCATCTAGGCTACTATGAAACTAACCATAATATTTTCTGTAAATATTTTTATAAAAAACACCAATTCCATTACAACACCACTCTGGTGATGCTTGAATCCAAAATCTTTAACTCAAGAAGCCAACATTTTATCCACTAGGCAACAAGAGCAACCTTAAATTTATGTAGATATATTTTAAGAAAAATTCAGAATCTGGGATTTCGAAATCCATATCTATTTTCTCGCAACAATCTATTGCTTTAGATTATTCTGTAAAAATTATCAACCATGTATCATTTATGGTTGATTATTAAGGATTATTATTAAGACTATACTAAACTTATTACTAAACTTGAGAATTTTCCTTTAAATAATTTATAAAGCTATTTATTCTATTAGCGTATGCATTTTTTAAATTTAATCTGAAATTTTTATTAAGATTAATCCATTTGACTTTTTTTTTTTTCCCCCAATCAAGAAGAATTTTTGAAAGTGCAATCATTTAAAAACTATGGTATAAACTGGACGTTTGAAACGAGATGCCTGAAACTGATGCATCAAGCGTCAAAAAGTTGAGTCAACTCACTGGTCTCCGGCCATCCGGCAAATGCCGCCTCAGAACTCACTTCCGATAGGTTAACGCTTTACGTGCTAGTGTGAATGCAGCTTTATTAGATGAATTTACATGTGTATGAATGTATCAGTTTTAATTAACAGTAAACACTTATTTGAAGGGCTCATAATGATATTCTTAAAAATACCTATATATCTATCGATGTAGCTGTATGTGTGTTTCTGTGATAAAAAATGCATAAGGGCACTTAAAGTTTCTATGCTTATGAACGCCAGATATCCTTGGACCATTCTTCAGTATGTCAAAATGTAACAGCAGTTTTTGCCACAATCAGAAAAGTTAGTCAAAAATGCTTTGTAGCCTTTCAGCACTTATACTCACATACCTAGAACTTTCCGATACTGCATAAACCAATAGATAACAAGAAACCATAACTCACTTTTTCCTGCCAGGAGAAAAAAAAAAAAATCTGAATATCTTCCTTATGTGGAATGAGAAATTACAGCAGAAACAAGAGGTCACATTAATGGGTAATGCTGAAAAATTGAAAAATCTCATTCCTTACAGTTCAGTGCCTATTGGTCATCTTAAGAGGCTTATGTGCATTTGATGGACAATGGCTGGATTTCCACAAATTCCTTCTTCAAAATTAAACCATTATAGAACAGGTAAATGCTTGAGAACTTTACTGCATACAATTTCTTTTGCATCTGAAGTAATTAGCATAGCCGAGCATGAAAAAAGTATCAATCTTACAAAATAATGCCAAAGCACAGGCAGTGATAGTTCACAGCTTTCATGATCTGTTCTACCACAGATAAAGGTCCCAGACCCACCCATCAGAACATCCCCTAGTGTACAATACCACCACCAACAGCCAATGTATGACCTACTGTACAGGGGGAGCAACTGTTCGCTTGGAAGACCATGACGACCGTCAGCGTGATGACCTCACACGACCGTGACACGTCAACGTGATGAATGAGAAATCGTTATTCATCCGACCAGGCAACTGTTTTTCACTTATCCATGGTCCAGTCTTAATGTTCCCAGGCCCATTGAGGCATAGCTGACAATGGCGCTTAGTCAACAGAGACACACGAGTAGAACACCTGCTGCACAGTCTCATATCCAATAGTGTCTGCTGAATTGCGTGTTTCAAAACATTTGCACTTGGACCTGCAATGTATTGGGCTTTCAGCTGAGCCACTGTCTGGCACCGATTTTGATAAACCAAGTGGGACAATCTCTACCATCCTTTTCTTTGATGACATGTGGACGCCCAACACCTTGGCATTTACTGTTGATTTCACCTCATTTATTCACTTTGCATAAATACTAACAAAGGCAGATCATAAACAACCTACCAGTTATGCAGTTTTGGAGATACTCATTCTGAACCTTTGGGCTATAACAATCTGCACTCTATCAAATTCACGTAGATCAGTAGCCTTTCCCCTCACTCACAAAAGTAAGCACAAGAATGATTCCTTAAGTCCTCCTCACATATGCTTCTGCTATGCGGGAGTAGACATCAAAAGGAACATTTCTCAGAACTCAAACATTTCCAGGAAACCCACATAGTTCCGTTACCATTTTCACTCACTACAAAGACCTTGAATGCCAAACAGTAATCAATTATCACTCCGATTGGGATCGCATGATCTTTCAGATGCAGAACTTTCATCTGATTGGTTATCTTTACCCAAGACAGAGCTGCAGATGGTACATTTTCGGCAAAGTTTCAAAATATCCTGCGTAGACGGGACATGGTTTCTGTAGCTTCCAGCAGAGCTTTTTCCTCTAGGAATCCTCCCATTTAAACAATGATATCAGAATCTCATTTCTCATAAAAGTCCAATCTAGCAGGGACTGTCATTAGATGTGATAACCCATTTAATTTCTCCAGCAGCAGTTAAATACCATTTTCACTGAATCACATGTTCTCCACATCATCCAGACACATTCATTGCAAAATGTGGAATTGTCATAATGTTTTGGTTCGTCAGTGTATAATATCTATAAAAATAATACACGGTGATAACATTTCAAAAGCGATACAGATAAAAAAAGTGAGATTTGAAAATAATAGCACTTCTAGTGCTAAAAGGTGACTAAGGTGGTGGTGGTGCAGTCAGTGTTAATCACATGAATACAATATTTTATAAAATATGTAAGTTTCATGACCAAATAGATAAAAAATACAAGGAAAAAAAAGAAAGAGAGAGAACACATAAGATAAGTAAATATATACAATACCGCAGCTTCCTTTTGTTTTGCTGAAATTTCTAAACCATTTTTTTCTAAAATAGTTAACTCTTCTTTCAATTCCTGTCTAGTCTTGTTACAAATTTCTATCTCTGACTGTAAAGATGCAATTTTTTCTTCAGCTTTACTCAAATTCCTAAAAACATATTAATATAAAAAGTATTTATAAGAGTACATATTAATATAAAAAAAAGTATTTATAAGAGTACATAAGATACAAAAAAATTTGCATAACTGCTGCCCCATGAAAAATAACACCTAAATTTTTTGTCAGATTATTGGAAAAGCTTGCTTTTCTGAAATGAAGAAAACCGTTCCTTATTGAAAAGGTGTCCGCCGATAACATAACGGAGAAAACAATGCAAGGCGAAAACGTCGTGCTACAAAACATCGTGGGTGAAAACATCGCAGCACAAAATATCGTCGTCGAAAATAAAGCGGTTCAAAAACTTCGCAGTTTAAAAACATCGTCGTCGAAAATATCGTGGTAAAAAATAAAGTATCTACAAATCATCGCATGACGATAACATCGCAGACATACTTTTTTCAGGTTTTAATAATTGTAAGTGGATATTCCCATAATAATTTGTGAGCGCAAGATGTAAAGAAGGATAATTTTTACTTTCACACTTTTTTATTAACTAATAAATTTTTTCTGAAAAAGTAAGAAGGAAACTTAAGCATAGAAAATTAAATGCAACTTATAGATTATACTTTTCATGAAAAATTACCAGTAAAAACTTTATAAAAATTATTTATTAATGGCCTTTGTTAGTTAACTATGTTGGTTTAAAATTCCATCAAGTGCTATAAGTTGCAATGCTTAAGTTTCCTTCTTATTTTCTCAGCAAAAATTTATTGGTTATTAAAAAATATGAAAGTAAAAATTATCCTTCTTTCCATCTTGCGCTCACAAATCCTTACGGAAATATCCATTTACAACTATTAAAACCTGAAAAAAGTATGTCTGCGATGTTATCGTCATGCGATGATTTCTAGATACTTTATTTTTTACCACGATATTTTGTACCGCGATGTTGTCTCTTTGCGATGTTTTCACCCACGATGTTTTGTAGCACGACGTTTTCGCCTTGCATTGTTTTCTCTGCGACGTATTCGTCTGCGATGTTTTTGCCGCGATATTTTCGGCTGTAACCTATTGAAAAGAATACTGACATTTTCTTGCACTAATTAAACAGGTGAAATACATTTTTAATGCTTACTATTGTTGTAATTAGTTAAAAAGGTCTTTAAAAACCTTTAAATTAAGGACACATCATGAATTTTTTACTTAATTTCTAAAGGTTAGTTCATTTTAATTACAGCTAAGCACATGAGAGTTTTCAGCTAAAGGAGAGATGCCTTCTTTGACAGAGCTACCAGATATAACTTTTAAAATGAAGGGTTTTTTCCTCCAGAAATGATTTTAATTAGCAAAACTTTATGTTTGCAAGTAATAACTTAGTTTAAAGCACTGATAGAACAAAATTTGAATCCAATAGCTATTTAAAAATTTTTTATGTTCAAGTGCCATGGTGCAAAAATGTCAGATGTTGAATAGTACTAAATTTGCTCTTTATAATATAATTTTTAAATACTGATGATAAGAAGGGGGCAAGGAATATTTCACTGAACAAGAAAAGAGATGAACAGTAAAAAATATTTTTTGTTGTTCTAAAACCAATGCATTGAAACTGGCTTTAAAAGCACAACAGAAAATTTAAACAATCTTCAAATGTGAAATGACGAGAAACATTATATAGGGAAATACAAATTTCAAATTTGAGTATCCAGTAGAAATCAACCTTTAGCACATAGGACTAGATTAGAATTTGCTAAGACGTATATAAATAAACCTCAAGAATTTTGGAACTCTAATTATGTTTGTCAATACAAATTCGATATTTTTTGTTATGATTAAAGACAGAAAGTGGGGCACAGGCCTAATACTTAGCGGGGGGGAACCAGAATACATGCAATAAATATTTTCAATAAAGAAACAAAACCAATATTTTGGCAAAAGGTAAATAAAATTCATGCTGAACAGACTAAAGAAAATCCAACTCAGTATATATTCGTAAAATCGTAATAACTTCTCTGCATTGCGTCATTTCTAGATCACTCTATGTCCTGCGCAGCTCTGATGACGTAATAATTGAGAACTGAAACTGCCATTGTAACCCAAAACTTTTCTCTTCGCCGTGCTTCCATCTTTCATAACTACGGACTTCAGCTTTTGCTCTCTACTATGCTAAGATGTAATTTCGCTGGCTTGCTTTCTATCTCATCAATATCAAAAATGTAAAACTTCTGTGGAAAGGCACGACTAGAGTGCCAAGTGATTGTGGCCACAAATATCAGTTGCAAATAAAAATGGAATTAAAACTGCCTCGACTGCCAAGTTCTTTAGATATTACCAAGTTAGCATACTACGCAATGAAAATCTTCTTCAATATGGGTCTAATCACGCATCTACAGTGTTTCGTCTTTTCCTTTGCTTTTATTATGACATATATATATATATATTAGGAGGGGAATTTTAATAGTAAAAGCTTAAAAATATTTTAGACAAATTTAACATTTTCTTTGTTCTTTTTTTAATAGCTAAGACACAAAATACTTTTCCCAAGCTTATCCAAAGAATTTAAATGTTTAAACTGAGATACTTATAACACCTGAGCTGTGCTGTTTTTAAATTTTTCCCATTTTAGTGGAACATATATGCTTTATTTTTTGCATTATTATTTCATTAATTTATATTGCACTAGCCAAGCATATTTACTTGTATTAAATTAATATTTTTTCCCATGCATATTAAACGCACACATTAAGGTCAAGTATAACACCACAGCAAAAAAAATCAATTTAATTAACTATGGAATAAATAAAATTAAGTTAAAAAGCAATGGAACTGCAGCAACAGAAACTAAACTTATTATAAAGATCTCAAAGGATCACATATTTGAAAATGCACTTCATCTAATTATATTATTCTATAATACTAATACATGTGATGGTTTTCTTGAGAAAAAATGAAAATGGCTGCTTTATTAGGATTCGCACTGCAAGCCAGTCTTTCCCAATTTTTCTTTTAATACCCTTTAAAAATTGCTTATACAAATTACCAAGTCTATTTTATTTAAATGTGATAAAAACTTTATTTCGAAGAAAACTTTCAATGGTCTGTTGCCAGAATTCTGGAAAGTGGTGTTTAATTTTTGTTGTTTATAGTAAAGCATATCAAAATTATATGCCCAAGAAGAAGAAAATTTTGGAAGAGCACTTCCTAAGGTAAATTGAGTTATGTTACACTACTGAAAATTACAAAAACCTCATACAGCCAGCCTGATCATTCATTCTAAGAGGGAGAAATCTGTGACTAGCTATCAATGTTTTGTTCAGTAATTTCAGCCACATATTGGTCATATAAAAAGTCTCAGTGCTTTTTTTTTTTTCCACTAGATAGTGTTGATGCCTATATATCTGGCAACACTCACCTGATTGTCTCAAACAAACATTGTTTAAAAGGTAATATTCAGCTTCCATTGTTTGTGAAGATAGTTTTTTGATTTGTTGCTCATGTAAAAAGTTATATGAATTTGAAAATGAGTGAAATAGCTGAAGAAATATGCCATGTAATACTTTTTTACTATAAAAAAGGTAAAAATGCTGCAAAAACATGCCAAAAAATTATGAAGTGTGCGGTGAAAATCCTGTGAGTAAACGAAGGACCGAGGAAAGGTTTACTCGATTCTGTTCTGGAAATTTCACTCTCAAAGATGCACCTTGCTCTGGTCAGTCAGTCATTAAAAAAAAATCGATGACATTTTGCAACTAGTGGAGCAAGACTGGCATGCAAGCCATCAGAAAATAGCAGAGGCACTAAACATCAACCACATGACAGTTTGGAATAATTTGAAAAGAGCAGGTTACAAAAGGAAGCTTGATGTTTGGGTGCCACAAATTCAAAGAAATTTGATCGACCAAATTACCACCAGTGAAATGCTGCTGAAATGCAATGAAATTGAACCATTTTTGAAGCAAATCATTACAGGCAATAAAAAATGGGTGAAATACGAGAATATCAAATACAAGCGATCATGGTCAAAAGCCAGTGACCCTCTGCAAAAGACTTGAAAGCCCGGATTGTCACCAATAAGGTTATGTTGAGTGTTTGGTGGGATTGCAAAGGAATTCTCCATTACGAGCTGCTGCAACATGGCGAAACCATCAATTCGGCACTGTACTGTGCACAACTCGACCATTTGAACGAAGCAACCCAGAAAGAGCGACCAGAATTGGCTAACAGAAAGGGAGTTGTGAAGCATCACGACAATGAGGCCACACACATCTTTGATGACTCGGAACAAATTGACGAAGCTTGGTTGGGAAGTTTTGATGCATCCATCGTATAGCCCGGACCTTGCTCCATCTGACTACCATTTGTTTCAGTATCTGCAAAACTTTCTTCATGGTAAAAAAACTGGCAGACCAAAGAGCCACTGAAAATCACTTGGCCAAGTTTTTCGATGATAAACCACAGAAGTTCTACAATGATGGAATTATGAAGCTACCTCAAAAAAATGGCAAAAGGTTATAGATAATAATGGTCAATATGTACTTGATTAAAACTGATTTTCAATAAAGAAAATTTTTGTTAAAAAATGTATCAAAAAAGTGCAGAGACTTTTTATATGACCCAATATTTAAAAATTAAATAACTGAATTTGACATTACAAAAAATAAGCTAGCAAAAGTTACAAATTTGACTACTGTTTAATTATACATACTTTTCTGACTTTTTTAGCAAAGCAGTACATTTAATAATCCCTTGAGTAGTCTGATTTATTTCAGCATTTAATTTATCAATTCGCTTTTGAGCCGTCCCAAGTTTGCCTTTGGTTACAGCCAAGATTTTGTCTTGTAAACTATTAAAGATATATAGATAAGAATGAGAACATTAAACATATGTAGCATAAAAATGATTCAAAATCTTACATAATTATGAGTGATGTCATTTAAATATCTATTAAGTAAACACACTTTTTAACTTTATCTTCAATGATGCTTGCATCATCAGCAGCTTTAGTGTAACCTGCAAATATAATGATATGTTTATGTCTATGGGGAGAAAAACAAACAAAAACACACAATTAATTTTACACTACTATCCTCAAAACATTAACAAATAAATAAATAAAACCAACAATCTGATGCTTCAGTTTCCAACTTAATATATGAAAGCTATCTCAAACTTGCACAAAATGAAGAAATCAATGTTAAAGTATACTATGTTAATTAACCAATTATTATAATTTAAACCTTTAATCATTAATTTTTTCTTTCCAGTTAATCCTCCCCAGAATGCAAGTTGGTAGATGAGTATTTAACTAGAGGCTTTTGAAGGTTTTAGTGTTAGAGCATTTGGCAGCACCTGACATTTACATTTGATCACCCAATATTGCCTTATTATAATGATGACTATGCTGGCTGGAAAGGATTGAAGGAACCAACCAAGGGAAGCTGAGACATTACTATGTAGGAGAACCTTTTGAACGCACTGCCTTTGACATCTTGGGACCGCTACCACTAACTGCTGATGGCAACAAATACAGCCTTACTGTCATTCATTACTTCACAAACTGGCCTGAAGTGTGTCCTATCCTTCATTAACAGGCTATCATGGTAGCAGAAGTAATAATACAGCATTGGATTTCTAGGTATGGACTGCCTCTTCGGCTACATTCCACCAATCAAGGGATTTCATCTGGGCTGTAATTAAAGAACTCTGTAAAGTACTCGACATAGGCAAAACTCAAACAACGTCTTTACAATCCACAGTCAGACAGCATGGTAGACCCATGATTCCATGATATTCCCCATTACAGATGTTCTTTAGTCGAGACCTTCATCTGCTTTGTGATCTCTTGGTTAGTTGTCCTCTGGATGTACCTTCATTGCCTGAGGCTTGCATCCAAGATTTCCAGGCATGGTTTGAAGAGATGCACAGTTTTGCAAAAAAAAAAAGTGAGTCAACTTGATGACGGAGAAGATGAAGACCCAATATAACACAAGATCTACAGGACATTGATTTAATGATGCTGACAAGGTGCGAGTACAGAAAACCAGTTTGACGGAAAGAATATTCTCCGAAGCTACAGTCACCCTAGGACTTTCTTTACACCGTCCTAAACAGGCTGAACAACGTCTTGGTTTGGCTCCATAAGTCATCAAATTCTAAGCCTTAAATCATTCATTACGGTAGGCACCCCTTACTATGGAAATATACATAGTACATAGTCCCCATACTGTAACTAGTATTTTAACACCATGGTCCCATTTGTATAAAAGTTTGCAAATTTGTGCATTTAATTATTGATTTAGTATTTAATTTGTTGTATGTTCTTTACTGAAATTATTGCACTGATTTACCTTAGTCGTAAGTATGGCTTCCTGTCCAGGTATTGTACTGCTTGGAATGTGCAGTCTTTGGAAAAAAGGCAAAGTTTGTATATATATATGTTACCATGAAAGACTGAAATTGGAAAATGTCGACATTCACCGGTGAATGTCAACATAAACCAAATATGTTGGTGAAAGACTGAATATTTGGTTATATTCTTGTAAATTCGGACCATCACCGATGTATGTCGACAATCACAGATATACTGTGGTGGAGGTCGAGTTCAACATAGGGGCGACTGTCTGTCGCCAAATCCTTTGCTCTGCTACGATTGAAGTTATGCAGCATGTATTTGTTATACTCTGGAACACTGTTTGTCAGTCTTATGCTAGGTTTGATGGTACGTGCAACGTTTTCTTAAAGTTTGATTTTTTTAAATCCAATACCCTAATTTATGCTGAATGGATACTGCAGTGAATAGTAAACTTTTCCTTAAAAAGTTAAATGCACTAATTGCGAGTAAATGAGAAGACAATTGTTTTTATTTTTTCAAACACATTTCTCCTCTCCGGGATTGATTACTCCTTATGAAGCTATGTTTGGCATTAATCCAAGAAGAGGCATAGCATCAGTTTTTTTTGCCTGGCGAACAAATCGCAAATATTGAAACCGAAGAACAACTCTTAAGAAATTGCTAATACTTTTGAAACCGAAGAACAGCTTGAAGAAACTGTTAATACTTTGAAGAAAATCTAAGCAGTGGCCATATCGAAAACAAAATTCCAAAGAAAAATATTGAGGAGGACCTCCAACCTACTGCGTCTTCGTATCAAGACTGGACTGAACAAACATGTTAATTTCTATAAAAAGACTGGCCGCGAAAGTGAATCTTTTACTGCAAGCAACAAAAATGTTATGAACCTCAAAAGAAATTTTCTCTTGCTCAAATTAGTGATACTGTTCGTATACAAGTCCCCAATGTCGACCATGGTCGTACAGATGGCCAAAATGTGTTGGCAGTTGTTGTTGGAATAAGTCTCTGGGTTTTATAAACTAGCAAATAAAAATGACACCTTCAAGCAGCTTTATACCCGTAATCAGTTTGTAATTTGTAAAGAAAAGTTACTTTCCGTAGATAAGATTCCTTCTCAAGTAATGTCGCTGAGAGAAGCAGCTGCAGCTAATTCTAGAAGTGCAGGGCAGGGCTATACATGCTGTCACTGCAAAAGGAAGTGTTCCACAACTAAATGCAGCTGTAAAAGCAAGGGACTCTTGTGCAATTCAAAATGTCATAAAAATTTATGTTGTTGCAATAAATAAGATTTCAATCACATAATTAAGTTTTTTTTGTATTATTTTCTTTTCTCCTTTAGAATGTATTGTTTAAAAGTTTACATGTGCTGTTACGTAAGCTTTTTCATATTTTGACATAAACGGTATAAATGCAAAAGTAAAAAGTTCCTTATTGACTAAATATAAAACTAAATGCTTAACATTTATCCAAGCACGACTGCTGTCATTATTAAGCAGTGAAGTAATATCGAGTAGCCCTTCTCGCGTTAGAATCAAAAGCTACATGTCACGCAATGAAAACACCTCTATAGAGTTCCGAATAACTCTTCTCACCAGGGATCGGTTACTCCTCTTAGCAAGACAGGCGAAAATGTTACATCACCCTTGAAGTTTTATGGCGCCTGAAATACGGAGAACAAAATGCAAATCTCTGACATATTCAACATTCACCATTAGTGCATGGTGAGCGTCGACATTTGCCTGTGTAAGTCAGAAATAAGGATATTTGGCAAATATTTTGGACATGCACCAAGCAACTATGTCAGTGGTCGGCAAAGTGCGGCTCCAGAGCCGCATGTGGCTCCTTGCCTCCTTAAGTGCGGCTTATGGTACAAATATCCACGGAAGGCACAATAATATTTTCATTTTAAAAAAAAACTTGGTAAGAAAAAAATTACATCTTATTTTGATAAATTAAAATGTAAACCATGTACAAGCTACCGGCATGCGTGTGCGTGCTTTTTATAAAGTACTGAAGGTACAAATTGAATTGGCATCACAGAGCAGCAGTTGCAGTGTGAACAGTTTTGTCTTATCTACAGTGTCTGCCATAGTCCTGTCTTATTAAAAGTTGTATTTTTTAATCTAGCTGCACATCTTACAGGTATTTTTATACAATTTTATTACACCTGCTATATATGTTTGTGGTTACAGTACAAAATTTGTAATCGATTTTTCGATAATTTCTATTTGTCCAAATGTTGGAAGTTTTCTTCCATTTTTGGTCATATTAAAAGTTTTGTTATTCTGATGATGGAAAAAAATGTTTTTTTCTTTTTAGTGCAGTTACATATATTAATAAAATTGTATTTTTAAAAAGATTTTTTAAAATTTTTATTTTTATCAATTTAATAATGATAATAATTTTCTACTGGTAGCTTTAGGAAAAAATATATTTGGAATACACTGCTCAACATTGAAAATGCAACACCAAGAAGATGATGAAAGTGATGAAATTTGGAAAAAAGACAGAGACAGCAAGCAGCAATAAGTGATCTTTCTTTCAAAATGATAGTCAGAAAATGCAGAGCGAGAATGGCGTCGGCTCGATAGCATGTGGGACCACCGCGGACAGCAATGCACAAAGAAACACGTCTAGGTACAGAGTCAATAAGAGTGTGGATGGTGTCCTGAGGGATGGCTCTCCATTCCCTTTCAACCATTTGCCACAGTTCGTCTTCTGAACGAGGCAAGGGCAAAGTCTGCAAACGGCGTCCGGTCAAATCCCACACATGTTCGATTGGTGACAGGTCAGGAAATTTCAGTGGCCAGGGAAGCATCTGTATACCTTGCAGAGCATGTTGGCAGATGCGAGCACTGTGTGGTCGGGCGTTATCCTGCTGAAAAACTGCATTAGGCAGCCCCTGAAGGTAGGGGATTGCCACCGCCCACAGTACATTATCCAAGTATCGTTGGGCCGTCATAGTGCCCTGAATACGAACTAGAGGTGACCTGGAATCGTAGGCAATAGCACTCAACTGCAATCGTAGGCAATAGCGACTGTCACTGGATAAACAGAAGTGTGACTCATTTGAGAGCACGACGTTTCACCATTCTGTTATCCATCGCTCCAGTCCGTCACCATTCTAAACGTTGGCGTCTGTGTTGTGGGGTCAATGGCAGTCTTCTTAATGGACGGCGTGCATGCAGGGTACATTAAAAAAATTGACGGGAAATGGTTCTGGTCCACACGGGAACATCCAGGGTATCTTGCACATGCTGCAGAATTGCGGTACAAGTGGCTTGCGGGACCGCCACTGGCAGATGCGTCGATCCACACATGCTGACGTAACTCTGGCTGCACCTGCACCCCTCCTTCTTCCCACATTTCCTTGTTCCAACCAGGTTCCCCATAGCCGATGCACCGTGCTCGGCTATTTCGGGATTTTAAGAACAAAGCAGATATTCTGAAAATAATTAGAGTTACCATTGTCTTCCAAAACCATTAAAGATAAAACAATTAAAATATGTTCGAATATAACCACCCAGCATATCGAAGATCTGAAATTGCTTTCGGCTTTATCAATAGCAGTTGACGAGTCTTGTGACATAAATGATACAGCGCAAGTTTCACTTTTTGTAAGATTTATGTCTCATTCAGGCCCGAAAAAAGAACTTTTAGGATTATTGCCACTCAAAGGTCAGACGCGTGGAGAAGATATCGCCAATGCTGTAATTGAGTGTATAGATAAACATCATATTCCCCTTGATAAAATTGTGTCGATTTCAACAGATGGGGCCAAAAGTATGATCCGCATAAGAAAAAGAGTTGTTGCTATTTTGAAAGAAAAAATTAATCCCGAGATACTTGTTTACCATTGTATCATTCACCAAAAAGCGCTTTGTGCGCAAACATTTCCAGAAGAAATTTGTAAAGTTATGGAATTAGTGATTACCATTATCAACTCCATTTCAGCTAAAGCTCTTAATTATCGCCAATTCAAAGAATTTTTATTTGAAATGGAGAGTGAGTACGCTGATCTTCTGCTTCATAACAAGGTACGTTGGTTATCAAAAGGGAACGTTTTAAAACGGACATCATTTTTCATTGTAGCTTGATCGCCCTCTAGCTTGAAGAATTACGACTTTTATTAACAAATGACTTTTTTCCATTTTACTCTTACTTTTGTGGCCATGATGAGTAATCTTAGCTGAATCAGCCATTTTTACATTTTGAAGCTGTTTTGTTCTTCTAACAACTTGACTGACACCATTTTGAATTCTTTCCATGTCTTTTCAAGTCTCTCAACCCCTTTTTCACTCGGGGGGATACGAGTTCCCGCCAAGTACAATCTAATCGCATTGGCTGATACGAAATGACAATGTTTCTCCCGCCTACGTCACATGACGAGAGGGATGGCTTTGTACGACTCGGAGGGGATTACACCCCTTTTCAAATATGTTTCGCGATCAAGAGGACGGCTCAGCCACAGGTCTGTTTTTTATGTTTTTTAAAATCTTTTTCTTGGTCTTAGCAAGACCCACAACGTTTGTTTTCATTAGTATTTCATTTCTTTAGATTTTGTTTTCAGAACCATAATTTTTATAAAGGTTTTATTCTTTAAGCTAGCAGGACCAGCCAGTAAGTTATTGTATAATTTGACTAATAGCAGCCTGCTATTTATTTTATTTTAATTTTGTTTTGCTCGGTGTTGCATTTATTTTTTCTTGCACCTTAATATGTTTTTTCAGCGGACGCGTCGGGAAAATGGAACAGAGAATTGAAGCTCCAAAAAGATTTTTTCGGGACAATTAATATTATTTAAAAATTTTTTTCGTCAAACAAGAGCTTCAACTGTCTGTTTCGGCAAAACGCGTAATGGTGTTAGCTTGATTTGACATTCAACCAATTTTCCCTTGAAAAGCCTGGTTAGAGGTCCAATTGGGCTAATTTACCATTTTCCGCTTTGTAATTTTTATCATTTTTTAGTTTTTGGAATTTATGTTTTATTATTATGTTTTAATTTGTTACGTCGATCAGTTTTTTTATAAGTGTTAACTTTACACATATCACATCGATAGGTTTTGCTCTTTTTTTTGTGCATTCACATGTTTCCAACAATTGATTTTAACAGTTTTTTGTTCTGTACTTTATTTTACGTGTAGGCTGTTTTTTTTTCACCTTTCCATGTTAATATTTTTAAAAAATACTGCGTTGAACTATTTCTTGGAGCCACAGCTCCTGGTAACTTTTCAGTGAGCTTTACAATATTTCTTCCTATTAAAAATAATCATACATATAGAAAAAATTAAATATATTCATATATATTTTATGCTCATTAAAAGCAACTATTTCAAGTGAAAATACAATAACTCTTACAGTAATATTCAATAGCTTTGTATATTCCACAAAGTGAAACGTATATAATGATTAACAATTTTGAAATGGAAAACATTAAAAATATGCTTTTTGAAAAATGGCAAATAATATTAAGTAGTATAAATAAAACATCTGCTCCAAAATTTATGTTTAAGGAAAACCCTTGTTCATTCTTTGCATGCTGTTCCAAAAGGTGTTTATGAAATTGCAAAACTCACAGTTATGTCCCAGTCTATGTTCAGTTAGTAGACTTTGGCAAGTTTGTTATGACTAAGTAAAGAGCTTAAATCAAACTAATGAAAGACAACAAAGAACAACTAATGTCGGCAGTATACTATTTTCTATGAAAGTTTAGTCTATACAATTCATTACACAAAGTGTAATTAGTTCCTTAAAGCTACTTTCAATAACAAATTTTAACGTTAGAAAATATTATATACAGTACTGTGAAAGCTCATGTCTTTTGAGAATAAATTAATGCTATTAGTTTTTATTTTTCCTTTTTTAGCTGGAGTTAAAAAAAATCATGTTTTAAAAATAAATTTCTGAATTTTTGATCGAATAGCTAATTTGGCGCCCCTTCTATTTGTTCACCCGAGGCAAGTGCCTCACCCTCGTCCTGGCCCTGCTAGATGTCATAACACTCATAAAAATGAGAGCATTTAAGTAACAATTAAGAACACAAATCATGAGCACATAAAGATCTGCATAAAGTTTATATGCTTTCAAAGGTTATCAGGTTTAAAAATGAATGCAGCAAAATGTAAATTCGTGGCCAAAGAACTTTGGTACCTGGGATATAAGATATCAGAGCAGGAAGCAGATGCTGAAAATTAAAAAATTTCAAAGATAAAAAATTATCCACCATATAATGCGCCAAAAAAATAAGTATCATTTCTAAGCTTGTGCTCCTTTATAGAACATTCATTTAAGATGTTGATAACATAGCAGAGCCTTCATTAAATTCAAAAGCAAAAAAGACTAGATTAACTTGATTGGCAGAAGCGAACATGGCTTTTGAAAGGCTTAAGTATATTAATCCAAGGCCTGGCCTTAAAATTTCTTTAAGTGTCCAGAAAGTTAGAAATCACTGCAAGTGCATCTGATTTTGCAATAGGAGAGGAGAGCTTGTGCAAGAAGGAAAACCCACAACATATTTTAATAAAACTTCTAATTCAGCTAAAAGAATTTATACTGCTACAGAGAAAGAAATACTAGCACTTCTGTTGGTCATTCAGAAATTTAGACTTCATTTGTATGACATTCAATGTCTACATTCTGAGAAAAATTTCTCTCTTCATTTGTAACATGAGCTCTTAAACCACAAAAATATATTTTAAAAATGAAACATACCACAGGGATAGTAAATATTGTTTTAATGCATTTTTATTTTAATCAATCGTATTAAAATGTAGATTTAAATACGCCCATGAACTGTGTTTACTGCTTAGTTGTTACTCGACAACCTTTCCGATTAAATTTGAAAATTAAATATCTTAAGCTTCATTGAATGGCAAAATGCTGGTGCATGAAATATAAAAGTATTTTATTTCTGACAGTAGCAACCCACTGCTTTTAAATAGCTGGGTCTGCTGATTAAAATCAATAATCTGGGGCATTGGAGATAAAACTGTTTTATTTCAAAAAGTGTTGCCACTGCTTGCTGAGTTACTTAAACTTCATTTAGTATAAACAACACTCTCTTCATACTTATCCCACATAAAATCTACAATAAAATTGTAAAATATTTTAAAACAGCATATCTTTAGAATTCCTGAGAATAAGTGTTGACATACATTTTTTTACATTCACCATTTCTTTAAAAATAATGCACGGGAAAAATATTTCAGGGCAACATCCTTTTATTTGTGTTGCTACATATTTTTTACTTTCACTATATCATTTCTTTAAAAATAATGCATGACAATAACCTATGATGGCCACATTTGAAAAGTCACTTGGACAAAAAAGATGAGGTTTGAGACTAATAGCACCTGTGATGCTAAAAAAAGCAGAAACTAATATTTGAAAGCTAAAAAGATTAATATATATATAGAGAGAGAGATAGATAATTTAAATGATAATCTTAAAAATACATTCAATTTAACATATATAGTTTGAAAAAAATGCTATAATTAAAAAAAAGTGAAATATACTTTTTCTTCTCTTTTCTATACAGGCTTCAAGTTCTTTAACTTTTTGTTTGTTTGGGACCACTTCTAAAATTTTTATCTCCTGCTCTCCTATTTGAGTAGAAAGCACATTTCTTCTATCTAAAAACCCCTAAAAATCGAAAATAATATCTTGATAATACTATTTTTTTATAACTATAAAATCATACGAACAATAAAATGATACATACATTATAATTCTGACGTGTTTTCTTAATTGAATGTTTCAAGGATGAAAGTTCTTTTTCAGCTGCATTAATAACATCTTTCAACTCAGATTTCATTTTTTTCACTTCTGCAGCATTTTTCATTAGCAATTCCAATTCAGCAGACATTTTCTGAACTTCCTGCTCAGAAACAGTACTATCAGCAATACATTTCCCCATACGACCTTTAAGTACTTTACCACCACCTCCACTCATTGTGCCTGGGGGGAAAAAAAAAAAAAAAAAAAAAAAAAAAAAAACTTAAATTAGAATATTAATTTTTTCTTCTTTATTTTAAAACCTTAATTTTATATTCTTTATACGGCAATGCTAAAACTGTGAAACAATAATATTTTCAACTGTGAGCACAATTTGAAATCATTAATATCAAACAAAAGTTGATTTTAAAAAAACTTCTAAATAATTAATCCCTTATAAATAATTTTTATAAGGGGTCTGCAAAATCACTTTGAGCATTTAAGCAATTTTCCCATTGCTTCACCAGATTGAATATACTCGTCAGATAAAGTTTCTTTTTCTGCTGCTTGAATAAGTATGAAACTGCCAGCTGCACTTCTTCATCCAAATGGAACCATCGTCCTTTCAAGGACTTTTTAAAGGGACTAAAGGAACGAAAATTGCATGGGGAGAGATTAGAACTCTAAGGTAGCTGCTTGAGCGTCTCTCAGTTTAGTGTCTGTAGCTTCTGCATTGTGACATCTGTTATAGTAGGATGTTCATTATCATGAAGCAGAATCCCCCCATTCTGCAGTTTCCCTAGACATTTTGCCTTAATTGGAAAAGTGTAATCTCTCCATCGGTTTGCAGTACCATTCCCCACTGTTGAGATGCCTGGATCCCTGAAATCGATAAGGAATGAGCCCTGGAAATCAAACAATAGGGTAAGCATTACTTTTGCAGCAGATGACTGGTTCTTGAACTTCTAAGGATGAGGGGACGAAGGATGACACTACTGCAGTCAATGTTTTCAACTCAAGTTCATAGTGGTGGCATCAGCTTTCATCATCTGCAACAATGTGCTCAAGGAACATGCTGCCTTAAACACTGAAACACATCAGGTGTTTCAGGCAAACTTACTCCAGCCAGATAATGTGTTGCATGCTACCAAAACTTACGTTGAGATCCTTTGAAAGCCCACAAATGGATATGCAATTTTCTGCCCTAACTGCATCAACTGCCCACTTGGTGTTGTTTGCAATGGATGTGGAAGGCCTTCAGATTGACTTGAGTCAAATTGTGACCAGCACGGAGCAGAGAACCATTCCACAAGAGCAATTTTAGACACGCAAGATTTTCCATATACATTGTTGATTCTATGATTGATGTTTACTGATTTATGCCAGCCAAAAAAGAACATATTGGTCTTGTTTGGATGCATTTGGTAATAATGTTGCCATGGTTAACGTTCAAGCATTTTCCACATGCTCTTTGGAAATAGATGAATGCCACAATAATCCCATGCCAAGATGTCAATGCTTATATACTGCATCAATGCAGTAATTCGCATATACGCAGCAGCAACACACTCAAACGGAAACTCTTTAATTGTCCCTTACATTAATTTAAAAGACAAACTGAACGCTCAGTATAGAAATACAAAAAAGATTCAGATACATTATATAAAAATAGGTGTAAACTAAGATTATAAGAAAAATTAAAAACATGCACAGAAATACTATATTAAAAGTAACTTTGAATAGCAAGTTGCACTTAATTGTATGTCAAAAGATGCCCATCTTTATGCTGAGAGTTTAATTAACAGATTATAACTATTAGCCTCCTGTAAAATATCAAATGTGTCAGGAAAGAGAGAGAATAAGCAGCATCATTTGGCAATAACCCTCTATACATATTCAACCATAAACTTCTTTAGCTGATGTAAGATTCACAATAACCTATTCTTCAAATTTAATTTCTTAAAACATCACCTGATAACATAGCTTTATAAATTTGATGCAAAATGCATTTAAAATATTTACTGAGACCTGTCATTTTTTTCATCTATTCAAAATAAAACTACATACAACGTTTTAAATTTTCTTTCATCTGATATTCATACAACTTTAAAATACAAAATTCTCGCATTTAAGGAACAATTGCTTCATCTCCCAACTGAAGTTGTTTAACGTTATTTAAAGCAGGGGTCAGCAACTTTTTGATCCTCAAGGGCACAAAATAAAATTTTAAACTCTTAGTGAGTGCCACCCATGCACGTTTCATAATCAAACATCAAATGCAACGCTGCAAACTAGTTTTGTTTAAAAGATATAACTTTATTGAACTCAATAACAATTATTTATATTCTTAAATATTTTTTTAATACATCAGTGTGAAATGTGTGTTTGTAATTCGTCTGCTAACTAATTATAATCAACAATTTGAGTTGCATGTTCTTAATTATCTAAGTGTGACTCAATAAAGTTTTGAACAACACTTTGATTTCAAATATGTCATATTTGAAAACATCTCACAATTAAAGGGTATTTGAGCAATAAGAACTAATCTTTACTGCACATGATTTTAAAAATAGGATACTGATTTCTGTTTAACAATCTCCAAAATATCTTTATTATTTTTGTAAGATTTTAAAATAACATCATTTTGCAAGCTTGCAATTTCTAAGTTTTCCATATTGTTAAGATGAAAATATTTAAAAATTGGTGTAGCCATGTTTTCTTCATCAGTAATAAAAAAGGCATTCATAAAGAATTTTAAAGTAGGCTCTAAGTCAACAAATCTAGAATCAAACTGAGTTTGCAATGCAGATATTATTTGAAGATATGAGTCTATTAATATCATATTCTTTTAGATTTTCCACCCCTTTTTTCTATTAGAGAAATATGGTAGCAATTTCTTAAGAGACAAGATCTATACAATTGTAAGATTAATTTGAAGCTATAAATAATGCTGATCATATCAGCAACATAAAGTAGTTTCCCTTCCCTGTAGTTTAAAATTTAGCTTTGATGGTCAAAAAAGCTAAATTTGTTAACCAATTTTGTCTTCCAGCTGTTTGTAGTTTTATCCTTGGGATGCTGTGTATCTTTGTCATTTTACAACAGCAGTTTAAATAGTCTATTTGCACTCCTTTTGTCTTCATTACTGAATTGATTATTTTGCAATAACAAAAATTTCATTCTGGAATTCAATGATTGCTGGTGTATAATGCAGTGATATGTAATAAAATTTGGAGGTTTGTGCAGCGTCAGTTGTTATTGAAGATCATTTCTCAATTGGTATTTTAGAGTCAATCAAAAACGTTTTTATTGCACAAAATAAATGCTTTCCTCATGTGCGCTCTTTAAACAGTAGGATTTTTAGAAACTCTTCTTTTGCAGTAAAATTTGCAAAGGCCATCTTGTCACTTATTGCCAATTGTACAGCACCTGTTATATCTTCGATTCCTCCAGTTGTAAGGGAAAAAAATGCACATTTATTCATATCTTTCATCAGTTGGGTTTCTAAGTGGACTGCAATTGTTTCATTTCCCCTTGTAACAGTTATAGCTGACAAATGCATGGCATTTATGGCTGAAACAATTTCTTTTTTATTTTTAAAATCTGCAAAATGTACATCTGCAGATTCCAACATAGTTCCTTTTATTATTGCTCTATCCATATATGGCTTTTTTTTTCTTCTTAGTAAGTATATTATTATTATTACAAGGACACAACCCCGATCCTCCTAGCCGGCCGCATGATAAAAAAATGGGACTGGCCACACACACACACACACACACACAAAAAAAAAAAAAAAAAAAAAAAACCATAAAAGTCAAAAAATCTGAGTCTCAGTGCCGAATTCCAATTCTATCTTTGTTCGTATTTATAATCTTCATCATTGTCTCTGCAAAATCTTTCAAATTTGAATAGTTCCTTTTAAAAATCTTCCTTACAATTCTTTCTATATTTCTCTCTAGCAGTCCAGGTAAGCGTACCTTCATTGACAAAGTGCCTGGCGTCTCCAAACTTTTCATATATTAAGCATTTATCATTATTCTTTAGATGGAACTGATTAAAATAAACCGAGAAACGACCATGATTAGCCAGTACCTGATTTATAATCAACATTATTTATAATATTCATCTTCTTGATTACCTGTACTTTTTCATTAACTCTTTTTTTCTTATTAGATGACTCCCAGCAAAAACTCCGTTCTGTATAAATCCAGTTTTCCATTTCAGCAAAGATCTTTTTTCTTGAATCTTAGATATCAAAATTATCGGTCCCATCCCCAAGTGCCGCCATCTTAGCAAGTGTGTCTGCTCTTTCATTTCTGACAATTTCACTGCATGCTTTCACCCAGTGTAATTTAACAATGCATTTTCTTTCATTAATCAGTCAATTTTTATGATCTGCTTGGGCGAGTGCCTGAAGTGCAAATAGGGCATCAGTATAAATATTTATAAAACATTGAACTGTTAATTTTTTTATTAATCCAAAGCCTCTGTCAATGTGTATAGTTCTGCTTTATAAACCAAATTCATTGGTTTAAGTTTTATTCTCACATTGTCTATCTCCACTTCATGGAAAAAAATTACCACAGTGCTACCCACTCCCCCATCAATTCCAGAACCATCTATAAAAACGTCTATTTCACCACCAGAAGGAAACTCAAGATCATAAAATAATATAAATTGTGTCATTGGGTAAATAATATCCTCATTCTCTTGTTGAAAGGCCATACTTGTGAATACTTTTTGTCCAATTTCAGTATCTATAATAATTTTATTAGCTAAAAGAAACTTTTTTGTAGTATAATTTGTATAAAATCGAGAGGGGCGGAACACCGTAAGGGCGCATGCAACTTCAGTCGAAATGGTTCTGAAGGCTCTTGTAAAGGAAAGAATACAGCCTCTCTGCAGGGTGTCCGATTTCATTATAATCCTAAGTACCTCCTCTGCTCGGGAGCCCCAAGCTCCGACTCCATATGATATTTTATGGAAAATCACATTTCTAAATATCTCTCTCAGGGTGGAACTCTTTCTATTCAAAGTTTTAACACTAAAATTATACTTATAACATTTTTAAATGTTATCTGTGATTCTATGTATATGCTTAAAATGTTTTGCAAAACTTAATTTATTATGAATAATAATTCTTAGATATTTCATATTTTCACCAAATTTGATACGATTACCCTTAAATTCCAATTGTGGGTGGTCTAGTCTTTCTCCCACCCCGAGGGGAAAAAATAGTCCAAAAGTTTTTTCATTAATAAAATATATTTTCTCTCTGTCACTCCATTCTTTCAAATAATTTTCTACTTTTTAAACACTTTCTCCCTTTTTTCAAGAGAGTCTCCCTCCACCATAACCAATATATTTTTGGCATAACAGATAATCTCATAATTTGAAATATTAACTTTCTGCAGTAAGTCATTAACAATGAGGCCACAGAAACAGAGGAGAGCTGCAAGAGCCTTGGGGGCATCCTTTGTAAATGTCAAAAACCAGGTTCAGATTATCAGATGAACCCTTAAAAACCATTTTTTGCCTTTTAACGTAACTTTTTATAATTTCATACATATTCTTAGTAATTATGTTATTCTTAGTTACTATTCTTAGCAAGTATACGTGAAATTTTAATGAATGCGATTGTTGCTGCCTTTTATGTTTCAACGGTTTGGTAACACTAGATTGTTGATTCGAAATCAGTGACTTTAATGATAAAATTTTATTTCTTTGAATGTTCAGAAAGTTAAAGATACTCTGAGTCAAACTTCAGATGCACCATTTTAAACTGTCTTTCAAGGTTACTTTTCTTTGGAGTTGCTATATTTTTGTTGTATAATAAGCATGTATGTGGTATATAGAGAACTATCGATGTGTATATCATAATCGGACTTTAAGCTGGCACTGTGCCAAGCTTCGAAGTGCACCAGTAAGAAGAAAAGTACTGGAATGCGAGTAGCTGTAAATATAAGTGTGTATGCGAGTAATGATATATTTTGTATGTATAATAAAAGTAGCATGTAGTTTAAAAGAGTGTATCTTGTGAAATAATTACCCACTAAAGGATACAAGACAGCTGGTGAGGAGGATGTGTGATTTTTTTTTTTTTTTTTTTTTTTTTTTTTTTTTTTTTTTTTAATGTGCCTAATGCAATTTCAATAAGGATTTGGGGGATTCCTTGAAGACGGCTCAAGGTAAAACTTTTGTAATATTTTTTTCTTTCGGAAGATCCTGGAGCAGCCTGTAACTGAGTTAATAGCACAGAATAGAGCTCTAACTTTCTTCAGTTATTACTCCACAAATGGACAATTCGAAGCTTTCAGTTTAGTTTGAAAAATATAATGAACACGAAGAACAATTTGATTCGTTTCTAGAGAGATTCGAAAGTTATTTAGATATACAAAATGTTTCACAGGATAAGCGTGGAAAGTACTGATTTCTAGTTTGTCCGGAAAAATATATAGTCTCTTAAAAAACTTGCTGGCTCCTGATAATTCTTCCGATAAAGATTATGATGTGTTAAAAACAGCATTAAGAAATCATTTAAATCCTAAGCCACTTATAATTCCTAGTAGACATATATTTTTAAATCGAATGCAGCACGAGGGGGAAACAATTAGTATATATAACTGAGTTAAGGTCACTTGCCATACCGGGTGCTCACGGTCAGAATATGTTAAATACAATGTTGCGGAATGTATTTGTTAGTGGGATAAGAGATAAGGCTATTCTGGATAGAATTTTGAGCAGGATAATATCAGTTTAGACGACACTTTAAAAATAGCTTTGGCAATGGAAAAAAGTGCAAACTGTTTAAAAGTTGCAAACGAAATAATTGGGAAACCAGTGGAAATTAAAGAATTTTGTGCCAGGAATAAAGGTAAATCTAAGTCAGTCGCTCCAAAACAAAAGTGTGAAAAACAAAACTTCGCAGCTAAGAGTGCTAAAGGCAAAATGTGTTCGCAATGTATGGGGACTGATCATGATAGAAATTCTTATAAATTTACGACAAATACCTGCAGATTTTGTAAGATAATTGGGCATATAGAAAGGGCATGCTACAACGCTAAAAAAATGAAAGCGAAACAAAAACAATTAGATGTAGGAAATGAAAACACAGATGAGGGGTTCATACGTCCACTTCCAGCTCTCGTGATTTACAAGGAGCCTGATAAGAGTGGAGTTCCAGAACCATTCAAAGATAATAGCCACAGGGCAGATGATTCTGTGTCGTCCTCCGAGCCCAAAGGTTGTACGATATGTTCCAACTACCGGACCTGCTGCTGATACAAACAGGTTACCAAAAACACCAGCAGTGCCACAACCTTAGTGTCGGTCCAGTAGAATTCGACGTCCCCCAGATAGACTGCAGTTATGATAAAGGGGGAGGGATGTGGTATATCGAGAACAATCGATGTGTATATCATAATCGGACTTTAAGCTAGCACTGTGCCAAGCATCGAAGCGCGCACAGTAAAAAGAAAAGGACTGGAATGCAAATAGCTGTAAATATAATTGTGTATGTGAGTAATGATATATTTTGTATATATAATAAAAGTAGCATGTAGTTTAAAAGAGTGTATCTTGTGAAATAATTACACGACAATATATATTTGTCATTATAATTTATAAAGCAAAACTTGTGCTCCCACTCTTCATTAAAATTGTAAATGTGCGCTAGCTTAGCTGTATTCATTGTGGATTGTAAGAAAACACCTGAATGATTTGAGGGTAAATAAATTTAACAAGAAAGGAACAACAGAGTATATACATACTACATACTTTGTAATTATTGATTCCACTGACTGCCTAGAAGTCGGAAATTTGCAGTATATTTAAAAATTAATCAAAATTGTCACAAACAGACAGCCAAAGTAGACAAATGTCTTGTTTTGCATCTGCTATGTCTTTCTGCCCGTACGTACTGGCAATTACATCAGAGCAGTTACTGTTAAATGCATCAACCATGCCGTCACATCTTAGGCCAACTTATGACATGCCATATGCAGTGTTGTTGCACAAAGAAAAAAAAAAAAAAAAAAAAAAAAAAAAAAAAAAAAAAAACTGTCAGAGAACAAAATGAAATGTGCATTTTTATAGATCAAGTGAAACCAGCAAGCTTTTACTTGGTGGGAACATTAAAGGCAAAGTGCACCAGTCAAAAAGACTCTTAGATATCCACCAACACCCAATGCTCTTTAAGCGAGCAGAAACTTACACAAGACAAAATCGGGCATATATTCATTTCTGTGCCCATTTTTTGACATAATCACTATGGCAGAGGTACAAGCAGCAGTTTATCTCTCTTTCTACAGGTTGCAACCTGCTGCAACTTTCCTATGACTGTAACTGTAAAAGAACATGCAACTGTATGGCTGTTGCCTTACATTTGTATATACTGATCTCTGCGTGATGGCATTTCAATTAAGTTTTCATAGTATATTTACACATATGTAATAAACTGATATGCAAATAAATATTTCTTCAACTACAATGTTCTACATTAAGGAAGATGATGCTTATGAATAATTGTATGGGAGTTGATGTTCATGGATAACTGTTCACCTAACCCCATCATCCTCAAATTAAATATCACAAATACTGAAAAATAACCTAAATATTTTTTTTGAAAAACAAATGAACTTTTAAAATCAAGAAGCATAACAATATACAAATACAACAACTTACCTGACAAATCAATCAATTCACCCTTCAATGTCACAACCCTATATCTTGTACTACTCTGCAAACCTACTCTAGTAGCTTGTTCAAGATCCTTTGCTACAAGGGTATTTCTTAAAGCAAAATAGAAAGCAGGTAGTACATCTTTATCTTTGACCGAAATCAGATCAAATAAACGAGGTACATTTTCTGGGCTGTAAAAAATAAATAAATAAATATATATATATATTGCATTCTATTTTGGGAACCTGTAAACATTCATAAATTAAAGATAAACATTATTTTGAAGCTTAAACCAAGAGCAATTTAAGTGAACCTGATCAACAGGCACACGTGAAATAAAAATGCCTGAAAACTTAAAAATAAAACTCCCTTCATTTTTAAGTTAGCATGTTGATGCAGGCATGATCCACCAGCGGGTCATACTTGTCTGTTCCACAGGGTGGCATGACCCACCGGTGGGTCATTCTTGATTGTTCTGCGGGCTGGTATGACTCACCGATGAGTCACACTTATATATCAAAAAATATGTAGTAGAAAATTTTATTTTATTTTAATTATTCAACACTATAATCAAACATGCAATATAAAATAAATAACTTGAAATGGAAATTATAAATTAAATATAATTATTAATTTTTTCTAAGCAATTTTTTAAAGCAGGCTAAATAAAGTGCCGGCTTGCTCTTACAATTATCACAGTATGTTGTTACTATCTTTGCTCTAATCGTGGCGTACTGAGTAACTTTTAGGCTTGTTAAGCGTTTATAACATTCTTTGTATTGCTTTGTCGCAGATCCTTTGCACGAATTAAAAAAAATTTTTTTTTCTTTTTTGTTATTATTACTTTACTAGGGGGATTCACAACATCTGTCAACAGATGATCTATAATTTTTTCTGTAAATTAAAAAATTTTGATATGCATAGTTCCCCATCTTTTGTGAACATACCACACATTCAAAAGAGAAGTTCTGCATATCAGCTGTATAACAGTTTTCCTGTACCACTTCACTGTTGTCTGTAAACAATTATAATATGAAGTTATTTGGTCAGATAGATCAACCTGCTCCACGAAATGAACCACTAATTCAAACGCTGCTGCACGAAAAGAACAATGAATACACGTACCACCGTCAACGTGTTAAAGAGCCAGGGTTTGGTGAAACTTGATGAGCCATATTCACATAGGAAAGCAGAACTGGAAACAAATGCTGTTGTATGATAGCCATCAAGATCATCATGGTGGACATGTTGCACAACTTCCCCACATTCACCTGATTTATCTAGCATTGATTTTTTTCTGTAAGGGATTCTCTAGGACACTGAATGAAATGTCCATTGCTATTGACATAAACCTCATGAAAAAACTGCTGCTGCTGATCCACAAGACACCAGGTATCTGAAAATATTTGGCATTCAATGCTCCATCAGTGTCAAACATGCATCACTGCAGATGATCAGTATTTTGAACACTTCTCGTGGAATTCTATTCTGCACCTACCAGCTGTTGCACTGTTAAGTTTTGCTTAATAAAGAGTCTTACATTGCTTTGTCTTTGTGCTTCTATATCCTGCAGGTAGCATGTCAGATCACAATTTCTTATGTAAATATATTTCACATTGACATTCTCTACTTTACTTCAAAGTTTGTATATGAGGTTTACAGTCCCTCTGAATATATCACAGTAAAAATAACTCATCTTGTGATTATACATAACTATAGGCTATTATGTATAATCACAGATCGTCTTGGTGAATTTGATAAATTTTGCAGAAATGTTTACTTTTATCAGCAATTTTATATAATTTCCTAAACATGCCAGAATTTCACCCATTTACTAGAAGTTATGTATAAATTCCAAATGAATTAGTTTCGCAATTGTATATAATATTTGATAAGTTTTATTAAGTACAATATACCATATTTATTATTACAAATGAAAAGTATGCATAACCAGTGACAAATATAATTTAATTGACATTTTACTAAATAATTATATTAAACTCACTAAAATGATTGTGGATTATTCATAATAATTGGAAATTATACATGATCAAATTAATCACTTTTTACTATAACAAATCTACATTAAAAATATACTAGCACATAACTGAAAAAACTGCAATTACATATAATCATAAAGTAAATAAAGATGAAAGAGTAAATAGCCATATAATTCTAATATTTTCTATACCTAAGCGTATAAATTCAAGAAGTGAATTAATTAGGCAGTTATTCTTCCTGAATGATATTTCATACTGAACCATCCATCAAGTAAATCATGCTTATAAACATTTTTATAATTAAGTTAAAATACTTTAGAACGGATAATATCATATACAGTTATTTACACTATTCAGAAGTATTAATAACAAAAATATTTTTAATATAAATGTGTTTTAATATGTTTTGATATAAAGCAAACTTGAATTTAGTTATTAAAAAGAATACTTTTAAGCCCCATATTTAAGAAGAATATATATATATATATATATATATATATAAAGAATTATAAAAAGATTATTTATACTATAAAAGGCATTGTTTTGCTAGAAATTCAGTTTCAATCTACAAAACATTTTAAAAACCAGGCAGACAACCAAGAAAGTTTATGTTCAAAATTTTTCATACAGTTAAAATAAAGTAAAAGGAGACAAAATACTTTAGGCTGACACAATGGAATCCCATTTAAATATAAATTGAAGTAAAGAAGCTTTTAGAGATAGTCAGTCTATTTTGTCAGCTGAAGCATGAATGGATGGTTTGATTAAGTTTTTCATCTTTTATAGGTTTCTGCAGGGTTGTTGCTGTACTACAAATTGCTGTACGTCCAGATTGAAGAGACAGTGTATTTTGCAACGTGTTTTGGTGGTGATATCAAGCACTTGTTTTTTTTTTTTTTTTTTATTGAAAATTTTAAATCCTTGTGCACCACATAGTATTACACAAGGCTTACAGAGGTAAGTAAAACAAACAAACAAACAAATACAACAACACAACACAAAATAAAATAAACTTACAAATTCACAGATGATACGTAAGAGATAAATTTACAAAAAAAAAAGAGAAATCCATTTTATGTTGGACAAAAACATGAAGAGGGGGAGGAAATGTAATATTCACAGAGTTTAACTTAGAAATGAGTTCCTTTCGTCCTTCCTTGAGCTTTGAACAATAGAACTACAAATGTTCAACATTTTGCACTCCCCCGAAAATACCAAACTGCATGAACACAAGTCTGTACTAGATAATCTAAATCTCTTCAGATATGAATTGAATTTACCATGTCCAGTTAGAAATTGAGTAAGTTCAAAATTGCAGAAAAAGTGTTTATTATTCAGTCTGTGAGGAATGGAAGGAAAATATAGTTTAGTCAAAGAGGCAGTAGTAGAATTCCTGTATAGTTCATTCCACTCGAGTATTATATCATCCCTACTTTTGTTCTTGTAAAATGACTTAGGAAGTATCATTGGAGTAATTACTTGAAGATGTGTAGCTTGTTTTGCCAACCAATCAGCACGTTCATTTCCTAGATTGCCAGTATGGCCACGTACATGAGAAAAGATAACATCAACACCTTTATTGTTAAGGTCTTTAAGAATAGCATGGGAAGTCACAATTAATTTATTATATGAGAAGATATTCCTAAGAGAAAATAAGGATGAAAGAGAATCAGTGCGAATAAGAAATTTAGCACTTAGCGAACAGTTGTTAGATATCCACTTAATTAACTCACTAATGCACAGTAATTCAGCTTGGAAAACACTGCATTCATTGGGAATTCTAAAGAGTTTGTATTCCAGTTCAGAACCATTATGGAAAACGACATAAGCTAATCCAACTCGATTATTAATTTTACCGCCATCTGTATAACACACAACAGGGAAATTATCATCAACAGAATTGTCATAAATGATAGTTTGAATTGGCAAACGATTGGCAGGATGAGGAAGATCTTCAAACAACACCTTGGCATCGAACATAAATTTGCCGATGGTATCTTTAAACTTTTTGTCATTCAAAACATGAAGGTCAATCAGAGGAAATCCTGAAATTGCGAAACAGGCTTCATAGCTAATTGTTCTGTAGCCACGCACAACTCTTAGTAAAATTCTTCTTTGAATTCTGCGAAGTATACGGGAATTAATCTTCTTTTCTAAAGCTGTTCCCCACACTCTAGAAGCATAGCAAATAAAGGGGACAATACCCTGCTTATAAATCATATCAATAACATTAAATTTTAAACCAAAAGTATTGCAAGAAACACGATTAAGTCCTCTAAGTATATTTTCACACTTATTGGATAAATACATAATATGATATTTCCAACAAAACTTATGATCAAGAATAACGCCTAAATATTTAATTTCATTCACCGTTTCGAGTAAGGTATTATCCAAGTACAGTTGTTGGTTTGTATAGCTGACATGCTTTCTTTTAATTATCATAATTTTAGATTTATTAGGATTTAATTCCAATTTCTGTTCTCTGGACAAATTGGAAATAATATTAAGGGTGTTTTGAACCGTATTAAAGAGAGTAATGGGACACTTCTCTTGAAAGCAAATTAGTAGATCATCAGCAAAAGCAATTGTTTTACAACTCAGACAATGTTAGAGTCTATTGAGTAGATCATTCATAATTAAATTCCACAATAAAGGTCCGGAAACCGAGCCTTGAGGGCAACCTCTTTCCAAAATGCGGGAGGAAGAAACGTGGCCAAGGAAGAGCAATGCAGATCTGTCATGCAGAAAATCTTTAATAAGGTGGTAAATATTACATGGAATACCAGCTTTCCTTAAAAAAAACAAGTATCCCAGGCCACAAGGCGTGGTCGAAAGCACCTTTGATATCAAGAAACACTAAAACTGTGTGTAAATTTCTCTTCTTACCTTCGTCCACTATGTCTTTTAAGTACAAAAGAGCATCTTCACAACTCTTATGAGGGGTAAAACCAAACTGTGCTTTAATTAGCAGTTTTTTATTATGCAAGAACCAGGTAATTCTATTAACAAACAGCTTTTCTAGGCATTTTCCTAAACTGGGAAGAAGACTAATGCATCTCAAGTTATCTAAATGCGGGATACGAGGACCACTATTCTTAGGGATTAAAACGACATTCGATGTTTTCCAACAACGAGGAAATGAACCAAGCCTCAGACAAGTATTGAAGATTTTGGAGAATAAATTTGGAAACATTCTATAAACTTGCTTCAAAATTTCGTTTGAAATAGAATCAAGACCAGGAGCTTTATTGCATTTAAGTTTTTTTATAACACTATTAATTTCAGACATAGTAAATGGAGGATCTGGATTAGCAACATAATTTAACGAAACTTCAGCCCTAATCATTCTATGAAACGAATTATCCGTGCTAAAATGGTCCGTGGGAAAGCTTCTGTTAAGAACCTCATTAGCAGTTTCTTCAAGCGACTTTGTACAATTACCAGATGGGAGATAAATTCCACTGACTTCAATTCTTTTCATAAAATTTTTCTTTATACCATTCATATATATTTTTTTCCAAACATTCCTTTCATTTATACCCATTAGGAATTCTCTCCAAGACTTAAACTTTGCATCCTGGAGCTTTAAACTGTAACTATGCTTTAAGTGAAGATATTTTTGTTTATATAACTCTCTAAGAGTAGGGTTACGATTTCGTTGAAATCTACGTCTAGCAGCATTAACCTGTTTTCTCATACAATCGATTTCAGTAGTCCACCAAGGTACCTTATGAACCCGTGACTTTTTTAGAGGCATGGAAGCCTTAGATGCGTTATAGAGAATCGACACAAAATTTTCTAGTTGAGAGTTTAATGCATGCTTATCCGTACAGCACTCAATAAACTGCGAAAACTCATCAATCGACTGCTTACATGTATTGTAAAAATATTCCAGTTAGCTTTCTTTATACTGAAGACAATTTTGCTGTTTTTTTTGTCATAGAGAGTGTTATTAGAAGCTACAGAAAGTTCAAACTCAATCGCACAGTGATCAGAAAGGGATTCATAATCTGGTTGACACCAACACAAAATATCTGCAAGAAGATCAGATCCCACAACCGTAATGTCAATATAGCTTGAACCTTGAGTACTATAGGACCACAGTCTTCGTTTAGAACGAACAAGTTATTCATACTTAAAAATTCACAAAGTTTAACCCCTCGAGAATCTGAAACTGGACTATGCCAAATTTCAGATTTGCTGTTGGCATCCATAGCCCAAATCAATCTATTACAATTTTTTGAAGCTAATGCTACATTAATTTTATGCAGATCCAAGTCGATATTTCTATTAGGTTCAAAATAATAGGAAAAAAAGATAAAATCTTGAGTTTTGAGAGTAACACGAATAAACACCATATTATAATCAAGATTATTAATATCAAGCAGAGCAGACAGCTTTTGATTTCGTACAATAATAGCAGCTTTAATGGTATCACTATTAGCATCAAAGTAAACCCGGTAAGAGAGCATTTATAAGAGTGAGGCTCCTGAACAAGAGCGATATCAATGTTAGAATTTTCCATATTTAAAACAAGCTGCTGAGTAGCCATTTTCGAACGATGAAGATTAAGTTGAATAATTTTAAGAACAGAAATGGGAAAGTTAGCCATAATTAATTTGAGAAATTATTCTATTCTTCATAAAAATGTGAGAAGGACAATTTTCCGAGAAAGGCTTATGCTTGACATCAACTTTCTTGCCAACATCCTTGATTTTGCTATTATAACGAATGCAATTTACACAAGCTTGGGTTTCTTGAGTTTGGCAGTGCTCACTTTTATGTTCTTTTGCACATTTGAAGCAAGCAACAGAATTTCTGCAGTTAGCTCCTTTGTGATTATAGCCAAGGCATTTAAAGCATCTATTTATTATGATAAACTCCTCTACTTTACAAGCTGACCACTCAAAATGCAAATACCCCAAAGGTAGGCATTTTCTGTATAGCTCGGGTTTCATTTCGACAACGATATGCTTTGAGTTTTGGAATTTTTTAAGGGTAAAACAGAATTTCATGTCATTAATACATTCATTACCATAAAAAAATGTCAGGATTTTGATCAAAGAGAACAGTTAATACATCTTTATCATCAATTTCATTTGGCACATTTTTAATAAGTAGAGCAGGATTTTTCTGTCTTGGAAGAGAAGAAATTAGTTCAGGTTTGTTGTTGATTTCATCTTTTAGTTTATCACGATCAGTTGAGGAAGAGCATTGCACTAAAATTCTGTTATTCGAAATCGTCCTAATATTTTTTATACCTAATTTCTATTCTATCGGATTAATTTTTTCCTTCAAAAGTTTTTTAACATCAAGGGATGTAAAGTTTTCCAATCCAGCAACTGCCGAAACAAGCAAATTACAATCATTTGACTGTTTGTTTACATTTTCTCCCCTAGATGGCGATACCACCTCAGCATAAGAAGGTCTCATAACAGAGGTTTTCAAATTTGCCACACAAGCTTTGCGATAATTAGCAGATTGTAATCTTTCAAAATTTTTAATTATAAGAGATTTTAACTCACCCAAAGCCGTCCTAGCATGTTCACGCAGCCCACCGTTCATATTACATTTAGATGCAAGTGCTGAGTTGATAGTATTATCAGGACTGGTGTTCCTCTTTACTTGCTTTGGAAACATTAACTGTCCTGACCCGGAACAGGGAGCTTACTAAAGCTATGTTCAACAAATTGTGAAGTAGACAATACACACAGGAAGGGTATACGAAACCCTTTATTTTTCTATCTTTACAGAGGTTTCCGGACTTCGGAATACAGAGACCAACCACTTGTGGTCTGAACGGAAGAATATAAAAATATTAACTAAAACTCTAACTAAACTAACTATAATAATAAATTAATAAACAAGTGCCTAACTCCACGATTGGCCGTTAATTAACAAAAAGCCGTATGTAGTACAGAGAGCTGCTAAAACTACGATATGTTTAAAATTATCAAGAGGATTAAACCTCTGGCCTTGAAGGCAACCAGCAAACGAGTAAAACTACTATGGCAAACGGCTTGCTTCTAATAACTCCTTCCTCTCTCTTGCTTGGCAAAAAGCCACAACTTAAGTACTTGGCGTTAGCAAGACAAATTTGCATAAATAAGTAAAAGCTTTTAATTCTGGCCGGAAGTAGAAAATAAGAAGTGATAGTAAAGATTCAAAATAAAATAAACGTTAGTAAAACTTAGGATCCTTACAGTATCATAATGTTTTTCAAGAGGCGTGTAAAACGCGTCAAGCTCTTTATCCACCATCTTGAATGGACCACTAAGAAGCACTTGTTTACTGTTTTTGTGCTAGGGTTTGGTGATGATTTTGGCCTTGTCCCATTCAGTAATGGAATGTAGATATATTTGACCAAAGATGTGTTATTTTTGTTGATAAGCTGGTTAATGAAGAGTCTGTAGATATTTTTAAAACCAAATCTTTCAAACAAGCAGCAGATACTCGGAGTGATCATCTAGCAGAGAAAAGTTCTGATAAATTTACACTTACCTAATGCTTGCATCAGTAACAGAGACAGTAACTTTTAGAGAAATAACTGTAAAAGCTTGTCCTGGTTTTCTATGTAAGTTCTTTTTCCCTTTATAAAAATTAGGAGGATCTATCATTTTCAGCAATTTGTCATATTCATTTTCATAAAATGATAATATAAAAACAAATTTAAAAAAAAAATTTCTACTAAAGCCCTTTGTTTTGGGAAACATTGCTCCACTTTCATAAAGGACTACACATCAAGTGCACATTCCACAATTGAATCCATGCATGAATTCCAAAAGTAATCAGTACTGATGTTACAGCTTAAAATGTACCAACGGTTGCTGTTCAACCAGAGTCTAATTTTACAAAAATGAACATAAATACATACTACGAATTGCTGAAAACAAAAGATGTATTCTCAATTTTATAGGAAAAGTTACTAACAGGGTTGCCACTCAAACAGGAGAATGAAATTCCCTGACTTTTCCAGGTGTGTTTCAAGAAAATTCCAGTCTATCCGCATAATGTACGTTGGCTGTGCTAAGAGGTAAATTAATTATGGTATTACTTGTATTGTGTAGCAAATTCACTTAATTATTCAATAAATCCCAGAGGACATTTTTTTCTTAATTATTCTTGGTATACTTTGATAATTTTGTTTAGTTTTCCACTTAAGAAACTTAATAAAATTTAAGATATATACATTGGATAACAAATGTATGTTTTATTTAATTAATACTCATGATCATCACCAGTTCAACACGAGGCTAATCCGGTCCTTATAAATCACAACGCAATGCTAAATAGTTAGGTTAGATTTTAGGTAAATTTAATTTGCGTGAGGTATGTTCTTAAAAGGTACCTTAACACTTGAAAACACAAATATAATTATAATAGTTTTTGTTTTCTCCACTGAAGATTGAGATTAGAATCTTCCCAATCTGGAATAAAATAAGGCTTTTTTTGCAGACATTCTGCAGCTAAACGAAGGAAAGAAATCTATTTTAATAAATTGAGGTATATTATATTAATTTGGCAGCATACATAAGGAAAAAATATGTGCATTAAATTTCGTGATGGTATGTCATCATACTGCTATAATTAATTTCAGGATTATGCCAGAGAAAATTTCCTGAAATTTGGAAATATTATTTTCTAATAATAAATAAATTTAGAGGGAAGAAGCAACATTAAATTATATGAATAACATAAAAATAATTACTTAAAAATTGAATTATAATAATCAACGATATTTTAGCGAATATAGTTATATTACATGGCTAGCCTAGATGACTGATTACTATTTTTTTATTTTACTGCAAAATGGCAAGGTATTTATTAAAAAGAAAAAAAAAAGGTTTAAAAAGATTTTGCGGTAAAATTCTAGTATACGGTAAGGCTTTGGCACGATTTTGAAAATTGTCGCCAAGACCAAACTGACCCGTTTACTGCGCATCATGATGTCGCCAAATCTTATTATTATTCTAACCAAAGAACATCTATGTAAAGAAGAAAAGTTTCTATACAAGTAAAATGCTATTACGCCGCTAGAATGCGGAGGGAAAATTTGCCAAGGGATTTGGCGACGGAACCTGGCGGCCAGAATTTCCCTCTCCGCGATGTGTACAGGAAATTGAGAAACACGTGTTAAGAAGAAACGCTCTTTGACAAAAAGAAAACTACCAAAATCCGTTTTTAAATTATTGTGAAAAATCCAAGAAGAAACGTTTTATCAAAGGGCGTTTCTTCTTGGATTTTTCGCAATAATTTTAAAAACGGATTTTTGTAGTTTTTTGTTTTCCTGAAAATAACTAATCCATGAATTAATTTACTTGCACCAAAAAATATTTTCTTTTCCTTTAGAGTTTAACCACTTGCGCTAAGACTAAACTTCACGGTTGCGGTGCCATGCGCTACAATATAACAAGCGGTAAAGTGTCTCATTTACGCCGCTCCGCATCTGCGAGTGCAATCCAGAGCTGTAACCCGAGAAATAACAATCTCGTTGTTAGGCGACGTGTGCACCACGTTATTTTCATTTTTGCGATAAATGCTTATCGACGTGGTGTTCACGTCGCTCGAGGTTTGAGACAAAAGCATCTCGACGTGCATGGCACGTCTTTTTAGCGCAAGTGGTTAAAGAAATTTTAAACGATATTCATTTTATGAACTCTTGATAACGTGACCTTCGAACTTCGACACCGGTTTCCAGCTTTGGCGGCAGATATATCACGCATGCACAGCTCTTTCCCTCTATGATGGAACGGAGCCACGTCTGTTGCAGAGAGGTTTTCCTTCTTTACAATACATATTCTTTGATTCTAACCTCCATGGTACCGTATATTAGGATTAAACCCATTTTGTTTTATACGAGAACAGGTACTTTCTCTTTAATTCATGCACTGCACATGCGATTCTCGAGAATACTGGAAACCAAAACTTGCGGGAAAGTTGCTTTGCCTTTCTAAAAGACAATCAAATTGGAGCTGCGAAAATTGGCTCTATGCCAGCTACCCGAATGACACTCATGTGATACCTAATTCGCCAAAAAAGTTATCTCTTCCGACGTCGGCGCAAAAATCGCTTTTTTTGGCGGAATCGTTGTATGAACTTCCCTGACTTTTCCAGATTTTGACAAAAATACTTAAATTCCCTGAATAACTTGGTCAATTTTCGAATTCCCTGACTTTTCCCGGTTCTCCAGGTAGCGTGGCAACCCTGTACTAAGAAAATCATTATACAAACTGCTACAAATATTTCTCTAAAAGTAAAGTTGTTACTGATGCAAGCATCAGATAAGTGGAAATTTATTAGAACTTTTCTCTACTATCTGATCATCCCAGGTATCTGCTGCTTGTTTAAAAGATTTGGTTAGAAACTTGCTACTACCCCCGCTACATCCATCTGGAAACTATTCAGATAAATCAGATGCCACCACAACAATTACTTCAGGTGCATGTACTATTCTGATTCACAACAAAAATACATGTACAGGGCACACAGGGTTAACATCTAGAACACTATCAGTAAGAATCACCAAACACACACAAAAGTAAACTCTTTGTTGAGCAGTTTAACAAAAATAGCACATCTTTGTTCAAATACATCTACATTCCTTTACTGAGCGGGACAAGGGCAATATCATCACCAAACCCTAGCATAAAAATAGACCCAAAATTAGAGAAGTTCTTGAAATCACCACCAAACCATATTGGAACAAAGACCTTCCCTTCAACCTTCCATAATACTGGAGCTTGATTCTGAACACAGCAACCCTACAGAAACCAATTAAGGACAAAAAATTTGATCAAATCATTCATTTCACCTCCAGCTGATATGTCACCCACTAAACTCTTCTTCTTTTGGTTATATTTAAACATGGTTCCACCTAGAGCAGGGATTCTCAACCGGTGGTACGCAAAAAAGCAAAGTGTTTTTAACTATTAAATTCAAAAATTAAAACCCCAACATCCTGATTGAGTTTTTCTCTAACACTTGCAAACTTATGCGATCTGAGCTTTGTTCAAGAATGGTGGTGGTAGTAGTACTTTGTAGTAGTAGTACTAAAGGTTTTCAATTTTTGTTTAGAATGGTATGCGTTAGTCAAAAGGCTGAGAACCGCTAACCTAGAGTGTTTTTTCCTTTTTTTTAAGAACTTTTATTTTTGGAATGTTTTAATGGTGGTAATAAAATTAAAAGTTTTTTCATGAAAGAAAACATTTTTACAAAAATATAGAACTTACACAATAATTTTTTCCTTAGTATACGGCTCCCATTTCTTCATCTAAAAAAAAACATGAAAAATATGACTTTAAATACATACATATTTCCTTTAAAAATACATAAAGATGCACTTATAAAAATGCTTGTAAACAACTGACAGTAACGTTTATTTGACTAAATTTGTAATTTAATATCTCTACAGTTTTAATTCACTTTTAATAACAATATTAATTAGTAATCTCTGATTTCTGCATCCTAGATTGAAACATACATAGAATTGCCATGCTTCTGGCATATTTTCAAATATACAAGGCAGCAGTTAACGAACACCTGTTTAAGTACATGTGAATTATATGCTAAGGCTATTCATGAACATTATCTTCTGGTTGTAAAAACATAATTATCAACCACAGAGATCTTTGTTTTTTTCTCATTTTTTTAAAACCTCCTTTTTTAATAAAATGCTTTTATTTTCTATTACTTATGAATTGAACAATATCTACAAGCTGCAAAATTAACCAAACATTTGCTTTTTGGCAATTAACAAAATTACCAATGAGTTGATGAATTTTTGTGGAAGGTGCAGATAATCAGAAGGTACCTAATAATTTTATTTTCTTACTCAGAATACACTTTTAAAGCAATTAAAACCAGTTACCTTATCAAGAGCAATAAATGTTGTATATCCCAAATTATTGGCTTTGATAAACTCAACACATTGTTGAGCAGTAGTGATTGTATCAGTGACTATATGATCTAAACTACCACAAGCAGTAGAAATGGCAACATCATATTTCTCATCTATTGCTCCTAGGTCACCCTAAAAAATTGTAAAAATAATTAATATACAAATTATTCATAAATAGAAATGAAACATATAGTTAAAAGAAGAAAAGCTTATTTAACCACTTGCGCTACAACTAAACTTCACGGTTGTGGTGCCGTGCGCTACAATATAACAAGCGTTAAAGCGTCTCATTTATGCCGCTCCGCGTCTGCGAGTGCAATTCAGAGCTGTAACTCGAGAAATAAACAATCTCATTGTTAGGTGACATGTGCACCACATTATTTTAATTTTTGCGCGAGGTTTGAGACAAACGTGCGTAGCACGTCTTTTTAGCGCAAGTGGTTAAAATAAAAAATGGAAAAGGGGAGTTAAAAAAAGAAGCAAGGCTTATTCAACAAACAAAAAAAAAAAAAAAAAAAAAAAAAAAAAGAATGCCTTGTACGGCCTATTAATTTAATACACATTTTTTACTACACTTCATTTAAACTTATTTCCTCAAATTTCATTAAAGATATATTTTTCACTCAATCAATTCAATTCTCATTCTGCAGCAAGGCAAAAATACAGAGAAACTCAAAATATATTCATAAAAAATTGTAAAATTGCCCTTCAAATTTTGTAAACATATTGATTGCAGATGATAATACAATATGGTAAAACAAATTTTATAAAATTCCATTAATTTTTAAAAAAAAAATTTAAGGTTGACAAGATTTTTGCACATATTTTCATTTGTAAGACAAACTACAAAAGTCAATACTTTAACGTTTGCACTGATATAAAATATTCTTTTAATTGAAATTTGTATGACATTTTTAACATTACTTCTGATTTCTGAGTGAAAAGTCAGAAAACGTTTTCGATTATTTGAGGCATTTATTGAAAGTAAAAAAAAAAAAAAAAAAAAAAAAAAAAAAAAAAAAAAAAATTCATAGTTATTCATTCACTTCATTGGAAGTAAAAAAATTTTTATTCATTTTTGAAAAATGATTTTTCAATTGAAAATTTTCACTGAAAATGAGTTATTAAGATTAAGAACATAAAAATTTAAAAAGTTTTAGAGCATAAGCTTTTCTTCAAAACTTATTATATTCTTAATAAGCCAGAGGCAAAAAATAATTTATGACATATTTTAATGGGAACAAGAGATTAATTAAACTTCTTTACAATATTCATGTGCAATTTATATCAAGGATTATAAAAGTGCAGACACTTAAATAACGAAATCAGTCGATTTCCAATGTCAAAAATATATATAGGGCGTGAATTTTTTTTATTATTCATGATATAAATTTGTAAATGAATTTTGTAAAGAATATTATTTAATCTCTTATTCCTATTAATCTATATAATAAATTACGGTACTCTGTATATATGCATGTATATACGGATATATGTGGTCATGTATGCGCATATATATACATACGAACATATACATGTAAATACACAGACACATGCACATGACGTGCATACATACATTCCTGAATCCCTTCCGATAGCAGAACAATAGCTAAATTACTTTTCTTTTTTTAATTTATTAATCATTTGAGTTATAAATAAAAGTTTATTCTATAAAAATCTCCTTTTTATATTTTTTATTTCTTAAACAACCTCTAAAACAGAAATTCTTATTTCCTCTTCCATTAACTTTCTAAATGGTAACAAATTTCTTATTACTTTAGAACAAGTGTAAAGTCGCCGTTATCGTAAAACATCAAGAAGAGTTCTTGATCATAAAAATTCCCATGCTATTGAGGGTCATTCATTAACAATTGTCATCAGGGTTGGAGGGACGCTTGTCCCCTTAGGCACTTTGGGGTGAAAGTGTGAAAAAAATCTGGGCTATCCGTTTTTGACGTTTCTTTTAAGTCTAACAAAAACAAGGGTCAGTTTGTTTTCAAGGAGATATTTAAAATGACAATATTATGGGAGAAACCGTTAAGGAGCTTGCATAAAAGAACGAGAAAATCCGGGTCAAACAGTTAAAGGGATAAGATCTTCCATACGACAGTAAATGGTAATTGAAAATCAGAATTATTCAACTATTAAAGATGCTGCCAGTAAAATTAAATTACCGAATATGTCTTTGATTTTTTGCTGACATTTTCAACCCAAAATGAAGATTGGAACAATTTTAAAATTCAATTTAACGGTATAATTTCTAACAATGCTAATTTATTGGAGGTTGATAAGCTTCATACTTGAAATTATCCGTATGAGATGAAGCAAAACAGACTGAAACATAAGAAGAATCCTTTCAATCATTATCTAAAGCATTAGAAATTTGCTATGAAAATAAATGTTTAATTGTTGACAGACATAGTAACTCCATAATAAACATGGAAGAAATAAATCATGAATATATGGTCGAGCTTTTGATAATGGTTCTCAAAATACTAGAGCTCCTAAGAATTAGAACACTGAAAGGCACACATTTTTGGATCTCATAATTGATAAATTTAATTCATTCTAAATTTGATACAGAAATTCGTAAATTATTCTAAACAATATTGAGCACCCTAAGTGGACCGACTTTTCTTGAAAAAAGATGTCAGGTGTTCAAAAACACAAGTAAAATTAGCAATACAAATTCCAAGCCTTTCACTCCGCATACCAAAGCAAATGGATTTCTAGTTAATTAAAAATGAACTTTATACAAAAATTTTATAAAATTGTAAATTGATGCATAAAATTTATATGTGTGATGAATAAAAATTTAGCAGTGAATAAACATTTTGAGACTCTAAAAAAATTGATCTTTGCATTAATTGTTTTAAAAATAAGACACTAGAAGGGAGAGAAGCTAACACAAATAAGAAAAAGATACATTAAAAATACAAACATTATACTTACCAATCTGCCATAAACACCTGTTAATTTTCCCTTTGCTTTTTGCTCCATAAAAGCTTTCACAAGAGCATTATGATTCTGAGAGGCATTTAAAGAATTTTTTGCTTCGTCCAGCCTCATTCGTTTACTTTTCAACTGGAATTACAAATGCAAAACGCAAAATCAAAATGAAAATTATTATTTTATATGTAAACAAACATACACACATACATTATACACAAGTATCCACACATATGCTCCGTTTGTTCCATAAACTTTAGCACAACTTGAATTTTATGTAAGTTGAATACGTTAATTGCTTAAATATAACCTTGTAAGGAATTGCTATTTTATAAATTAACCATGCAAATTATTACTTGAGTTTGTTTCCCAAGCCATGTTTCTTGAGTGCAAAAAACATGGCTTGGAAAAACAAGAATTATTTACAGAGTCCTTATTTCTAATTGGTAAGTTTCAAATTCAAAGTTACAGTTTTAGTGCAATTACCTGACTGCGAATTTACACAAGTTGCATATTATCTAAGTCGGAGGATTACTTTATATAAATATAGTATGAATTATGCAAGCTTTTGTAAAATTCTACTTAATTCCTTTGATTTGTTAGTTACACATGGTGTTTCTAAATGAATATCATTTAACTCTTTGTAGCATTTATAATGTAAACTTAAAATTATAATTAATACATGAAATGAAAGAGCAACTCAAACAGTTATACAAGCTTACAAGTGTTCAATGTGAGCACCTTTTGACACACAGCACACATCAAGTCGATAGCCCAATTCTTCCCAAACATTAATTAGTGTTTGTGGTGTAATTGTTGCAACAGGTGCCTCAATCCTGTTTCTTAAGTCGGTTAGGTCAGCTGGTAGTGGAGGCACATACACACAATCCTTTATGAACATCCAGAGGTAGAAATCACACCAATTTCTCACTCGCTCAACACTCTCTTCATTAACCCTTGGTCATTCCATACTTTGCAAATGCAGCCGGTAGTTTCAGACTGATGATGCCGTTTACGGATGTTATTATCACTTGAGGGATCACATCTGAACTTAATCTGGAAAGAACGTTGAACTCTTTGAAAACTGCAGAATATAAAAAACTTTCCATTCACTAGCCGCCATTTTTTTTTTTTTACTAGCACTTTTTGGCGCATGCGCATACCAACAAACAGAACTGTTACAGTTGCTCCTTCATTTCATGTATTAATTATGATTTTAAGTTTTATGTAATAAATCCTACAAAGCATTAAAACCCCGATATTCATTTAGAAACACCTGTATAATGCTCACAGTTATAGAGAGGAAATGGAAAATTATTATTATTAAGAGAGAAATTTTATTGCAAGAGATAAAAATAAAAAATTGCACAGCAATGATGCGGTAAATGGTGAAAATTCCCACAATTTTGGCAGCCTATGTGTGATTTAAACTAATAATTTCATGATAAAAATTTATACAAACATTTCAATTGAAGGGAGTATATTGGCCAGAAATGAAGCAAATATGCATTACATTATTCATTTAACACAAAATTACATTTATAAATCAAACAAATTCTGTAAATGTAATCAATGCTATTATTTTGGATTAAAATAATTATTTAGTTAGACAATGTGTGGATACATTAAAGCATACATATACAAATTTTCTGCATTAAGTTGCATGTTTTTAAAATAGGATTAGTGTTTTATTTTTTATTTCTAAAGCATAAAAGAAAATCTACAGATAGAACTATGAATGATCCATGAAAAATTTTTGATGACTATTTCAAGAACAGAACACTGATGCAGGGTTACCACGCAAACAGAAGAATGAAATTCCCTGACTTTCCCAAGCTGTTTAAAAAAAAATTTCAGGCTATTCACGTAGTGCGTGTTGGCTTGCTGAGGGTAAATTAATTACGGTGCCACTTGAAAACACAAACATTTGCCAATTAAATATGACTTTATATATACACACACACACATATATATATGTAATCCCCAAAGGATTACTTCTATAACTATAACAGGAATTGTTAGTTGTTTTCTCTACTGAGGACTGAGATTAGAATCTGCCTAATCAGGATTTAAAAATGTCTTTTCTGCACACATTTTGCAGCTAAAGGAAGAAAGAAATTGATTTAATGACACTTTAAAATAAATTCAAGTATTTTATATATATTTAGCAGCATACATAAGTAAAAATATGCGAACTAAATTTCATGATGGTATGTCATATTACAGCTAGAATGAGTTTCATAAGTATGCCAAAGAAAATTGCCTGAAATTTGAAAGTATTATTAACTAATAATAAATAAATTTAAAACGAAGAAGACACATTAAATGATACAAATAACATTAAAATAAAGTTAATTACTTAAGGATTAAGAACTGAATTACAAAAATTTTGTATTTTGTACAGTATTTTGGGGAATATACATATATTAAACGATTATCCTAGATGATTTATTTTTATTATTTTACTGCAAAATGACAAATAAGAAGAATTTAAGAAAGAAGAAAAGATTTAAAATATTTTGTTTTATATGAGAATGGGGGAATTTTTTTTTTTTTTTTTTTTCCATTTAACATGCACTGCCTATGCAAATTTCTGGATTTTTGAGGTTACTGGAAACTAAAGATGCTGGAAACTGGCTTTGCCATTCTAAAAAACAATCAGATTGACACAGCAAAAATTGGCTCTACGCCAGCTCACATGATACATGATTCACCAAGTGATCCGCTTCCAACATTGGCACAAAAATCGCTTTTTTGGGGATCACAGTATGAAATTCCCTGACTTTTCTAGATTTTGAATAAAATATTTAAATTCAATTATTTTTCCCTGACTTTTTTTGGCAAATTTTCGAATTCCATGACTTTTTCCATTTTTCCAGGTTTTTAACGTAGCGTGGCAACCTTGCTGGTGGCCGTGTATCAACACATTGAAGAATACTTCAAATAGATCAAGATAGAATAAATTATAAGAAATGCTATTCAAAATAGTCTAGAAAACAATCAAAATTAAACTATTTCACTTTAAATGAATTACTTTCTCAGGTAGTAAAACTAAGTAAAAATAATTTGTGACAAAATCTGAGTTTTTTTGATAGACATTAGTAATATTTTTCAGTTAGTTAATTTAGTTTATTACTTTCTGTAGGGGCCCACCAGCGGCCTAACGGTAAAATCCCTGAACACTGGTAGTTCGGTCCGAGGTTTGAATCCTGCGAATGGGCTGGCTGCAAGGGCGTTTTCGTGGTTGTTTCCCAAGTATAACGTGTATACGACCCAGTTTTCCTTAGAAAGTCCTCCAACGAAGGCATCCCTCCCCTTAGGCAAATAGCTCTAGTGTGCTTTGCCGTAATTAAATAAACTAAAAAATATCTAAGACATCAAAAAATTATTAAAAACTCGTTTAGATATTTCAATACAAACAATACATCACCATATGTAAGCATTTTGTTTATGAAATCATAAATTAAATTGAATCAAATATTCCCACCTCCTCATTGATAGAGTTTTCTTGTTTTTCTTCTTCCATTAATTTTTGTTTTGCTGATAACAGTTTCGTTTCTGTTTCAGAAACATTTTTCTCAGATTCTTCTAAAAATCTAGGATAATGAAAATAGATGATAGCATCTTTTATTGTAAGCATAGTAGAATAAAGACAATAAATTTTATTTAATAAGGTTGGATGCATACAGGATAACATAACATTTCCTGTGATAGAGTTATTTAAAAAGATTTACAGAAAATTTAGAAATTTAAAAAAGAAAAAACCGTGTATAAAAACAAAGTTCCATTCAAATACCAAGGTCTTTAAATGAAACTTCAAATTTTTAAGAGCTAATTAATATCTTAAACCAGTTTTTTTTACAGCTATGCAAGATTTGATATGTCAGATCAAGAAAGCCTCATATTCTATGACTTGCGGCATTGTTACATTACAAAACAGGAAAAAGATAATTTTGCATCTCGGTATTCCTAGCTAAATTATATTAACTTTAATTTTTTTATACAACAATGATTTCTTAAAACCAGTTTTACATTTTAGCAACATGATTTATCTATCAATGTTATAACCACTTCAACTATACTAAGAAATTATTATTTTATACAATGATAGCAGTTTGAGGACTATTTTTAGTGCCTATTTCTATTTAACATACTTTTCTTGTTCTTTTATGGAAGTTATGACTTGTTCATAATCAGATTTCAAAATACTCAGTTTCTCCTTCTCCTTCTTTTCGGTACTTTGATATAGATCTAATTCAGACTGAGCCAAATCAACCTGTTAAAAAAAGTTTAATATAACTTTTTCTATATTAACATTAAAAAAATTATGACAAAAATTAAATTCAGGAAGCTATTAATTTTAGATCTTTTTCTAGTTAAGAGCAAGTTATTTTAAAAAAGCATACTTTGTAAAATTCATAGCAGTTCAGATTTCCAATTGTTACATACTAGTAAACTAATAATAAACACATAACTGTAAAATATGAATAAATTTCCAGGCAAGCATTTGCTAAATAATCATATACAGTCAAAAGTCTTTAATCCAGACGTCCATAATCCAGACATCCATAATCCGAACCTCAAAGCTACAAACTTCCTACGCATAATGCATTTACGCATGCGCATAATACCTTTACACACGCGTGTTAAATGTATAACGGATGGTATAAACTAAGCTAAATTTATCTATTTCAGTTAACGTTGCAGATTGCATTGTTCCTTAATCTTCGAACTGGATCCGGCTTATTATTTTTTGCAGACTGTTAGAGCAATTTCATAAAAGTAAGCTTGAACTTTTGATTATGTCAAAATGAATTTCCGATTCCGAGCTGCCAAAGGATCTACAAAGTGAAAGCATGTTTCGATGTCCAGTGTGTGTGTGGGGGGGGGGGGGGGAGTCGCGGCGCGCAATGAACTGGAAGTTGATCTGTCAGCACTATCCTTATCTTCAGGGCAGATGTTTTTATTTTATTTGGCTTATAATTCCTAACTAAATGTAGTATTTCATCTTGATGTACTCCGTCATTGATATGATTAAAATCAAATTCCTCGTCATTATAAATATCACGAATACACATCAAATAGTTTTCTGGTTGCAATTTTCTAATTTCGACTATGCGTAATGTATGCTTTACGCAGGCGCTCGTTGAAAGAAATGTTTAATAAAGTAAACAAATAAATATTAAGTTTTTTTTTTTTTGTAAATTTTGATACCCTTTAGATCATAATTGCTCTTTATTTCATAAATTACGGTTTCATATTTGTTCACTTCCACGCCTATCGAATTAATTTCTACCTTTTCGTTGTCCTGCGTTGGCAACAGGCTTTTGAGATTTGTAGTTCATAGAATTCGGTCGCTAAAAGCGTAGCTGACCTGTAACTGTTGTAATTATTATTTTATGCTTATCTGTACTGCTGAATTATCACTAAATGTTTACATGTTAATGTTTTGTTATTAAATGTATTCAGTTTGGTTTAAATAGACAAGAGTGACTGAATTTATTAAGTATGTTTAAAGTCAAAACTGCGTCATCCATGTCGGCGTCATTCTAATACGAGGAACGTAAACAAATTTCTGGAGGCACCGACGAGATCAGATCGAGAATTCGTCAGCAGTTCAAGTACAGATAAGTGCTTTTATTTCGATTTACATCTGAATTTGATTCTTGAAGTTTTATATCTATTTTGTATTGATTTTGAACTTGAATACTTTGATTACTTATTATGGATCAAGCTACTGTCATTAGATTGCGTGGTAGGGCAAAATGAAGCCTTGTAACAAGGCTTCAGAATACTATTTCTTCCGATTTATCTAAAAATGAAATAATTTTGCATCTGGAGCGCTTGGAAAGGATTTTTTCAGATTTTGATAAATTTGATGCCCAATTACCAGAAGAACAGTCAGAAATTGAAGATTTTGAATCGAAGTATTTTGGTTTGAAACTTCAGTATCAAAATTTATTAGATGTATTAAATGTGGCTAATGTGCCAAATGTTTCAGGAAATTCTAATGTTAGTAACTTTAAGTTACCTAAGTTGAATATTCCTATTTTTTCGGGTAACTTTAATGACTGGATGAATTTTAAAGATTTGTTTGTTGCAACAGTGCATAATACTTCTTTATCAAATATACAGAAATTTCAGTATTTAATCGGATCACTTGCTGATGAACCAGCTTCTATAATTAAACATATTCCGTTATCAAATAATTCTTATGAAGAAGCATGGGCAAAGTTGCTCGCTAGGTACGATAAAAAGAAGCAAATAGTACAATCGTCAATTAAAACATTTATGGATCAAAAATGTATTTCACAGGTTGATAATGTTAATTTACGGCAATTAGCTGATACTTCCGATGAAGTTATCAGTGGTTTAAAAGCTCTTGGTGACAAAGCAACTTCTAGGGATCCATGGTTAATATTTATGTTGCTTCAAAAGGTAGATTCAGAAACTCGAAAGTTATGGGCACAGAAAACAGTGGAAGACGATTTTCCTACATTGGAATCATTTTTTGAATTTTTAAATTTAAGGTGTTCTTCTCTCGAAATTATCATAAACAAAGAAGCGGAAGCTAAACTTTGATAAAAGTAGTAATGTTAGTTCTAAAACGTTACAGAATTCTAAATTTAGTAATACTAAATGTTCGAAATGTAACGGACTTCATGCCTTACATAAATGCGTTAAATTTAAGAATTTGGATGTTACTGCTAGAAAGAACTTTGTACGAAAACAAGGATTGTGTTTTTTATGTTTAAATTCACATCTAATCAAAAACTGTAATTTACAGTTAAAGAGTAATTTGTGTTATTCAAAAACGCATAATAGTTTGTTGCATGAGGATGTTAAAGCTAGCAACGTACAGCTTTTAACAGCGCCAAATGAAAACGAAAGCACTCGAGAGAGAATTTCAAATGAATCATGTGAGGTAGTTGTCAGTAATACGATTCAAAATTGCAAATCGGCGATTTTGCCTACAGTTCTCGCACTCGCATTTTCATCCAGTGGCGAAACTATTGAAATTAAATTATTGCTGGATTCCGGAAGTGAAAGTTCATTTATTTCTGAATGAGCTGTTCAAAGATTAGGATTCAAAAGAACAAATCAAAGGTTACTTTTGCGTGGAATTGGCGGAGTGCCAGCTTCCAAAACTCGTGGTTCTGTTGATTTTAAAATTCAGTCAAAGTTAAAAAATGAAGTAATTGATGTTGACGCATACATTTTGGATAGGTTAACTTTGCCATTGCCAGAACAAGTGATTAATGTAAAGCATATAGAATACACTAAATCTATTCCGTTAGCGGATCCGAATTTTGCTCAACCCAAAGAAATTGATTTGATTTTAGGAGCTGATTATTTTTTCTCCGTTTTAAGATGTGGCCAAATATATGGTTCGAAAAATGAGCCTGTAGCTCAAAATACAATTTTCGGTTGGGTGATTGCTGGGAAGGTCGGAAATAATATGGAAGGCCCCAGAACAGCAAATGCACACTTCATAAAGCTAGAAGATAATATAAATATTAATTACGAACTTAAGCGTTTCTGGGAAATGGAGGATATTGTCGATGTTGGGAAAAAGGAATTTCTGACACCTGAGGAACAATTTTGTGAATCACATTTTCAAAACACTCATTCTGTTAATTCAGATGAGCGATTTGTTGTAAAACTTCCATTTTATAAATCGCATTTGAAGTTGGGTGATTCAAAACCGGCAGCAATTTCTAGGTTGCGTTCCATGGAATGAAAATTCAAAGATAATCCGGAATTTGAAAAACAGTATAAAGATTTCATACATGAATATGAACAGTTAGGACATATGACTGTGATTAATGATGATTTATCTAACAGATCGGATATAGAAAAGTTTTATCTTCCTCATCATGTGGTCATTAAACCTTCCAGCACAACGACAAAATTAAGAGTAATTTTTGATGCATCCTGTAAATCTGAAAATGGTATATCATTGAATTCTCTTTTAGGGGTAGGTCCGAAATTACAAAGAGATATTTTTGAGATTTTGATTAATTTTCGATTTCCTAAAATTGTTTTCACAGCCGATGTGGAGAAGATGTATCGTCAGGTGATGGTAGCCCCTGAAGATCAGAATTATCAATTGATACTTTGGCGATACAATTCCAGTGATGAAATGCGTACGTACAAGTTGAAAACAGTTACGTACGGTCTTTCCTCTGCTTCATTTTTAGCAACTCGATGTCTGAAGCAGGTAGCTTTAGAGTCTAAAGAGGAATCAGATGTATCTCGTATATTGCAAGAGGATATGTATATGGACGACTTATTGTCGGGTGCAAATACAGTTGATGATGCAGTATCTGTCTGCAAGAAAATATCTTCAATTTTACATGCCCGTGGTTTTGATTTGAGGAAGTGGAATTCAAATTCTGTAGAATTCTTAACTGAATTTAAGGAACATTGTTTGTTGAATTCTGATTTAGAGATATCTCCTAATTCGAGTTCGAAAGTCTTAGGACTTTTTTGGAATTCAACTACTGATACCTTTAGTTTTAAAGCTACACTGCACATCAACGCACCTATAACAAAGAGACGCATATTAGCAGAATCTGCTCGCATTTTCAATCCTTTAGGTCTCTTATCTCCTTGCACTATATTGATTAAAATATTCTATCAAAAGTTATGGTTAGTTAAAGGCGACTGGGATTCAGTTGTTCCCCAGCTTATCTCAGATGATTGGTTTAAATTTCAAGAGACATTCAGTCAAATCAATAATTGTGAAATTCTGAGATGTGTCATACTTACAACGGACAGTGTTATCCAACTACATGGATTTTCTGATGCATCTTCGCAGGCCTATGCAGCAGCCATTTACTGTCGCCAAAAATGCAATGGTACGGTTAAGGTTAATCTTTTGGTATCAAAGACTAAAGTCGCGCCTATAAAGCAAGTATCCATTCCTTGATTAGAACTTAGTGCTGCATATTTGTTAACCAGATTAATGCGATCTCTATTGAATATTTTAAAGAAGTTTGATTTTGAAATCTTTGCGTTGACGAATTCCAAGGTAGTTCTGTCTTGGCTATCAGCTCATCCACGTAAGTGGAAAACTTTTGTGGCAAATAGAACATCTCAAATCATAGAAGTGATAACTATTAAACATTGGAATCATGTTCTGTCTAAACAGAATCCTGCAGACATTGCTTCTTGTGGTATTGAACCTCAACTCCTACCAAATTGTACTTTGTGGTGGAATGGTCCACCATGGTTGCGTCACGAAGAGGAAAAATGGCCTAAATATGAATTAAAATCTGAAGATGATACTGAAGTAAAAGCCAAACAAAGATCTGATCCTATTTTTATTTCTCATATATGTGAATCGAATGATTTATTAGCTAATTTGTTCGAGCATTATTCTTCGCATTGTAAAATTGTTCGTATTCTGCTTTACTGCCAAAGATTTATTACTAATTGCAAAAAGCATCATGCTACTCAGAACATTTCACGTAGTGGCATTAACTGCAGCTGCCTTATGCCGCTAACATTTCTAGAGATTCGAGTAGCAGAAAATTTCATTATTCGTTGAATTCAGAATCATTATTTCGAAGATGATTTAGCATGTATTAAAGAAGAGAAATCTTTACCCAAGAAGAGCCAACTACGTTCTTTGTAGCCATTCCTAGATAAAGATGGTCTCTTACGGGTGGAAGGACGTCTTCGAAATTCATCTTTAGCATTTAACATCAAACATCCTGTCATACTTCCTTCTCGACATAAATTTAGCGAATTACTAGTGAAAGAACTTCATATTACTTATCTGCATGCTGGTCCTTCTTTATTATCACACCTCATCAGGCAATCTTACTGGATAATTGGAGGAAAGAGATTGATACGCAGTTGTGTCAACCATTGCTTAATCTGTCATTGATTTAAAGCTGCTTCATATCCGCAATTGATGGGTGACTTACCTGAACATCGAGTGACTTTGGAACGACCTTTTTACGCATCTGGTGTGGATTGCGCTGGTCCTATTACCATGAAATTTAGTAAGGGTCGTGGTTCTAAAACAACGAAAGGCTATATAGCTCTGTTTGTTTGCTTGTCGACTAAAGCTGTGCATATAGAAGCAGTCAGTGACCTGACGGCAGACTCGTTTATCGCGGCACTTAGACATTTCATTTCACGTCGTGGTGCACCACGGCACATGTACAGTGACAACGGTACCAATTTTGTGGGAGCATGCCGAAAACTACAAGAACTAAATCAGATTTAGTCTTCCTTGTATGCAACGGAATCGGTTTCCCGAGAACTAACTAAGTCATCTATTGAATGGCATTTTATACCACCTGCTTCGCCCCACTTCGGAGGAATACAGGAAGCCGGCATTCGCTCAGCGAAATTTCATCTGAGAAGAGTATTGAAAGAGACTCTTTTAACTTACGAAGAGTTGTCAACAATACTTACCCAGATCAAGGCTATTTTGAATTCACGTCCACTTACTTACGTGAATGATACTGATATTGACTCTATTAATGTTTTAACCCTTCTCATTTTATTACAGGAGATACTTTGACTTCCTTTCCAGAGACACATCAGTCTGTTCGCACAAGGAGTTCTAGGTGGGAACTTGTACAGATTCTACGTCTGGGATTCTGGAAGCGATGGAAAAGGGAATATTTGACTTCTCTTCAGCAGAGATCCAAGTGGCAGCACAACAGACCCAATCTAAAAGTCGACTTGGTGATTCTTGTCATCGAAGATGGATCTCCACCTCTAGCTTGGCCTATAGGACAGATCATCGATGTCCATCTGGGCAAGGACGGCTTAGTTTGCGTAGCTACAGTCAAAACTAAAACTGGCATATTTAAAAGACCAATTAATAAACTTTCACCTTTGCCTGTGTATCAGGACTAAACCTGATAGGGTGGGAGATGTTCACTTCTACGCCTATCGAATTAATTTCTACCTTTTCGTTGTCCTGTGTTGGCAACACGCTTTTGAGATTTGTCGTTCGTAGAATTCGGTCGCTAAAGCGTAGCTGACTTGTAACTGTTGTAATTATTATTTTATGCTTATCTGTACTGCTGAATTGTCCCTAAATGTTTTGCTATTAAATGTATTTAGTTTGGTTTAAATAGACGAGAGTGACTGAATTTATTAAGTATGTTTAAAGTCGAAACTGCGTCATCCATGTCGGTGTCATTCTAATACGAGGAACGTAAACAAGATTTTTAATTTTATAATTTCTGCATGCCATCTTAACCAGATTTAAATTGATGATCTATAATCCAGAATCGTCGAAGTCCCGACAAGTCCGGATTAAAGACTTTTGACTGTATATATATAAATCTAAATCATATTTCTTTTTAAGCACACAAAAAACTAGAGGTAACTTATAATGTAAAAGTTTTTAAATACAGACCTCTGATTTCTTTTCATTGACGATATTTTTCAGTTCTACTAATTCAGACTCAAAGTTGTCTTTTTCATCAACAAAACTTTGGATTTCGTTCTTCATTGACCCCATTATCTATAAAATATGAAACTTTTATATTTCTTGAATGCAATTCTTTTTTTCAGTAAATTACCTGATTTAAACACTTAAATATATAATAACATAAAACATATTTGAAAGATTACAAAAATTCTTGAACCAAAAGAACAAAATATAAATGACAGCCTATCAAGATTTATTATAGGAACATTTATCAGAAAAATGATGATTAAAGGATGTAAAGAACAAACTTTGCATCATCTATCTTGGATGTTTTTTTTAACTGGCTTTAATAATTTGGAATATGATGATGTTTCATTGCAGTTTGTTTTTAAGTGGATATATACATGGAAGGAATAATGATAAGTTAGAATACAGCGCCACCTGTAGTAGAGAAACCAGTGTCGTCCAAGTGAGATACTCTCCCTTGGACACTTGTTTCAGTTAAGGCTACAATAGGTAGTAGTACTGAATGTAGTAATGACTGCTAATAAAGTTATTAGTTTTCTTTTTATACAGTTCACTCCCTCATTTAGTTTAGAATTATAGAAGCATAGTACATTGGCTTTTAAGCCGGATTAGAGAACAAACTACTGGCACTGGATAGAACTAAAACAGCATTAAAAGCAAAACTAACTCAGTTAAAAAACATACTTAAGGAATATGATGGCAGCATAAACAAAAACAAAATGCAGTGCTTCAAAATATCCAGATAGAAATCAGAAACTTAAGAGATAGATATTCTGAAAGTGTTGACGAAAAAGATGTCAGAGCCATTGATGCAGAAATCATTGAAATGGAAGAAAGAATAGAAGTTTTGGAGGTAACAATTATGGAAATTCTATCTTTTATTTTACATTCTGAATTTGAAAGTGATTGTAGTAAATTTGATTCTAAAGTACAAATACCTCTGTCAGAATCATCCTAAATTCTCTGGTAAATATACCAAATGGAATAATCGTAAATTGCAAATCTAAAATATTATAGCGAAGCTGTAATATTTAAAGGCTGCATTAATTGATGAAGCAAAAAATCTTGAAATTGTTGATGATATTTTTCAAGTCTCTACTTAAAGCTCTGAAAGATAGGTATGAAAATAAAAGAATTCCAACTGAGACACATATAAAATCAATAATGGATTTACATAAAGGTAATGTTTTAAAGTATGAGAAAAATATAATTTATTGGATATTCTGTTGTTATATATTGTACTTCAGAAGCTAGACTATGAAAAGTGCAAACAATTTGAACTTAAGCATTAATGCTACAGAACCCTCCTACATTTGATGAACTAATTTTGTTTTTTAGAGAAAAGGTGTCAATTTTATTAGATAACATTAACTGCAATACTAGTAAATTGAAATATCCATAACAAAAAAGTTCAAAATCAAAGGCGCTGATGGTTAAACACACACCGACTTGTTTCATATGTAAAAATAGTAATCATCCACTACATAAATGTGACTCATTCTCAAAATTAAATCCAAGTCAAAGCTATGAAATAGTTAAAAACAATAAATTGTGTTTAAACTGTCTTAGCAAGAAACATTTAATCGCAAAATATAATTCGAAGTTCAGAGATTCTGAATGCATAAAATACATCATTCATTAATTCGTCACCTACTCAGCAATGGCGCCATCAATCAACAGTTAGATAGAATAAATACTGAAACATCCAGTGAAGAGACTATAAACAAGAATGCATATTGTTCTCATAAAAATCAATCAAGTATAATTGTAATTCAGAAGGGAAAAAAATTCCAATTTGCGCCATTTTCGACAATGGCAGTATGTTCTGTTTCCTGACTGCCAGTCTGTTAAAATATAAAGACAGAATTTATGGATCTATACATGGAATAAAAAAGAACATTATGAATAATTATTATCAACTAGATGTACGAATTATGAATAAGGATTTGACATTTTGACATGTGAAGGTCAATTAGCTGTTTTATTATTTCTAAAATTACCAGTATAACCCCATCAAGGAGTTTAGATGTGTAGTCATTAAATATTATCACTGACATTCAGTTAGCTGATTCCTAATTTGCTAATTTCTATCCAATTAACTGATTAAAAAAAAAAAAACATGTTACTGGGAGCTGAATAGTGAAGAAGAGCTTGATAAAATTTTGCAAAGATTTTGGGAAATTGAATCCACTGAAAATATTATGGTTGTTTTGAGTGAAGAAGAAAAATTTCCGACAAACATTTCCAGCATATTCACTATCGACAAAATGACGGAAGATACGTATATTGTTCAATTACAAATTAGGGAAGGTGTGGAATTAAAAGAATGGAAAACATTTGCTAAGAAAAGAATTACATGAAGTGTGGAGTCGATTAGAAAGCAATTCGAGTATGAAAATCTTACATAAGAATTGTATCAGAGAATACAAGGATTTAAATCCCATGGAAGAAGTTCAAGAAACTGAATCCTTGACCTGCAGTTATCTCAATCATCATGGAGTTTAATACCGAGAGAAAACCTATACCAAGCTTCATGTGCATTTAATGCATCAGCTGCTACTACTAATAGAAAATCACTTAAGTCAGTAGTAATAAAAGGACAAATACCACAAGATTTACTTCGCATTACATTATATTTAAAAAATACAACTATGCACTAGGAGCTGATGTTCAGAAGATATGTAGACAACTATTTTTTTAAACTTCTATTAAAAAAAACTGCAACTGATTTTATGGAAAGAATTGTTTGGTAGCTGTGTGCTCATCTGAAAACCAACATATGGAACAGCAAGTGCAGCATTCCTTACAACAAGGATCCAAAAGCAGCTAGCAATGAATGAAGTGACTGAATTCCCTTTGTGCCTCAAGAGTGCTACAGAAGGATTGTTACATAGCTGACATTATCACCAGAGCTAATATGCTGCAAGAAGCCCAGAAGTTGCTGACACAGTTAACCTGTCTTCTAGAACATAGTGGAATGCAGTTACACAAATGATGTTCAAATAATACTAAACTATTAATAGAGAAAGTGCAACTCAGGACTTTTTTTTTTTTTTTTTTTCAAGTTACTGATAAGCCTCAGGTTACAAAGGCCTTGGGAATGTCAGGGTGTACGGCTACAGATAGTTATTCTTGCGATTTAAAGATACCTGACAGAAACAAAAGGAGATGTCTTATCAGCAATAGGTCGCCTCTTTAATACATTAGGTTTAATTGGACTCGTTACATCAAAGGGTAAAATATTTCTACAAAAACTTTGGCTGTTAAAAATAAATTGGAACCCATCTCTTCCTAAAAGTGGCTTAGAAGAATGGAAAGCATTTCTGTATAATCTTAGAATAGTCAACAATTATAGCATCCCTAGATTTGTTCTAACCAATGAAATACAGCAAATAGAAATAATAGAATTCTGTGTTATTAGTCAGAAAGCCTATGGTTCTGCAGTTTATGTGAAATGTATGTCATCTTTGAACGAATGTGTATTTTGTGAATGTGTATGAAGACTTCTCTGCAGCAAGTCTCATGTTTCACCTCTGAAGTCAGTTACCATTCTTCGTTTGGAACTTTGTGGTGCAATTCTACTAGTAAAATGAATGAAAAGAATATTAGAGGTCATTTTTAACTACCCCTAGACAAAGTGTACTATTTCACTGATTTATCAATAGTGTTACCATGGATTAAGATGGAACATCATCAATTAAAGAATTGACATCTTGCTAACAGAGTGTCTGATATTCGCAGTACGATTGCTGTTCATGAGTGGTACTGTGTTAGCAACTATAATAATCCAGCTCTTTGATATCACATGGCATTAAATCTGAGAATCTTCTTTATAATGATTTATGGTGGTATGGAGCAGCCTTCTTGACTGAGCACAATGAAATAATTCCATATGATATGGAACACATAAAAAAACTCAGACTTAAGAACAATGACTTAGTTAATTTAAATGTCAACACTTATTCCCTTGTTGTAGATCATATTCTTAATGTTAGTAGTAACTATGTTCATATTATATGTGTGTTAAGTTTTGTTTGCAGACTTGTAAAGGACACAAGTCAATAGTTCCTCTAACTGTTAAAGAATTGGGTGACACTGAGAAAATCATCATAAGGTACATGCAATCACAACATTTTGGGAAGGATATTCTCTCTCTGAAAAATAAGAATTGTGTTTCTTCTAAAAGTAAGATAAAATTTTCATGTCCATTTATAGACAAGGATTCTCTTCGGAGAGTAGGAGGCAGACTTCCAATTAATCATCTTAATTACAATAAAAAATTTCCTTATGTAATGCCAAAGGATAAGGTATTTATTAGATTAATTTTTGATTATACCTAACTATTAAACTTACACCCCAATCTTGAGGAAGCTCTGGATGGCTGTATACAGGTCTCCCACCACTCTTTTCCTATCACCAACCTCTTCTGAGAACCTTCAACACTTTGTGTATTTTGAATGTCCCCTTGCTGCCACACACTATACACTTACAAACATCCATGCCTTCACTGGGATTTGAAGCCAGGCCCATCGGTACAGCAGTTAGTGTAACTAATCACTATACCAGGTTAAGATGATATACAGACATGGCAACATAGGGGCTATTCTTATTATTTAGTTCAGATAAAAGAATGCTAATCCCCAACAAGGCATGCAACACAACAGATGTGGCTCACTCTGTAGCAGATTTACTGATGGCCAATATTTTAGAATTTAGAGGAGCACCAATCAGAAGAATAAGGAACAATAAAATTTTTAGAATTTAGGACCAGCAGAGATTTTTCAAAGAATAGCTGTAACTCTTTTGTTGAAGTCAAACACTGCTTACTAGCAATAATAAAAAAAAAAAAAAATACAAAAAATTTCAAGATCAAAACAGAGAAGAGAGACTGGGAAAACTGTCATTTTACATAGAAATTCAGTTATTTTTAAGAAACGGTCATGTGAGCTATGCTTATACCTAAACCTGCATTCCCATCTGAACTGCATTAACATTTATTGAAAACTGAAATGTTTAAAGTCCATGTACTGACATTTTGACATAAACAAATTTTAAAACTTTCATATTGTTGGAGTTTTAAATTAAAATGATCTATACTTTAATCCTTTTTAAACTGCTACTATATTTAACAACTGTGGAATATATATAAATATATAATTAAAATGCATTCCAATGGATTAAATGTCAAAATATTTTATACAAAGCACTTCAAAATTAGAAAATATATATCATAAAATTAGATTACTTCAGACAACTTTTCTTCTTCCACAGACTTCTGTTCTTCTGTTTTCTTCTTTTTAGCTTCTAGTTCTTCAATTTCCTTTCTAAGTATAGAAGGCTGCTGTTTCAAATTCACTACCTAAAAAATTATATATAGGCATATATAAGTACAGAAAAACAAAACCCAAGTTACAAAACAGAACTGATTTTTAAATATCCATAAATCTGCAGTAATATAAAGTAGTTAATGAAGATTTATGTTTGCTTATGTAAGTTTAAAAGAAGCATTTAATAATGTTAGTTCCCCTCATCCAGAACCAGTTGACAATACATTAAAATGTGAAATACATGTCGTTTACTCCAGTAAGTCATGTATTTTATTTTTATTCACATGTGTAACATTTCTTCTGCTATTTTTTCATGAATTGTCAATTGGCTGTGGATTAAGAAAATTCTTATAACTAAATACTTTAGGTTAACATAACCAAATTTAAATCTGTATATTAATTTTATATACCTGTATCTATCATATATTTCCATGAATAAACCAATAATTATTGGAACCTTGCTTAAAGTTAACTTACGAGTGTCGGACTATATATGGATTTACCAATCTCACAAAAAGCGCATGTACTTTTACGTCAGCTCTATTTATATACTGCTTCTTTCAACACTATTTATATAATACAGTACTGTTTTTTTTTCTTGTGATTATATTTCTTATGTTTATAAAGAAAATTATTTTTAAATGAAATGAATTTTTTAAAAATTATTTATATTGCTGGTTGGTTGCACTGCCAACACGAAAAATCTGATATTGGTGAAATTCGCACCCAGCTAACAGAAAAGTACTAAAAGGTATACTGGAAATAATAACAGAATACCATAAACAATTAGCACATAAAAATTACAAAGGAAAAGGAAAATTACTTTGAACTTTTAACTCACTTTTTGAGTGTTTTGAATGCAACCTTTATGCAAAAAGTCATATAAATCCTTCAAAGTCAGTGTCAGAATCCAAATTTCCAAAAACAGTACAAAGTCCAAAATGTGGACATCTGATATCCAGTGTCCTGATCCATACTTTTATTTTAGCCCTAAATAAAATATCTCCATATTGAAGAACAACTATTTATTAGCATATATCTGAATGATCAATAATTTACCTCTGTAACACCTTTTGTTAGGCATACATCTCAAATTGAAACTTTCTAGATCAAAACATGATGCTGATTTTACACCAACTGAATAACTTATCTCCCTAAGGGTAACATGTGAATCATTATTTATTATTTCTTGCTTCAATCACTACATGATTATCAACACACGACAGCTTGAGAAATGACTCATGTAGCAACATCTAAATAATTAAAAAAAAAAAAAAAAATATTAGTATCAGAATACGAAACAGCATGATAAACTGTTATATTGGTATTGCACTAGGCGATGATTAAAGACTTCAGCTACCTGCACTGCAACATGTGTGTTGATAAGAAAAATTTAACATAAATTTCTTTCCATGAGCAAAAAACAGATTCTGTAAACGATATTCAGAGACCAGATTTTGAGTCATCATTACAGACATCAGTATTAAATATATATGAGAATTTCTTTATACAGAATTCAGATAAGCCTACTTCTTGCATATGCAAGAAGTAGTAGAATATATCTACCTCTTGCATAATAAAAAAAATCAACTAATGTAATTCTCCTTCAGCAAGATAGAAGGAAAAGCAAACAACAGGTCCCTAGTTTCTACACTCATGATACATAGTCAACAATTTATACAGTCAAAAGTCGTTAATTCGGACACCCATAGTAACGCATGCGCGTAAGACCTTTACGGCTGCGAATATGCGTGTGTGCATGCGCATAATAAGTTTACGCATATTATGCACATGCGCACACGCATATTCAAAAAGTTATGTTTACGCACGCGTGTTTAATGTATAACGGACGGTATAAGATAAGCTAAAATTATCTAATTCAGTTAATGTTGCAGATTGCGTTGTTCCTTAACCTTCGAATTGGATCCGGCTTATTATTTTTTGCAGACTCTTAAAGCAATTTTATAAAAGTAAGCTTGAACTTTCGATTATGTCAAATAGAATTTCCGTTATATATTTACTAATATGTAAAGGATCTACAAAGCGAAAGTACGTTTCGAAGTCCATTAAACAAAAAGTGTAATTGCTGCAAAAAATGGATAAAGGCATATCCTTCGTCTCTGTAACCATTCTGAAATATGTTTATCAATTTGGCGCTGCTCTGCAGGGGGAGGGAAATGTCGCTGCGCGCAATGAATTAGAAGTTGATCTGTCAGCACTATCCTTATCTTCAGGGCAGATGTTCTTATTTTATTTGCCTTATAATTCCTTACTAAATGTAGTATTTCATCTCGATGTACTCCGTCTTTGATATGATTTAAATCAAATTCCTCGTCATTATAATTCGCTTCCGATAGTGAAGAAAGCGACACAGAGGTTATTGAAAACGAAAAAATTTCGATTGACAAAATAGTCGGTATTCTCGACACAGCAATTATAGGACTTGAACAGCGGAACTTTGTAACTGAAGAAAAAATTATGTCTGTTTATAGAATTAAAGAGAAAGTATTATCACATAAAATGAAGCAACTTAAACAACTTACATTGAAAGAAATGTTTAATAAAGTAAACAAATAAATATTAAGCTTTTTTTTTTTGTAAATTTTGATACCCTTTAGATCATAATTGTTCTTTATTTCATAAATTACGGTTTCATATTTTTAATTTTATAATTTCTGCATGCCATCTTACCAGATTTAAACTGATGATCTATAATCAGGAAAAATCGATAATCCGGAATTGTCGAAGTTTCGACGAGTCCGGATTAACGACTTTTGACTGTAGTGGATGTTGAGTAAGCTTTATGATGATAACCATGAATTTGAAGGCCTTCAGATATCACAAACAAAAGACGAAATTTTTCAATTAATGGAATTTGTTTTCAACTGACAATTTAGTGGGAATTCTTGACACGACGATTACAGAACTTGAACAATGGAACTTTACAACTGAACAAGACACTATACTTATCTATAGAATTAAAGAGAAGTATTAGCATAAAAACTGAAACAACTTAAGTAACTTACACTGAAAAAAAGGTTAATAGAGCAAACATATAATTATTGAGTTTTTATGTAAATTTTGATTTCATTAAAAGTCATAAATACTTCATTATTTCATAAACCACTATTTCATATTATTTTTAATTTTATAATTGCTACATATCATTTTACTAGCTTTCAAATGATGACCAGAAAAATCCGACATCAGGAAATGATGATGTCCTGACAAGGCCGGATCTCGGATTTTGACTGTAGTTCATAAAATTCACTTTCACTTATTAGGATGTCATTATTACTTTCAATACTTTCTGTACCAAAGTTTATGTCCTCTCCTTCATAAACAAAATTATCATCACTGCCATCAATATAATCACTGATGCAGAACTTTTCAAAAGCTCCAACTATCAATTTAGATGAAATCTATGGCCATGTGTGTTTTACCCATTGCACAATCATTACTAAATCTACTTTTTCTTAAGTACTTGACTTTTATAATGAACAATATAATTTGATGGCAAATCAAATGATATAGGAGTTTCTTTCACTGAGCCGATTTGACACAACTCAAAACCAGACTTTTTCATAATTTTATCACACATCATTGAAAAGCTTCAAGATTTGCTTCTAACTCTGAAAGGAATATTTGCACAAGCTTAGTGCAAGCTCTTGTGCATAAACTGTGACTGTTCATAAAACAAATGCACCACCCTGTTGAGGCAACGAAGTCCACTAGCTTGTTTTATGCCAATTAGGTTTGCTTTATCATGATCAGCACCCTGATTCAAATAACTGTACAGGCTATCATCAAACCATTCATTTACAATTTCTGAATACCTACATCAAGTTTTTCCTCTAAGGCATGAAAGGTTTTTTTTTTTTTTTTTTTTTTTTTTTTAAATTATAGATAGTGTACAAAACCACAAATGAATGGAAATAATATGCTAGCTTAAGATAGGGGTACTAGAGATTAAATTATTGTCACTGCTAGCTGGTGCTTTACTCTACAGCAATTTGATTGGAAAATATTCAGTCTGTTTTACCTGCTTGGCAACATTTTTGCATTCATGGAAATATGTTTGAATGTTGAAAGAATTTTTTTCATTTCAATTTATATATGGGTTTTGAATTTTTGGTGAATTTTGAAGAAAACTGCACTCTATGTTTATATTCGAACACACATGGTTACTAACAGAATTGAAATGTCTCAAATGAACAATAAATATTTTTACTCATTAAAACTATCAGAAGCACTGAGAATGCAAAAAATATATAGTAAATTAATAAAAAGTTCCATTCAAGATTAATTTTACTATCACTCAGAAAAACTCAAAATTTTAATTTATAGAAGTTTGTTCATTGTTGTTTTGTTGTAGAAGGAAGCTATTATTTTTATAGAATATTAATTTTTTATCTTGACAAAGTGGAATTTTTTAATAGTAATGTTTTGTTCTTAAAACCTGAATTAGAGAATTCTTATAATATCATTTTCTATCTATTCAAATTAAGATATGTCATAAGTGAATTTCTATAGTACATTATCATAATATTTAATGAAAATAATTTTTATGAAAGTACATGAAATATATATAGAATACAGATATACAAAACTTCAGCAGCTTAACTTCTATGTTAGTACTCAAAGGCACAGAACAGAAACTAGCTAGATAGTAAAAAGAATTCTTGGAACTTCAAAAAATATACATATCATAGTTGTAAACAAAAGGATTTTCACAAACCTTAGCTTCTTCTGCATCCAGACTTTTTACCAACTTTTTAATTTTCTCTTTGGTATTTTTCAAATTTTCCCGACCTGCTACATCCTTACGTTCCAATTCACTAAATTGTTGCTTGAGGTTTTCAACAGCTTTAGCACACTTTTCATATTCACTAAAGCATATAATTTAACTAGTTATCTTTCTTTCACATAAAAGAAAATTAAGCAGAGTATTTCTTTAAACAATAAGATACAGGAATTTCCAAATTACCAGAATTAGAAACTTAAAAATAGGAAATAACTTTAAAATGTAAAAATAAAGTGAAGTATTTAAATAAAAAAAGGCAACAATTTTCAGGGTTATTAAGAATGATAATCTTAATTTCAAATATATTTTTATATACATCAAATGAACACGGAAACTCATCAAAAGGTTGTTGTAGCTTATGTTTGGGTATATTGGATAGATTTCAGTAGATCTGATGGTAGCTCTAAGGAGAATGATTATTACATCACAGTTGTAAAATCATTATTTCAGAGCAAGAAACATGAAAAAACAATGATGCCTTCACTGGGATCTGGACTTACTGACTGTCAAGATATGCTTTCAATTACAGTGAAAAGTATTCAAAAAAAAAGCAAAAAAATTCCTTACATTGTCAGTCTAACTGGAAAGGAGAGAACCTAGTTCACAAATCCTGGTGGTGATGAATTATCATCCATTACTGCAGAATAATTTGGAATTTTCTGAAGCCAGGAAACCAAAGAAATTTGCAGTGCCCTTGCCAAGATTTAATACATCCAGACCTCCAAACTGCTAACTTGATTCCAATTATGCTATGAAATCATGTGCTAACGAGGAAGACGTTACTTTACAATGTGACATTATATTTCCACCAGGTTTGTAAATTAAAAAAATGGTGTTCATGCAATTTCTGCTCATAAACTGACATAATCACTAAAACTATGCTAAATTATTGCTGTGAAGACAATACTAAAAAACAAACTTGGACTCCTTTAAAAGTTATTCAATAACTCAAGTCGCTTAAAATACTTGTAAATAGAACTTCAATAATTTTCCCTTACTTTTGTTTGTTACTTTTCAGTTTCTATTTATGTTTCAAAAATGAAGTTATAAAACATGATCAGTCCTTTTGAAAAATCATGCACTTTTTTACTATGCATTTATATACTAATAAATTAGACTTATATAAGCATTTACTTTAACAAGACTTACATATTTACAATATAATTCAAAAATGAAGTTATAAAACATGATCAGTCCTTTTGAAAAATCATGCACTTTTTTACTATGCATTTATATACTAATAAATTAGACTTAGATAAGCATTTACTTTAACAAGACTTACATATTTACAATATAATTACTAAACTAAAAATTCAGTTGTACAAAAATGTGAGGAAATTTATTCCTGTTAAAGTGATTAATTAAGTGTGAATTCGTAATGGCAAGACTAGCTTTTTTAATGCATTAAAATGAAATAACTAACTTCATTTGCGAATTTAAACTGCAATAAACAAATGTGGAAATCACAGAAGGAAAATAAAAATTAATATAGATTTTTCTCTTTTAATTGAAAATGAAATTAAACTTAAATTAAAAAATAAACATGAATAATTATATATATATATATATATATATATATATATATATATATATATATATTTAATTTTTTTGGCTTTAAATTTGCTTTTTTACTTTTATACCTGTTTGTTAAAATTTAAATTTAATTTGTTCAAATTTAAATTTCATTCCTTGCAGCAATGGTGCAAAGAATTATTTAATTAAATTCATTTTTTTCTTATGAAACAATATATATATAATTATATATATAATAATTTATTTCCTAAACAGTATTGATTAATTGATTATATTATCTCCTAAGTTTAATTAAAGTAGAATTATTTTAAAAGTGTGCATCCATACTGGTACTCCAGTCCCCGTTAAAACATTATTAACATTTTGCTTTCAAATTACTTCAAAACATCTTTCAAAATATAACTTACCAGTATGGATGCACACTTTTAAAATAATTCTACTTTAATTAAACTTAGGAGTTAATATAATCAATTAATCAATACTGTTTAGGAAATAAATTATTATTAACTAACTTTGCAGCAATTGCGCAAGTAATAATAACTTGTATTCGCACTACATGGATTTAAGTTCATACAACATTAATTATATATATATATATTTATATCTTCATGTACATTCACTGTTCTTATTATACTTTTTTATATTATTTTTATATTATTTTTGATTTGTTTTTACAAAGTTTGCATTATTTATCTTATTTTGTAATCTTCTATGTTTATTTCAACTTTGAATTCTATTTCATAATGACAATTTCCAATGTTTAATTTTTACAAATAATATAGAACTCAAATGCATAAACATGAGCTTGTCAGGAACGGTTACTCGAGTTTTTTCGGATTTCTCTACAGAAATTGCTTTTTACTCCAAATTGAATTGGCTAAAATGCTTAATAAGAATAAGTTCTTTGAGTATCAGCATTGGTTCGTAATCCCTTCTATTCGCGGAAATATTTGGCCTGACTAGAATTGCCAGTTTGGTATTACCTTATAACTCGAGTAAAGACGAAACACCTTCGTATTTACGTATTTTGATTAATTATTGTTCATTAAACGGGAATTGGTTTGTTCCCCTTGAAAAGTCAACTAATTTCCGATCAATGACAATGATTACATGTTTTTAATTTAATTTTTCCTTTTACAATTGAAATTTTGTTCTTCATGATGATTTAATTCCAGTCCCCATTAAAATATTATTAACATTTTACATTCAAGTTACTTCAAAACATCTTTCAAAATATAACTTACCAGTATGGATTCACTCTTTTAAAATAATTCTACTTTAATTAAACTTAGGAGATAATATAATCAATTAATCAATATTGTTTAGGAAATAAATTATTATTAACTAACTTTGCAGCAATCGTGCAAGTAGTAGTAACTTGTTTTCGCACTAAATGAATTTAAGATTATACAATATATATATACATATATATATTTAAAAAAAATCATGTGTCAAAATAAAAAATAGCAAGCAAGGTTATACCTTACAATGCCTTTCATTTCAGCTTCCTTTTCCTCTTTTCCAATTTGCAGTTCATCATGTGATGCAGTAAGTTTCTTTATCTCTTCAGATAAAGCATTTTTATTCTCAGTAAGTTTTTCACTTTCTTCTGTGGCTATCATTCTGTTAGAAAATGAAAAATAAATAAATATATGCATACATCTGTATAAGCCTTGATAACGACATAAATTTAAATTCACAATTCTTGTATAGAAGAAAAAGGTTGCATGAAATTGACAGGCTAACAAGAAGGATTTTTAAACTAACCATATTTAACTTTGCCCCCAGGTTTTTTGCTCATCTTATTCTGAGTGCTGAGTGCATTTTCTACTGCAGACTTTTAAAAACACCAAAAGATTCTTATCTCTATTACTGGTCATCTTGTCTTAGGAAAATGGTGATAATCAATTATTTCCAGGGAATCACTTATAAGATTGCTTAGCGGAATCTCTGTTGTTTTTTTTTTTTAAACCAAATTCTGGTCAGGAAACAAGTGTATTTAATAAATTCTGTGCATTTTTCTATCTTAATGTAAGTTGCTATAATATCTCCTATATAAAGAAAATGAAACACTTTTCTTTGGAAAATTTGAGAAGGAAAATTTCAATCTGAAATTGTGAAAAAACACAATTTTTCCAGGAGAACTATCATATTTTTTTGCATAAAAATAAGGAATTTTATTTTGCCAGAAGACTTGACACATAAAGAATTTCAAGCTAGTAAATGAGGGCTAATGTGATTTTGCATGAAATGGAAACAAGAAATCCTCTTTCAAATAAAGCTTTTGAAATTAGGAAGGAAAATAAAAGATAAGATGATAGGCTATTAAGATTAAGACAAATTTACCTGCAGTGAAACTAGATTATTTTCTTGTACCCTTCCCTAAAAAGACTAAATTTTAAAGGTGAAGTGTGTAGTGGTGGAACACATAGTAAAGAAAGGGTGACTTTTGTGTTATATGCTTATAATGAATGGTAGAGAAAGTACAGGATCTAGTAATAGATGACAATGGCAAGGCAAAATAAAATAAAATACTCCAAATTCAATAAAATAAGGTGTTATGTATGTTCTGTGAGGTGAATTATTTCCAGTAGAATATTTAATGATCAAACAAGCAGACAAAAAGCTTCCTTTAAAGATGAGAATTCAACAATTTAATCTAATTTGACTTTGCCTAGACTATAACAGAAATTCAAACACACAACTTTCAAAGCATGCATCTAGCCTCAATCTACAATACTCCCAGCAAAAACAAACTTTTCTTTAATCAGCAAAGCAGCGAACCACAGGCCAAATTATGATGCTGATGTAAGTAATGTAGCATGAGAGGAGTTTCATGCAATTGGTAATGGTGTTGCAGTGTTTCGGATACTTAAATGGTGAGTATATTTTAGAGACAATGAAAAACCAGGAGAATAAAAACTAATGGTAACAAAAAGGCATCAGAAAATGAAATTCATATTCCAATAAAATCACGTTCTAAGGATATTTTAATAAAAGAAATAATACATGAGCATTTGCAAAAAGAAAAGAAATCTGAAGATGCCATTTCAAAATCAAACAACATATAATATTCTTAAGAAAATTAATAAATAAAACAAGGGAGGAGACACTTTTAAGTAAAGTAATAATAAATTTCATCATGTTTCAAAGATAACATTTCAGTGATGTTACATGTGGAAGACTTGAAAGAAGGTCTTATAATCAACAAAGTAGAAAATAAGTTTGAAATCATCAAACAACAGTACAGTAAGCCCATATTTCTTTCTTCGATGACAACTCATTCAGTTTCAGTTGGATAGCAGATGTTAGTTCAAATAGCATCAAAGGGCAGAAAACCCTCATCAACACCACTAAAGGGGGGGGAATCACGATTCATGATGAAAACATTCGTATAAACTGGGAGCTCAAATTTTACTTTTAGAACAGTTTTTTTCTACACATTAATGATATACAGTATATATAGTTTCATAATTACTACAATATGGTATGTATGCCGTTGTAGAAAGCACTACAATACTACATTAATTACTGTACTGTTACTTGAAAAATGCCCTCACAGATGAATTTTTGGTGAAAAATGCCTGTATATTGTGCTGTTGCAGATGGCAACAAAAGTGCCTGGTCACTTTATGGCTGACTGTATTCATGCTTTCTGTAAAAATTTGGTCAATTCGGATGTTGGAGCAAACTGTTCCTTAAGTATCCAAGGAATGTAATATTCCTGGCAGGTGGGTGGAATGCTACTGTCCTTGTCACTTTCTTCTGATGACATTTCTTGCACCTCAGATACAACTGCTTGTACATTAGGTTCCAATGTAGCACACGTGGCAACATATCATCTGTAGTAAGAATTGTCACCATCTAACTCGTCAACAAGATTAGTGCATTTATATTTCCAGGCTCTGATAAAATAGTTATGTATGTGCTGTGATGACACAAATTTTCAGGGTGCAGTGATAGCTTTTATTGAGTCTCCATCTCCTTTTTAGCAGTGTGAATTGTAGTTCTCACAACTTGCTTGTGATAAAGACCTCTTCACAACTGAAATAATGCCTTAATCTTAAGTTAGAAGATGTCTTTTTGTGCCTTTGGCAGGAGAAAATGAATCTTTGCATTAGTTAACTTCATATCATGTATGTTATGGGCTGCACACCTCTTCCATGTCATAAAAACATACCTATTTTGAATCATTATTCAACTATTAAAATGAAGAAGCCACTTACAAAATGATAAGCTATTGACTCAAACTTTCTTATGGTGAGAACAGATGGAAGGCAAAGCAATAATTAAAAAAAAAAAAAAAAAAAAAAAAAAGAAGAGAGAGAGAGAGAGAGGTTTCTCAGATTTACCAATCATCTATGGATGGCGTTTACCATTACCATTCGTATTACACACTAGGACAACAGTTAAACATCGTTTACTGCATGCTCCACCACGGCACTTGCCAACTTTTATTCCAAGGGTACAACTTAGGAAAACATAGTAAGAAAAAATCCAGTTCCCTCCATACTGTAGACATCACACTAGGCATACTTTTCTCTCATTTGGTCATACTTATGCACCCAGTGTTTTGCTCCTTCTTCATAATCTTTATTTGTTTTATACGTAAATTCATACGTAATTAAACTACAGTCCAGTAAATCTATGTAAATATTTTATTGTAAAAGCAATTCATTTAAATTTTAACCAGCCTTATTCCTTTGATGTGCTGCATTCTACTCATTTTCAGGACGAACAGAAGAAAATAACTTCCTATACAAACCACTGGAACAAGAAGACCAAGTAATTTTACCTAATTAATTCAGAATTTTTCGAAATTTAAATTAGGCCTACCAGTTAACTTTTAAAGAATAAAAAAGCACATTTGAATACAGAATTGCATTTGTTGGTTGAAGCTCATTCTTAATCCAATTAAATCTTATGTTGATGAGATAACTGCAATTAGCGAGCAATATTCCTCTTGCTGGCTATGTTTTAAAGAATACAATGTATTCTGCGATGGTTTCAATTAAATATTACAGAACATTAGTGCAGCCCTAGCAGAGAAACAGGAAAAAATATGAAAAACTCTGAAAATTTGTGTTACATTTTTAAAAAAAAATCTAATAATGCAACGGGCTAAAAAAAATTCGTAATTTACAATAACTGAAATTTGCATTAATAGATAAAACTTTCTATAAGTTCATCTACATCACTGTTACAGCCCAAATTATTTTTTATGTTAACCGAGTGCTCGCTTTAAGCTATTCTGTGTTAAGGAGGGTTTAATCTATATATAGTTAAACTCCACTATAACGAACGTCAGAGGACTGGAAATTTTGTTCAATATATCCAATCTGATAAGAAAATGGAAAATCTCACAAGAACGTGTAAAATTTGAATGATACATAAAGAAAAAACAAATTGATCACTGTTACATCTACCAGAAGAAATGAATAATGAATCTAATTAAAAAAACATGTTAAGATTGAACTGCAATTATTATTATGCACTATTATTAAATTTTTTGTTTGGTTCTTTTCCAGTTTTTTCAAAGTTCTGGCAAATTTACTGGCTGTTGTTGTAAGCACTTTTCCAGATACTGTCAGATTAGACCGAGTGGTGAACCATTTCAGCAATGCTTCTTTAATATCTCCAAGTTCCACCTTTCTCAACTTTTTCCTCATATCCAAATTTCTTCCTTGAGCAGAAATTCTAAAGCTTTGATGTTTTTCATATAGTACCAACTGTAGATTTGAATAAATTGTGTTTCTGCCAGATATCAATCCACATCCAGTTTATGTTTTTCAAATAATGTTCACATTATCTTCAATGTAGATGCTATATCAAAGCTTGCCATCTGGATGAATTTTTCACACAGTACCAGAGACTGGAGAGAACAACAAATTTGGTCAAAGAACACTTGAGAGTTTTGTTCTATAAAATATAAAAAAGTAAGATAATTTCATCACCAGCATATCTTATCCAATATTCAGTGAGAACACAATTATATCTTCTAAGGTACATATGCTTGCAACACAAAGCTTCAGTAGCCTTTATGAAGAATATCTTATGTCTTGCAAAAAGAGCTAAAAGAATGCAGAACTCCTATCTAGAGGATAAAACTTGGAAGGCATTTATACTTGGGGGGGGTAACTAATAAAGATAAACGATTTTCTCTCCCTAAAAGAAGAATTAACTATAATGCCACGAGTTTCATGCCTTTCCCTGAACAACAAAAATTTCAAAGTTTCCATCACAGCTTCAGCCTTCAATAGAGTTCTGTCCGGCAACTCAATCAAAGAATTTTAATAGAATCAGAGACAGCGAACATATTCGTGTTTCGTGGTTTAGTTGTCATAAGCACAATATGGTGTTCCAAGATATGCTTATCCTATTCTTATTCCTCCTTAATTAACTAAACGAACATGAATGGAGGGGGAAGGGTGAGTTCCTACACCTATCTTGCATAGTGTTTGTTTCGAAAAGTGGAGGCTAAAGAAAATAATGTAAAGGTGTTTTCCATTATGGATGGAATATGGATTTTAATATTCTAAACATGGATGAATTTAACAGTTAATATTCTTTTATGTTAAAACATACAGAAATTCTGGAGAAAATATTATTGCAGGCATATGGTTTTGTATTAGACTGAATGCACACAGGTCCGATGATAGGTTAACAAAATTTATTTTATAAAAAGAAACATTGCAAAGTTCTGGAATTTTCCATAGAAATACTCATGCAAGTTGTTCTCAGTATCACAGAGTACAATCAACAGTTACACTTCAAACTACTAAGAATGCTAAACTCAAGACAACGCAAAGTGCCTTTAAAGAGAAAGCTAACCCAGAGATATCTCAGTACTCCGATCTCACACTGAACTAACAACTCGTAACAATAACAAACTCTGAGAGCAGATGCTCTCTCCGCCCTTATATAGCTTTCACCCAATCAGCAAGATATTTCTAGTACTTCCTGCTTCTCAAAGCTACTGGAAAGCAATAGGAGTGTCGAATAACAGTTGCAGCTAATATTTCTTTTGTCTGTTACATTGTCGACGCTCAGTTGTAAGGTAAGTAACACTGGTATTGGTGATGCATCACTTTTTTATTCACAGCACAAACAACAGATACAAAACTTAATTAATACATTTAGAAAACTGTTACGAGATGTCTGAGGATGGTGACATGATCAGAGACATTAAACAAGATGGCATTCATCATCAATCGACGAATCAAAAGTCTCCAGACCTTAGCTCGCTGGTGGAGCTTCCCAACTCTCCAATTCGTGTCCGACAAGAAGCCTCATCTCTTTTTGCATGCGCATTACTCAATTATGACATTGCCATCAGAGTTCTTTATAGACTGACTCCTTCCGCCTCCAGATTTTGTTTTCCTCAGATACAGGAAAAAAAACTTTTTTAAGTTCCTACAGGATAAAATAAAAGTTCAGGCAGGCATTCGCTACAAATACCTTCCGCCTCCAGTTTACATTTATTAAATTTAATATCTATTGACAGACAGAGACCGGACCAAAATGTCATCAAAACCACTGCCAGCTTATTCCTGTATTCTTACTTTTCCAGCAAAGCTATTTTCTACATTTTTTTCAATTTACATTACACAGAAAAATAAATTTCATATGTAACTGCACTAAAATTATCTATCTATAAACAAAATTCATAACAATATGCGATATACAAAACAGTTTTCAATCGAAGATTTCCATACAGATTGTTAGATCCAATTTTCATATTTTTGGGGGCTTGCTATAACATTAAATGCATAGGACACTAGGACAGGGCTGAAAGGTTTGTTCATTATATCCAAAGCTTTCTTTACAGCAGAATTTGACTGCAGTTTAATAAGGTGACACTAGTGTCAGCCTTTGAAGTGGCATCATGTTATTGAGTCACAGATGCTGGCCCCAGGATGGGCAACTGTTATACTAAATAGGTTACTGAGTTCCATGGTTATCTGTTCCATGACGTCACAGAAGAAGCATATGACTTACAACAGAGGTTGTTGATTAATTTCTTCATTAAATAATGAAATATAAATAGTTTACCACGTTGCCTTCATTTTTCTTATTTTTTCATCTTTTTGCCACATGCAAGGAATGTCATTTATTCTTAAAGTTCATATATGTAGGTTCATATATATGTATTTATGTTTTTTATTACAGTAAATAAAAAATAAGAGTAAAATTATACTTGCTTAACTAAAGGGGAAAATTCATAAAATTACTCACGATTTATTTATGTACTATATGGTTTTATCAGTAACATTTCTAGCAAATAAATTTCCTTAAAAATTATAACTGGTAAGTAAAAAGAATGATAGAAAAATTTAACAAATAAAATTCCTCTGAAATATACATTATCAGAAAGTATTTAGCACATTCATTTGAAAAGAAAAGGTACTTCTTGATTATCTACACCCCCCTTCTAAGAAAGTTATCAACATTTTGGTGACTAATTTTTTGGCACGATATTATGCAAAAAGCGTGGTGACCACCAGTCTCAAAATGGCAGCAAACTAAGAATTATATAAAAGAGCAATCAATCAGTAAAAATTAAAAATCATAAAACAGCCACAATAAAATACTTTAACATTTCAAGAAATTCTTACATAATTTTTTCTATTGTTCTTCCTACATACACCTTGACCTATTTGCACTTAAAAAAAATCAGAGAGCTGTACAACTTTGGTATTGTGCATGCTATGCTATTATCCTTCTCATGCACATAGTTTCACAAAAGTCTGTTTCTGTTTGTCTGATCACATACACAAAAAAGGGAGAATTATAAAAATTTGACAGTACACATATTCTTCCTATGTACATAGTAGAATGTTTTCACTTGGGGCGGGGAAAGAAGATACTTTCTGAAGAAGTACAATGCTTTCTTTTTTATCAGCCAGTGAACTGCCCTTATAATTCCTTACTAGAAAAAAAAATGTATATATATATACTCAGTGCAAAAACAAACACTAATCAGAAAAATGACTGTTGAATTTGGAAGGTGAAAATCCGCATTTTGGTATACATTTTGACTATGTCATAGGTTGAATATTTTGGTTGCCTCATGAATACTTTTCAGGGTAGGGGAAAAATCAGAAAGAACCAAAGAAAATACACATACATGGAGGAGAAAAGGGTTTATTATGATTATACAATAAAAAGGCAATTTTCTTCAAAAGAAGCTCTAACAAGAAATGAATGAAGCATCACTGAATTTATAGAATGTAAATATAAAAACAAAACTTGTAATGAATTTCCAACCCACACGTTGCTGCTTTTACTCACTTGTCTGACGTAATGAGCCCAAACCCATGAAATTCCTCGTGGCAAGGAGCGCTAGAATATGTCTGTCATTGAAAACAAGCTCGAGCACCATTCAGGTAACAGTGTGATTTAGCTCAGTTTCACCCCCAGTTTTGATGAAGAGCCCGCAAGGTGGTCGAGGGTCTCCCACCATTCTCAATTTCCACCAAACCACACAAGACGACTTTTGGCTCGCCACATATTTAGAGTGCCGTCATGCCGCACCGACATTATACATTTACAAACATCTATGTCCTCTATGGGATTCGAACACGGACCCTTCACAGCACGGCAGTCAGCAACCAACCCATATAATCACATTATATAAATTACTTACATTTCTGCTTGAAGAGCAGAATTCTCCATCAGTGCTACTTTATTTGCCAGTTTTATATATTCCATAGCTTTGTTTCGGGGTTTCTCTGCTTCTGCTCTCTCTTTCTCAATTACTTTCAGCTGATTCAACTGAAATAATAAGTATAAAATGTAATTAATAAACATATCAAAAGTGGAATCAGCAAAGCAAGCATGTCTATAAAGATCATTAAAATTTAAATTTTCAATACATTTCCCACATTAACATTTTTGCATAATCATTCCTGCTAAAATAATAATAAATTTTACAGACAAGTAAAGCAAGTAGCAGTTTGATTACATGTTTTTATATTTTTTGAGTTCTTATACCTAAATGAGATTAAAAACACGAAAGCAGCTTAGATCATAATTTTTTTTTAAAAGAAAATACAAAAATAATTTATTATCATTGAAAATTTAAAAATAAATTCAAATATACTTGTATACTAATGAAATAATCAATAATTACCTTTTCAAGTCTTATTTCATTCGTTTCTTCAACTTTAGAATTCATACTTTGAATAGGTTTAATAAAGCGATTAGATCCAATGATATCCTCTATATATTCAAGCATTCCTGTATCTTGTTCGCTTAAACCTTTTGGTTTCATCATTGAGATCAATTCAATTTCTCCCTAAAAATGAATTTTAAAATTTGGAAAACTTAGTAAAATCCTAAACTACTTTTACATTTTGATTAACATTTTTAGGCATTTTTCTGTCAATGGGGAAATAATTATTAGTGCTTTCATTAATAAATGCTGACACAGAGGTAGCAATACTAATACAACATAAAACTTCTTGAGAAGAATGACTGTTTTATTAAATCTAGAATAAATTAAAAAAATTAAGACAAAATATATTTTACCAGATTACACATGAGGCATAAACTGCCAATTTAATTTAACATTAGCAAATGGTGGCAGTCAGTCGAGATCAGGGGTTTCCAACCCCTATGCCCGTGAGCACCATGGTGCCTGCCACTGTGCGATCAAAATAAAAAAGTTTTAGTTTTCAATAAAATTCCATGCAAAAATTTTCTCATTTTTAATGAAATAGAAATTACATCCAACCCAGATACCAGCACAAAGCGAAATGCGACCAATTTTTTTTTTTATGTGCATGTATTATTAAGTATATACAACGATAAATTCACCTTGAAAAAGTCAACGGTGCCTGCTGTAACAATTTTTATGAATTTTGTTAATTTTTATGAATTTTGTTGTTTTATAGACTGAACATATCATGTAGCTCTTGTAATCAAAGTATGTTAAGATTTAATAAATCAAGAAAGGGAAAAGGAAAGAAATTTGAGGAGAAAGAATGAAGAAGACTGAGAATGTATTGTATGATCCATCAGATTCCAATCTAGCAAACAGTGATTTTATTATAAGTTTTATTATCTCCTGCCAACCTATATATATAAGCAAGGCAATGATATATATAGGCAAGTCAACCTATATATATATAGAGCCAAGGTAATGATTTCAGTCCAAAAATTCGATACTGAGTTTTCAGTGAATAAACACAAATTAGGGTTTCTACAACTCATTTTTACTTTTTTTATGATATCCGCCTGTGTACCGGTATGTGTGCGACAATTTTTTCGTCTACAATAATAAATAAAGCAGGCAACTCATTGCAGCACACCAGACAGCAATATTGCCAGATCATGCAATTTTTCGTAAATTTTCTACTTTTGAGAAATCTGTGCTACTAAAATTTTAGTGTTTGCAATTTTGCAACTCCATCATTTTCTTGTGCTACCTTTTGCGACTTTAAAAGATTTTTTCCAGTATACTTTAAAATGATTGCATGTTAAAATATTGTATCTATTAAAAGTAATTTATAAAAATAAACAAATAATATAAAACTTCTTTTAAAATTTTTTTATTTAGGCTTAAATAGAAGCTGGCATTCCTGAGATCATAAGTGAAAAAAGTTTTCAGCCCTAGTTACTGCTGCTTTCATGTGTTTGACTGACTGCTTTGTTTAATATTTAGGCAATCTGTATATAGGTGTGAAACATTTACGTTTGAGCACAGCTACAGTGTTAATTAAAGTGTGAACTGTGAGTGATGTGAAAAAATTTAACATCACCTTTCCAAATGCTTGGCTTAAAATACTTATGTTTGAGAACTGGCTTGAAAGAACAAAACTAAAGCTAACTAGACTAAAGCTTTTTGCAGTTATCTAAATGTGAACTGAAGGCACACAAAGATTTAATGAAGCATGGTCATTCTTTAAAGCATAAGCAAAACTCTCAACAAATCCTTCCCCCAAGTAGTATTAAAACTGCTTTTGAAAAGTGGACAGTATAAATGAGGTCAAATTGAAACTGTATTTATTGTCTGCCATACGTCCATATGGTCTACTGATTATTTGAGTGTAATTTTCAATAAATAAATACCACCAAATTCGTCATCTGAGACCTTACACAGGACAAAATCTATAGCATTGATAAAATATTTTCATCTGATTTGCTCAAAGAAGGAGCAATTAATAAATCCTCATTTTCTCTTATAACGGAAAAGTCAACAGATGTTTCATGTTGCAAGCATTTATGATTATATATTCATTACTTTAACAAAAAATAAAATAAAATAGAAACAAAATTTTTAGGGCTTGTTGAAGTTGTAGGGCCTGCTGCTAATGTATTGTATTTGCATGTGAGATTTTCCCCAGAATACTGGCATGAATTTAAGAAATTGAATTTGTTTTGCTCTTGGGACTGATGCAGCATATAATCTATGTGAAGTAAAACATTCACTTTTTACATCAATGAAGGAAGATATGTCTAACTTGATATTAATTAAATGCATTTGTCACTCTCTGCACTTGGTTAGTTCACATGCATTCGAAGAATTACCATCTAATCTAGATTAGAGAAACATATAATTGGTTTCAACAGTCGCTGTAAGAAAGGAATTTTATATAGATTTATGTATGAAAACAAATTATGAAAAGGATCCACTGCAGTTGATTCCTCTCTCTGCAACCAGATGGCTAGTAAGGAGCGAGTGCATCAATAGAGTTCTTAATCAGTGGGAGTCTTTAAAACTTCTTTTCCGGGTTGTTTCATCAACATGTGATAAACATCCAGCTAGAGAACTCCACAAAATGTATACAGATACAACAAATGAGCAGTACTTGACATTTGTAGATTTCATTTTATCAGACTTTGAAAGAGTCAATTTACTTTTTCAAAGTGACCATGCTGATCACTGTAAATTCAGAGAACTTTAAGACTTGACTTCCTCACAGACGATTTTACAATTTCTGTGCTCAGAAGTATAATTTACTCTGAACATACAAATCTTACAGTTGACAGACCTGTGCGTCTATTTATTTATCAACAAAAAATTTTGTCTTTGATTCTTCTTTTTTTTTTTTTTTAATCTCATACAGCAAGTAAAGCTAATGAAATTTCAACAGTATCTCAAAATATTATTTATGAAAGATGTCATGAATTTTTTAAAAGTGCATGCACAAGAACTTCTTAAATGTGTTTCTCCCAAATGACAGAGCATTAAAAATAATTGAGAGCTTTTCATCCAGTAGGTACTTCACTGAACTCGCCCTCTGTTTTCTGATCTTCCCATAGAGCTTGGAAATGAATCTATATTAGATATAACTGAAAGTTAGTAGAGACAATACTCAGCATTGTCTGGAATGATATTTTTCCTTTTGGGATTCCAAATAGTGATTCATTATTTTGGAGCCAAGAGCCAAGCTTTTACAATTAAACATGCTCTTGGCAATCCTGTTTCAAAGAAATAGTTGCATTTGCTTTAGTATTTTACAGTTTACCAATAAGTAATGCAATTGTAGAAATGGTATTTTCAAAATCTGCTGTGTTGACTTTGTATTCTTACCAACCCATGCTAACATGTACCTCAGATATTAAACAAAAAGAAAGAAATGAGGATAACAGATCAAGAAAATGAACAGGATGATGAAGTGCTAATGAATTCAATTTTCTTATAACTGTAAAATGACAAATGCATATTTTTATATGAATTTTTCCTTCTGATCACTAGTACATTAATCGGGTATGTTATGATAATATGTTCTGTAATATGTATATCTATTTCAGTTCAAGCTCCAGTTGATTTATTTAAAAATGAAGAAATTTTTTATTAGAATTAATTATACAGATTGAAAAAAGTGGAATCATTCAAAATGAAAAATATATTTTTCTATGACACTAGATAAGATATCTTCACAGTACAGCTAATGATTACAGTAAATCCTTTTGAAGCAGTCACTTCTGAAAATGGCCTGTATTTATAAGAACATAATTAACATTAGCTCTATAAAGCAATTATCTTCCCAGAAAATCAAAATTTTCTGGAATCATGAGTGGTTGTCTTAGAGAGTATTTACTGCACTTGTTCTAAAATATACTTCATTTCAAATGCTATTAGTTTTAAAATGAAATATTTTTATAACTGATATATGCTATTTAAGCAAAACAAAGTTAAAATTTAAAAATAAGGCATGAATGTCTGTTTATATTCGGAATAACTATCTAATTGGTCGCTAAAGGAATTCCTCAACTGCTTCTTGTTCAGTATCCTGTCATGCTATGCAGCCTTGTCTGGCTGTGAGAGGGGACCATACTCCATATTAGATTCATTTTCAATTTGATACCACAACATAGATTTTGGACATCTCTACACTGTAAGCTTTACTGAACATTATATGTACATAAAATGCATTTTGAATGGTACATCTCTTTTACTGTTATAAATGTATATCTATACCAAATATCATTAAAAATCCATCCATTAGTTTTTCAAAAATTCAAAATAATGCGCAAATTCTCTTAATTTTTTCCACAAGTGTATTACAAGGTAATATTCAAAAGGTGTGCAATTGAGAACAACATATTACATTTATAAGCATTAAATATATTCTTGGAAATGTGCCAAATGCAATGAGAATAAACTCATTATGAAGATAAGCTCTCATTAAAAAGCAATTAAATGCATTCACTTCAATCCTCAAACTTTTACCCGTTTCACTCTTGTGTCAAATTATTTTTCAAATAAAAGGATGTTAAAACCAAATGTTATGGCTCTATATTATTTTGGAAGGCACAGCTTTAGTATAATCCCACCTAGAATTTTAAGCAAAAAATATCACCAAGAATGGCAATAAATGATATGATATGGTAACCCATACTATTCGCCAAACGCAATGTAAACAGCTGTAAATTTCTGATTTCTAAAGAGGATGGAATTATGGTTACAGCTAACATAGTAGTCAATTACATTTATTCAATTTCAATATAAATTACTGAGATATCCATTTACTCAAAGTTAAATGCCCGTGCCCTGTACTATTACTTTTCCGGCATAGATTTCTCTTAAAATTCGTCTCGCACTGCATTGCACGGGGAAATACAACATTTTAAATTAGAATTCTACTAAAATTAATATCTAAAAACACAATTCGTAACACTGTTATCAGCGATTATTTAATGCTCAGATAAAATGGAGAATACTGTTTTGGATATATTTTTTGGCTACTTTGGAAGTGAGATTTTTGCATTTAGTTATGGCTTGCTCTAAACCTGCTGTTAGTGATGCTGTAATTAAATATCAGGAGATTTTAAAGGAAAATTTAAGGTGGGAGTTTTCAAACAAGCGTAAAAGTTTGGGAAAGCCAGGCATTCCAAACAGATATTTTATGTATGAATTAAAAAGAGAGTATGAACTTTTTAGAGGATTTTTGATGGATTGTGGATTATTGAAGGATAACGTTTGTTGTGAAAAATGTAACATGGCATGCGAGTTGGTTTGTCCAAAAAAAAAAAAAAAAAAAAAAAAAAAGGAGAGTCATTTAATGGTAGTATTTGGAGATGCAAGAAGTGGTGTAGGGTTGAGAAATCAATTAGGCTAGGATCTTAGTTTGCCTGTAGTAAGCTAAATTTACAGGGAATTTTTTCCTTAACATAGGAATTAATTAAGGGTACGGCATCTTGTAATATTGAAGAGGATTTTCCCTTCTCTCTTTTTTTTTTTTTTTTTTGACTTTAGCAGACTAGCGTAAATTCGTTAATGAACAAGTACTAGATTATGTTGAATTGATGTCAAATAAAATTGGTGAGGTAGGCAAAGTTGTGGAAGTAAAAGAATCAAAATTTGGTAAAAGGAAGTGCAACAAAGGGCATTATGTCGAGGTGCCCGCCAATAAAAACGCGGAGAAAACAATGCAAGGCGAAAACGTCGTGCTACAAAAACATCGTGGGAGAATGCATTGCAAAGAGAAAACATCGCAATTCTAAAACATCGTGGTACAAAAAATCGTCGTCGAAAATTAAGCGGTTCAAAAACTTCGCAGTTTAAAAACATCGTTGTTGAAAATATTGTGGTAAAAAATAAAGTATCTAGAAATCATCGCAGACATGCTTTTTTCAAGTTTTAATAATTGTAAATGGATATTCCTATAATGATTTGTGAGCGCAAGATGTAAAGAAGAATAATTTTTACTTTCACATTTTTTTATTAACTAATAAATTTTTGCTGAAAAGTAAGAAGGAAACTTAAGCACAGAAAATTAAATGCAACTTATAGATTATACTTTTCATGAAAAACTACCAGTAAAAACTTTATAAAAATTATTTATTAATGGCCTTTGTTAGTTAACTATGTTGGTTTAAAATTCCATCAAGTGCTATAAGTTGCAATGCTTAAGTTTCCTTCTTATTTTCTCAGCAAAAACTTATTGGTTATTAAAAAATATGAAAGTAAAAATTATCCTTCTTTCCATCTTGTGCTCACAAATCATTATGGGAATATCCATTTACAGTTATTAAAGCATGTCTGTGATGTTATTGTCATGCTATGTTTTGTAGATACTTTATTTTTTACCACAATATTTTTAAACTGCGAAATTTTTTAACCACTTTATTTTCGATGACAATGTTTTGTACCCTGATGTTTTAAGACTGCGACATTTTCTCTTTGCGTTCTTTTTGTTGGCAGTGGCAATAAAAGCAAAGCATATTTTGCTTCCCTTAAATAAAGCTAAGACTAATCATGCTTTATTCCATAAATTAAAATAAATTAAGCTAACACTTACATTTAAAATCATTTGAGTGAAAGAAAACTAGCATAATGCTAAATCATAATACAACACATTTGCCATATATAATACTCAGCCAATCAGCGGCAACCACATTAATTTACCAACGATTGACCTCCGATTAAAATTTGCATAAGGAAAAACTAAAAGCCAACAGTTTTCTCCCACGATGTTTTCGCCTTGCGTTATTTTCTCCGCGATGTTTTCGGCTGTAATCATATGTCGAAGATCAGTAGGTTTTTGGGGGTGTAGAGGGCGATTCGGAAAAAGTGTTTTAGGTGGCTGTTCATGAGTGGAGTCAAAAAACTTAAATTGCATTAATTAAACAATGGATAGAGCCAGGTACTACTATTATTTTGGATTGTTGGAAAGGCTATAATCACGATGTGTTGACTAAAGAAGGATTTAATCATTTAACTGTTAATCATTCACGTAACTTTGTTGATCTAAGTATGGGCGCTCACACCAATACAATCGAAAGCACTTGGAAACATGTAAAAACACATTTCCGAACATATAATAGGCAAAATGAAGCGTCTCTCCACTTGGCTATGTATATGTTTGAACAAAGTTGCTATGAAAAGAAAATTGATTTCTGCAATGTCTTTTTTGAGATTATAAGACATGTAGATTGGGAAAACTTTACCTTTAACTTTTAGATGTTTTCATTGCTCAGTAAAAAAAAAAAAAAAAAAAAAAAAAAAAAAAAAAAAAAAAAAATTTAAAAACAAACCAAAATTACAATTGTTAAAAAAATGGTAAGTGCATAAAAAGGAATGGAAAAACATTAAAATTAGGAAAAAAAAAAGTTTAAAAAAATTCTTCAAATGTAGCTAAGGTAGTAAAAAATGTCCTTATATAAGTGTATACATAATCAACCGTTATGTTTTTTATGTAGATACTTATGTTGCATAGAGTGGAGTGACACGTGAAACAGAGTCTTCGTCCCTCACTCTGGAAACTGCGCATTAAATATGACTGCATAGGCTAATGGTTTCACAATTTTAATTTTTTGTTTTTCTGGGAGGGGATCTTGTAAAGTTCTGTTTTTATTTTCCTTTTATAGCCTGTTTTTGGAGTTAAAATTATTGGCTCAGTTCTAGAATAGGCTGCGTCAATCGATATGTTGTTTACTTGTCTTAGGCTTGGAAATGCCTTTTTATGACATAATATTGCTATGCCTTTTCTTAAAAACAAGTTATACATATGCTATAGCTTCTTATTTAAAGAGTTAGTCAGGCGGAATTTCTGAATATATGAGCAATGCAGAGTTTATTCAATGTCTGATTGAAATGAGTGAAGTGAAAAGAGATCCCTATGTACATGGGCAAAGCCAAGGTAGTGCGCAACGCTGAGGTTGTGTATGGTGTCGAGTTTTTTGCAATTCTCTGATTTTTTTAAAGTGAAAGTAGATCGATGTGTGCACTCTGCTGGAAAAAAAAAAAAAAAAGACAATTCTATATCTACCATTCTACTGGGCCGATTCACAAAATTCAAATTGCATTTTTCATGTCTCGAAAGCGCGACTTAGGATATATATTAGATTTATATATAACACAATTCTAACATAGGTATTTTGACACAAAATCGGACGTTTTCTGAAATAACATGCCAATATTTTTACATATATCGATTCTACAACTGAAATTATGCCAGACTGCCAACTTTTGTAAAATTCTTACGAATAGTTTTTAAAAAAATTAGCTCCTCAATGTTAATTGAACTTGGCATATATTTATTATAATCTCTCTTTTTTTTTATTAAAATTAAACTTTCTTGATTTTTTCTTTCACAGTTTAAAATTTAGGTTCATTCCAAATAAAATTCCCCCATTTTTTTGTGTTTTATTTTAAAAATTTCTATTTTTAAATAATTTTTATAAATTTTTCAAAAAAAATCTTGAATTATAACCTATAAAAGTTTTACCATCATCTTAAAGTAGGTGTAGTTCTAAGCATACCTGCAAAAAAATTAGAGTTTTTGTATTCAAAATTTTCAAAGATATACACGAATTTACATATTTCCGTGTTTTGAAATTTGAAACCTTTTTTTTTGAATGATAATAACACCAAATGTGGTTTAGGGATTTTTGTTACAGTGAATTGCCACAGCTATTTTTAACCTTAAATTTAAAATAAATTTTTACTGAGAATTAATTATATGAAATTTTTCCCTCAATGATGCGTGATACATATTTATTAATACTATATGGAAAACTATTTTTTTAAATTATAGATATTATTCAAATTTTTAACTTTTTTAAAATTTCTTCCCCCCCTTTTTTTAATATTTGTAAGAGTAAATTTTTATCTTCGCTGTGTTATCGTCTGCTACTTTGACTGCATTTAAATTGAATTGTCTAAAACTGAGAAAGTTTGCTTAGTGTTTTTTCTTCACAATGCTTTTAAGCAAACATTGACAGTTTGGGTCATGTCCAAGCTTTAAAAGTTATATAAGTATAAATTTTTACATTAATCCTCATCAAAAGAATGTTTTATGTAGCTAATTTTCTCTCGTATTATAGATTGTATAAAACACATGATCTTTAACATGATTTAGATTGCTTGTAGCCCATATAATAATCAGATCACTCAGTGGTACAGAATAAACACTGTTGGACTGTTTTTTGTTGGATTGTTATTTAGCAAAAAATCTTTTAATTAAAATATTTATTCTTTGGACTTTGCTTTAAACTTTATTTATGGTTAAAATGCCTAGAAAATAAAAAAGCTGTTTTTAACTGAAACACAGTTGATGTAATTGATAAGAATGCAAAATTTATGAAAGTGTAACAATAAAAAATCTTAATTTTCTTGTGGTGAGCACTGAAAATAAATGTAGAAGGAAAGAAGAAAATTAGGGAGAAAAGTAAGCAAAAATTTGAAGGGGAATTTGGCTGTCAGAAATACAAATGTGTTTCGAAAAGTTGGATGCTTTTGAACATACTTTCAGAATACTTCAAGGAATTTGGGTGTTCAAAGAGAAAACACTTGGACATATACACCAGCAAATACCATCAACTGAGCTTGTGCTAACAGAAAAGACAAAAATGATATCATTACAGATTAACGAAAAGTGCAACTGGTTTTTGACTATATGTTTGTAAAAATTTTAATTACATTATAAAACATCATATCATCATAAGCAGAGAATCACATGAGTTCTTAGTCAAATTATTTGAATATTCATTATTCAGTGATGTATGTGGACTAAAGACGTTTTCCCTCTTCAGTCTTTCCTTTCATCTCATGCCTTCAAAATGCTTAGCCTCTAAAGATTGATAAACACTGACCAAATACTGATGAAATGGATTGAATTAGATTATTAAGTTATGGCAAAGCAGAGCTATATGCTTAAAAGAAGGGATGCCTTCGTGAAGAAATTTCTAAGGGAAACCAGCTGGCATATATGTTACAATAAGAAAAACCACTAAAACGACCATGCAACCAACCCGTTCGCCGAGATTTGAACCCTGGAGCGAACTACCAGTGTTCAGCGACTTTACCACTCGGACCTTTGTAGGCCTTTATGAAATGGAAGGCAAGAACTTTATTAAAAATGAATGTCAGAAACACCAAGGTGTTTCGAAAAGTTAGATGCTTTTTAATATACTTGCAGAATGCCTGAAGAAAAAAAGCAAGCCATTAAAAAGAAAAAAATTAATTTTTGCATAGAATTGAGTATTTTTTTTTAATTTAAAACTTTTTAATCTTATGATATTCAATTCTTGCGATTTCAAAAATAAAATATTTGACTAAATATGAATAACATTTTAAAAAACTAAATGTAGTATAAAATTGTGTAAAGCAATGAGCACAATGTTAAAGCTATTTAAAGCAATATATGCAAGTCATCCTAAGTTAAAATGTCGGTTATACATCTTTCTCATTTAAATATATCTTTTCTGAACGGAACACTAAAAGGCGTGTTAACTCTGCTTTACTGTATTTTCTCTTTTAATATATTCAGTTTTCAGACACATAGTAGTCTGAGACACAAAGTATTCTTCCAAAAGAAACGTAATTCAAATAAATAAAATGAAATCCTGGAAAATTTATATTAATAAATATATTTAAAATGCTCAGTTCGAATGAATAAATAGAAAATTTTAAAACAATTATCTGATCTGAAGAGACAATGCAACACAAACAAAAAATAAAAGTCTAAAAATTAAAAAGTTACCTAAAATAAAAACTATGACAAAAAAAAAAAAAAAAAAAAAAAAAAAAAAATAATAATAATAAAAAAAAAATAATAATAAAGAAAACTATTTGAAAAAAAAGTAAAAAAATAAACGATGCACCTTTTATTTAAACTACACACTTTGAATGGGTAAATAGAAATTTTTAAAACAGTTATTCAAAAGAAACCATGCTACTTAAACGACTAAAATGAAATTCAAAAAAGAAAAAAGTTACTTAAAATAATTAAAATTATAATTAAAAATACAATACAGTACAAAGTCTTTAATCTGGTCTCTCATTGGGACTTCGGCGATTCTGGATTATAGACCATCAGTTTAAATCTGGTAAGACGGCACGCAGAAATTATAAAATTAAAAATATGAAACTGTAATTTATGAAATAAAGAGGAATTATGATCTAAAGGATATCAAAATTTACAAAAAAAAAAAAGCTTAATATTTATTTGTTTACTTTATTAAACATTTCTTTCAATGCGCACATGTGTAAAGCATACATTACGAAATTAGAAATTAGAGTCGAAATTAGAAAATTGCAACCAAAAATCTATTTGATGTGTATTCCTAATATTTATAATGACGAGGAATTTGATTTAAATCACATCAAAGGCGGAGTACATCAAGATGAAATACTACATTTAGTAAGGAATTATAAGCCGAATAATATAAAAACATCTGCCCTGAAGATGAGGATAGTGCTGACAGATCAGCTTCCAGTTCATTGCGTGCCGCAACATTTCCCTCCCCTGAAGAGCAGCACGAAATTCATAAGCATATTTCGGAATGTTTAGAGAAACAAAGGATATGCCTTAATCCATTTTTTCCAGCAATTCCACTTTTTGTTTGATGGACATCGAAACATGCTTTCGCTTTGTAGATCCTTTGGCAGCTACAGAATCTGAAATACTTTTTGACATAATCTAAAGTTCAAACTTACTTTTTATAAAATTGCTCTAACAGTCTGCAAAAAAGAATAAGCCAGATCCAATTAGAAGATTAAGGAACAACACAATCTGCAACATTAACTGAAATAGATAATTAGATAATTTTAGCCTAGCTTATACCGTCCGTTATACATTAAACGCGCATGCATAAACATATTATGCGCATGCGTAAAGTTATTATGTGCATGCGTAAATGCATTATGTGTTTATGCTTGAGCAGAAAGTTTGTAGCTTAGAGGTCCGGATTATAGATCATTCCAGTATATGGACATCCGGATTAAAGACTTTGTACTGTATAATATAAAGAACATTATTTGAAAAAAGAAATGATTGTGACTTTTTCCGCTTTCGGAAAAGGAAGATAGGTTGCCATATATTAAGAAATTCCCGAAATGAACTATTCTTGACGCAAACTGAAAAAAAGCAGCAACATAAATTTGTGAATTTCTCCATAAATTTTGCAAAATTCCATATTTAGGCATAATTTGAGTCATAGAATTAAAATATGAAAAGGAAATGGTATGTTATTTCAGAAAAGTCCAATTTTGTGTTAAAATAACTATGTTAGAATAGAACTATATATAAATCTAATATATATCCTACGTCGCGCTTTCAAGGCCTGAAGAACATTATTTGAATTTCGTCAATCGGCCCAGCAGAATGGGAGATATAGAACCGTCTCCATTTATTTTATTTTTTTTTCCGCAGTGTACATGGACACAGAGTTTGTGCAATTCTTTGATGTTTTTCAAGCGAATATAGATCGTTGTGTACAAGGGAAAATGAAGCAGTGTGTGTGATGCTGAGCAGTAATGTTACGTATTTTATGTGCAATGTTTAACATATCGTTTGTGTATTTTAAATTTGTACTGTTGTTTTAATTGTAAATTATATTTGAGACATCTTTTTTCATTTAAATTCTATTTTTAATTGTTTGGTTTTGATATGTTGATAATGCTTTCCGACTTACGATAAATATCGATAGTCCGACAATTTACTCAACAGTAGCAAAACTGTAAAATTGACTTTAACTTGAGCAACTTTTACCTTATTATTTTAATACGTAGTGTTTGCTACCATAATTGCACTAGATAATATGAGTTCTTTGACAGTATGTGCGTGTTTAAGTGAAGCACTGCTTAGTGTTCTAAATTTGTAATATGTATTTTTTTATAATATTTTCTTTCATTGTGAGAAATTAATTTTTTTTTATTTATTAATGTGTAGAATTCTAGTATGCCTACAGAGAATATGACGTGATTTAGGAGTTTAAGAAACTGATATGAAAGCTGTGTATAATGTTCATATAGAATAAAAAATATTTCTCTTTTTTTATTAATGTAAACTTTAAAATTTTTATAAAATAATGAAAATTGTCTAGTTACTGGTATGTAAGGGATTGTGTCGTTGCGCAGCAATAAGGTAATTTGTAAAAATAAATTGAAATGTTTCACAATATGAATTTTAAAAAATCTTTTTTATTTGTATAAATGCTGAAGCTTAAAAATTTTTGAAAATACTGAAGCTGTATATGAAATACAAGTATTAGAGACTGCGACGTTGTTTATCGTTTTAATGATTGGTAGAATTCGCTTACTGTATTATGGTAATTTTAAATATAAACAATTTATTATACTTATTTTCAGTAACGCCTAAGCTTAAATGTAGGAAATGTAAATTTAAAGTAAAGAATTCAATGTTAATTTACAATAATAAACAATTCATTATTGTTATTTTAAAAAGAAAATAGAAACCAAGCGTAGCGTAAATGCGAGAATTCATTGTGAGGTCACAAGCTTATACCCACCCATTTATGGACGTCACACGGCTCCGCCTTCTCAACTTTGTTGGTGCAGCCTATTCTGTCTTTTACCAAATTATTTATTAAGGGTGTAATAGCTAAAGGTTTCTCGTATTGTTTTTAAAATAACATCATTTTAACCTTAATCGTTTTTATTTATCATTCCTTAATCGTGCGAGTTCGTTTGAATTGAATGCACAAGTCCATTGAAAAATGAACAAAATTTATTATTATCACAATAAAAAAAAAAAAAAAAAAAAAATTTCCCCAGATATTCGTACAGAATTACAATATCTCACAGTAGTTATCTTTTAACTACCCAAACATTCAACAGATCTTAATTCGAAATAGCTAGAGAAAGCTAATCTGTGAATTCGTTACAGTCAACAAGAGCAATTTTCTAAACAAACTCTTAAAACAACAACTAACTGACTAACGAATTGAGAGGTTTTAATGTTGCTTATATAAACTTTTTAATTGCGCAAGAATTTTCTGGTATTTTCTCGAAATCAAAAAGAGATATTTATTTATTAAATGTTAAATACACGTGCTCGTTTATTTTTAATTTTCCGGCTTAGCTTTCTACTAATATTCGTCACGCGCTGCACTGCACGGAGAATAAAACAATTTAATTTGTAATTCTACCAACATTAGCTATTTAAATGCCAAATCCGTAACAATATTTTTTTCATTTAAAATTGTGTATAATAGTTGTAAATTTATTTCTATTATCCAAGATTTCTGATGAAATCAAGATGGCTGCCATTTCTGAAACACAGAGTTTCTTTGAAAATCTCGATGGTAATCATTTTTCAAACAACGTATTTCACGCGCTTTGGCGCCAAAACAAAATTCGCAAAACCATGAAGGTGGGCTTTATTGAAGCTGTTCCTTTTCGAAGAAATAATATAGCAAATGTAAATAGCAAAGTGAATATAAAAAAAAAAAAAAAAAGTATGGCAAAACAATGCTCTGTTGAGAATTCTAAAGATTTAAAAGATTTTGTGATTTTGTTGTTAAATTTTATACGGTGCAAATGCAAAGAAAATTATGTTTAATAAATAAAGCTAAAAGAACAAATAAAAATTTGTCTTCTAATTAAGTAAACTGAATACTATGAACTGAGAAAAGACTGAAAAAAAAAAAAAAAAAACTGTACAGCAACACTTGACACTTTATTAGGAATTCTAAAGATATACTGCTTTGAAAAATTCTGTGAATGCTAAGTCATTGACTTGTAAATGAGAAGATAAACTATGATCACTACGGCATTTTCAAATGAAAGCATTAAAATAAATGTGTACATTGGATACATATTTTTCCTATTGTATGAGGGAACAGACTAATAAAAAATATTTATTAATTAACATTGAATCATAATGTTTGTAAATGTATTAGATTTTATATAGATACAATCATCCTATTCAATGTTTTAAATAGCAGCTTTAAGTAAATTGCCACTTGGTACTTTAATTAAAGCTAGTTGTTATTTAAAACATGTAACTGGTAGGACGTCATGTACTGGTCACATCAGATTTTTTTATTACTGCATCCATTTGAAGAAATCAGTTCAAGTAAATGAAACTGCAAGGGTTCATATTACATACTTTAAAAAATTCTTAATTAATGAAACAAAATGAAAAATTATACACATTTCATTACATAAATATTAACATCAGTTCAAATGAATCACAGTTTTAAGAATAATATATAAGAGAAGTAGCTACTTCCTGTAATAAGAACAATCTGAATTCTATTTAAATATAAATTTTCTCTTTCTCATTTTTCCTTTTTAATATATGCATATCTTTGATTGAGGGATTAGAGCAAAATATATGAGAGCTGCCTTTGGAATTTTCTAACAGAAACTACTGTACATTAAAGTTAGTTAAACACTAAAACTGTCAGGCAACCAAACTTCGGAAAAATAACCAGAGTTCTGTAACATTGGAAAGTCCTTATAAATTTAAAAAAAAAAAAAAAAAATCTGAAATGTTTCAGATTTTAAATTACGTCCAAAGGGACGTTTTTTTGACGTTTTGAGTGTTACCTTTATTTATTAAATATCATGTTCTTTGCACTTAAACCATAAAATTCAGTTCAAGAGCAATATCGCAAAATAATGTTAAATTAAGCATATCTTTAGAATTTCCGATATACACAGTCTCGCGAGCTGGAGATTTATAGTATTTTTTTTTCTATATAACGTTGTCATTTCTCGCTTTTAAAGCATTGAGTTTGTAAATCAAAAATTCGTTAAAGTTTTACAAAATATAAAATCTATAATAAAACAAATTCCAAATTTGGGATTTCAGATGCCCATATTCGCAGTAGGATTTCGTCATTCAAAATTCGATGGCTCTATGTACCATTGTTTTATCACAATGCGAGAAATAGACAATCATTTATGCAGATTTTTCATTATTTAATTTCTTCAAATATAATGCAGGACTCTAACATTTTTTGGCAACAGTTTGAAAAGTGAACCGACGTTTATGAGTCCGACACAAAATCGCAAAACGAAAACAATAGTCCTTCAGGGACAAAACCCCTTTGGACTTTAAAAAAAAAAAAAAAAAAAAAAAAAAAAAAAAAAAAAGTCTATGGATATTATAAACATTAACATAATTAAAGGTGTACAACTGTACAACTTTTAAGTATTTCCACTAAACTTTAATTTCATTCCGAACTCAAGTTAATACATTTGCTTTGCATTTAACTTCTTTATACTTCAAAAGCTATAATAAACCCTTATTAACTAAAGTCTTATTATTAGCTAAATAAGCATTCACTATTAACTAAAAGTCCTTGTTTTTCATGCAGATGTTACAATCATCAAAATGTAAACAAATGAATGCAATAAACAGTACAAATAGATTAATCAGATGAGCTTATTGATTCAATCAATTTGTTATTTGCATTAAATTTATATCAGTAAAATGAAGTTCTATGTATTTTAAAATTATTTTTATATTACTTAAATACCCTAGCATGAAAATCTGACCTGATAGCATTAGCATGGCTGACAATTAAACAAATAAGAAAAATGGGAAGATTTGAAGTTTACAAAAGATATCAACAATACTGGGATCGAAAAATCACAACTGCTGACTTATATTAATTCAAGATATAAAATATGGGTATAGAAGAATTTAAAATAACTGAATAAATGTGGAAAATCATATGTACCTAATGCAAACTAATATATAAAGGTTATAAAATTAAATACAAAAATATTACTTGTAAAATCATAAAGCGATTGTAATCCAAATCTATGCCATATCTTTTCAGCAGAGCTGCAACATCTTTATATTGAGCTCGTTTGCCATTTATTTCATAGGTAGAACTGTTATCCTTATAGCCAGTTCTTGACACCGAAAATTTAGAACCTGGCAGTATCACAAAATCATTTCCCTGAAACAAACAAGTTAAAAAAAAATTCTTTAATAAAAATTTTTAAAAATACAAAGGTATAATATTAATATAATTAAAAATACTGAAATGATAAAACTGAGATGATTTAAATTACCTGATCTTTGATAGTTGCAAAATTCACAGTTACAGAACAACTCTGGAGATCGGGGTACTTGTGACTGTTGTGAATCAGTACACTTACTTTTTTAGAACGTATTTTTTGAGCACGGTAACCAAACACAAACAGTAATGAATCAATAACATTTGATTTCCCACTTCCATTTGGTCCCACTATGCAAGAAAAGTTCTACAAAATAAATAAATAAATTATTTTATAAAATAGTTTAACCATCAACAATTTCATTAATATTATTCAATTATTATTTCTGTTTTTACAAAATATATTACTTTAATACTTTACATACACACTTTGCCCCCCCCAAAGACAATTCCATATCTCCCTTTCTAGTACACCGCTTGATGAAATTTAATTTGCATTTTTCATGTCTCAAAAGCATGATTTAGAATATATATTAGGTTTATATACAGCATTGTTCTGACATAGGTATTTTGACACAAAATCAGATTTTATCTGAAATGACATATCGACTTTTCTCCATACTTCTTTTTCTTCTTTTCACTTAGAGCAAGTTTGCGAGGATGATAGATGGTCTGTATGATAATTTACACATTTTGAATCAGCAGTGCAGTACTGACTTTCATGACCAGTCACAGAACAACAATGCCATGCCATGTTTCCACAACATGCGGCCTTTGCATGATCAAACCGACACTGAAAACAGTACAGTGGGTTTGGCATGTAAGGTTTGATGGAACAATTCTGGTAAACTGCTTTAAATGAACTTCGATAGCTCTGGAGATGAGAATGTCAGGATAATATGCTTTGTGTTAACAAGTTGCCCATTCCTATGGATTTTAATTCTGGGAGCCTCATACATGTTTTGCTCAGTCAGTTCTTTTAAAAGTTCTTTCTCGGAGATTGATATTAGGTCTATTTTTGAAATGACTCCTCTGGATGTGTTCAAAGAATTATGTGGAGACACTAATATAATGCTCACCCATATTTGTCATTTTTGGGTGCAAAGAAGATTGTGTATCAGATGTCATTTTGATGAGTAGATCCTGAATAGAGCTTTTACATGTTTTTTGGCTTGCCATTTGAGGCCATAATATGCGCATGAACAAGAAATGGAGATAAATTTTAGGGCATTTGATGCTCTTGCTAACCATGACAGAAATGCATATTCTCTTAACAGTTCCAGAATTTTTCATTTCCATGTGACTAGGAGAAGAAATTAAAGTTGCCATATCGTAAATAGAAAAGATTCATGCCCAATCAACCTACCCACCACACAGCCCAACAAGGGAGCACAGATCCCTGTGTTAGGGCTAGCTGAGCCTATACATAGATTGAAGACCCCACAGTCAGCTTGTCAGCTTTCGCAACAGCAAGAGCTTCTGGAAGTTTTTTCCCAAACCACTGAGATGTAGGACAAGTGACCAGCTGACTGACGCTAGCAGGGACAATTAAGTGCCTCTGTTTGGGCTGAAGCAGAGGTCAAAGTGTTGGAAACAGTACCTTATCCCTTAACTACCAGGATCCACCTTTCCCGACATATGGGTCTCCACACACACCAAAATCATAAGCAGTTATTTTACCATGGTGAAAGAGAAACAGAAGAATAGTAACTGCACCTCACAGTGAGCCCCATTGTCTACAAAAAGAAACCACAAGGGAGAAAAACAGGGAGAAGCAAAAGATACCAGGAGAGGAAAAGAAAGGTCAGTGGGGTTTCAAAATCATGCCTGAACAATTCAGTGAATGTTACAGTTGTTTCTTCAGGAAGGTAATCCTCTGAAGGGCCTGCTATGCTTTAGCTGGGGATACTGGAATGGCCTTTATGCCTAGAATGGCTCTACCAGGAGATAGGTTCCTGACATACTTTGCCCATTCTGCCCAGTGACACCACCCCACCATGGTCAGGCAGCATAGCAGAACCTACGAGAGAGAGATAAATGGAAATATATTGTGACCCTTGATGAACCATGGTTTTAACCAAATGACTGCAACAAAAAATGTCTTAGCGAAAACGAAGAGAGAGGGAAAAAAAAAAAAAATGTGCAAACCTGGTTTTGACAACACAAAGAAAGTTTCAGTAATGGGTGTATGATTGTCACAGAATTCTCTTACAATGGAAAATTTTTAAAAAGAAGAGTGAAAAAAATGTTAAAAGTCAACTCAGTGCACTATCAAGGTAAAGTTTTACACCTGATATTTAAAAAGAGAATTCCAATTCTTTATCTCAATGACTTTCAAAGAGAGAGAAACTTTCTCAAAACAAAGCAACAAATCATAGTACAAAAAGTACCATTGCATTCCTTGAAAAAATGAAAATTGATTTAGATATTTCATATATTCATTTTTGACATATTTCTGAGAAGTCCCCTGACCTTTTACCTATGGACTATTGTGCCTTTGTTCTCTTGAAAAGAGCTCTTTCTAGGCACAAACCCACCATGATTGATGGACACTGGAAAGTAGAGGAAGAATGGAAATTAGTGCTACTGAGAGTTTTATGAAAAGCCCTTCTATCATGAAAATGAGAGTGCAGTCTTATAGTCCAGAAAAAAGGCCTATCAGAGAGAATGTGAAGCAAAATATTCTTTTCATTTTAAACATAAATTAAATGGCCCTGAAAACAGTCTAAAATGTGTAAACACCGTCAGCAATTTGCATGATGAATTAACTAGTCATAGAGATGCTTGATCTCTGAAAATTTTCAAATGAGGTACTCAGAACAGATATACCTTATTAAATGGTCCAATTACATGCTCTCCAGCATACGATTTGAAATCACGAACCATCAACTCAGTGATGATCAGTCTTTCTTTAGTGGCATCATATGTGAGTGCAGGTACTGGAGGAGGAGGTATGAAGATATCCTCAACATCTAAAAAAAAAAAAAAAATCACATATTCAGTTTAGTTAATAAAGGAGATCCTGTAAGAGAAAAACATTCTAAATGAAACAGTAAAAAACAAAGCATTATGAAAAACCTAGAATAATATAAATACAGTGGTATGAATTACTACTGTATTTATATGAATAGACTGAATTTGATTTTTCTAAAATCTTTCATATATGAAGAGTAAAGAAATATTAAAAGCTACTTATTTTAAATTAAATACTGATTTTGTTCAGTGAATGTTAGTTGTTTCTATAACTGTTTAAAATTAACTAAGTAATAGTCGGCCTGCATTGGAAAACATTCTGGGCCAAACTGGTAAGAATTCATTCCAGAATGTTCTCAATCCGTCTATGGCATATCGACAACTTTGTAGCCAAACGGGCGATTTTGTGCCAAATATGGCAACCATGCTGTACCTTGCCATTCTCTGGCAACCTTAAACAAGCCTTGCGGAAAGCTATCTTACCACGGCTGGGCATTTCATAACAATATATTCTATATCAGGGGTGGCCATGGCATGGCTCTTATGTAAATAAAATATATTTATCAAATAATGGTGAACTAAAACTGTTCAGCGTGCAAAAGAAAGTATTTAATTTATTTCATTCTTTTTACAAAATTGGTCATAAATTTAAACTGATCAATGTCCAGATGCAATTATTTCAATTCATTTCTTATTAGTTTAAGAAACATAACAATATTATTTGAAAACATAATATACATTTTATCAAATAATTTTATAAAGAAAATCTTTAAAAGTTAGATTTGCTTGTGGACAGAAAATGTCTGTGAAATTTCAGAAATATTAGAAGCAGTAGACACAAAATTTGAGTGGTTAGTGAGAAGAATAGAAAATGCACGTGTGTGATGCATCAGAAACTTTTAATACTTTACAGAATTTGATACAAATTAAAAATAATTTAGAAGCTGTTTCAATGTCCGAATTGGTGAGAAATTTACCATGTTTGGAAGCTTTGGGAATTTCTAATAAATCTAATGACAGTCACAAGATGATGTTACTTTCAGAAAATTTCAAGAATCCGTAATATTTGAGGATAACAGATATTTGAGAAATAACAGATATTATTGCGTTATTTTCTTCCTTCATGTTCGTATGGGGTTTATAGATTTAGAGTGAATAGTGACGACACTTGATGAAGTATCGAAACACACTTTATTTAGCCAATATTAATCAAAACAGCTCCAAAGTCATGTTTTACAGTTTTCGAAGAGCTACTATACACTCGCTGGAACAATCAGCGACACAGCCTTCAGGTTACCAGGCTATAACGGTGGAGACAGCTTCACCACAAAGCACCAGAGTGCAGCTTTCTACTCTGCTTGGTCGTTCTCGGAACTCCCCGTACTCTCCACACTACAACTTGCGGTGCACTCGATGACACACAGAGCACAGCTCCCGACTCTTCAGTTCAGTCGTTCCCAGAGTTCAACACACTCACTCGACGATGCACTAATCTCGATATACGAAGAGACTCTTTCGATGCACTCGATGACCCACTCAGCACTTGCTGCCCGGTTGTCAACTCCATCGACTCTCTAACTAGAGACTATCTCGCATTGACTCTCCGCGTACCAGCAGGGTTTATATAGTTTTTGGCTTGTGTTTGAGATAATTTTGGGCTAAACTGGTAAGAATTCTTTCCAGAAGGTTCTCCATCCATCCATGGCATATCGCCAATTTTGTCACCAAATGTGGCAACCCTGCCTTCTTTTGCCATTTTATGGCAATCCTAAACCTGCTTTGTGGGGAAACTATTTTACCGCGGCTAAACATTTCACCCCTTCCCAAGGACTGCACATTCTGGGTAGTACAATCTTTAATTAAGACACAATAACACACCGAACAAGTACCAATTCAGAAGTTAAACAACAAAAATCAGCATTAATTTTGAAAATTTTCACAAACCATCAAAACTAGTTCTTTGAAAATTTTGAAAATTATTGCTGATTTTTGTTGTTTGACTTCTGAATTAGTACAATCCTTGTTCAGAAGCATAATTCAATACAAAGAAAAGGTAATAACACAAACAAATAACATAACTAAAGAAACAAATATTTACACTATGTACAAGTTATATACGCAAATTAAACACATAACAATTTCAAATAATACAAATTAAAGTTCTGAATGAATTTCAGTCTCAGTCTTTTCATTGAGTTATACCCGGGTCAAATACTCTTTCACTGCAATTCTCAGATACATTTATGTTTTGCACAATCTGAAGATTCAGTCCTTTCAGACTTTTCATCCATAGGAAGATCTGAAACTGTTTGTTACCACACTGTAGTTTGTTCGCATCATGTGTACAGTTCTCCTCAGTATTTTCAGCAGCTGGTACATGTTCATTTTCCTCGGTTTCCTGGGAACCAGCTCCAAATTCTGCATCAGAATCATGAGTAAAGCCCGATACTTTACAAACGCAAGTATCCTGGTTTAGAATCAAGTCTGTGTTTGCATAATCTGTATTAGGAGACACACACTCAGATTGTGGAGTGGGTGAATTTTCTTGCAATACTGGAGCACACTGCACATATTCAAAACAAGCTATTATCATAATCACTTAAGAACAACTGATAAACTACTTTCGAGAAGCAAAGTTTCTATAATAATATAACATCAGAGAGATATAAAAGTTAGCCAAATGCTGCATTTTATTATTTTAACAAAAATAATTAAAATATATTTCAACAACCTTTACATTTTTACAGACAGTGAATATGGCTAAGCTGTGTTTAATTTACCGTAATTTCCAGAAAAAACGCCGCAGCATTTATGTGTTTAAAACTTAAATTTTCAGCGGGTGCGGCGTTTAGGTGCACTAAAAATAAAATATTTCCTATGATGGTCATTGTACATAGTTTGGATGGCCTTGTCATTGTGCATAGACTTGTGCTGTTCCCACACAAAACACCACTCAGTTGCTTTTTGCAAACGTCATTTTGTTTACATTCTTTCCCTTGAACAGACCTACATGCCTTATTCACCCTAAACGAGATCTCAGAACAATAATATTCTTCCCCCTTTCAAATCAACATTCTCATCAGTTTGAATAGTCTCTCTCCTCTGCCATTCGATGAATCTTCCAGGACCCATCCTCTCCCCACCTCTGCCTTTTCCGCAATTTTTTTCAAGGCGAACACGACTCCACCTGCCTCCCAATAACGAACTCTGACGTATTTCCCCTTCAGCATGAATCGATTTTTCTTGGCATTCTGCCAGATACAGATCCCATCAGTTTGGGTACAAGTACTTGTCGGATAGTTTTTAAGTAAGAAGGGAGTGGAAAATTTTTGAAAATGTCACCTAAATGGCACAGAAGCTATACTGCTGGTTTTAAGCTTAATGTAATTTCACGTGCTGAACAAATTGGAAATCGAGGAGCAGCTTGAGAGTCTGAAGTGGATGAGAGATGTATTCAACATTGGAGAACTGAATAAGAACTTCTTAAAAATATGCCACAACAGAAACGAGCCAAAACAAGTGGTACTGTAAGGTGACCGAATCTAGAGGACGACCTTGCAAACTGGATAAAGGAGCAACGAGGAAAGGGAATGGCAATTTCGACTGTAAAAATTCGCTTACAAGCAAAATTTATAGCAAAACGAATGAACATAAATGATTTCAAAGGAGGTGTAGCAGATTTATGAAAAGAAAAAATATTTCTGTGCGTACTAGAACAACAGTCGGGCAACAATTACCAATGGACTGGCAGGATAAAAAAGCATCTTTTCTAAAATATATGACAGATATTATTGACAAAGACAAAAAAAAAAAAAAAAAAAAAAAAAAAAAAAAAAAAAAAAAAAACACCCACTTCTTTGGTCACAGATAATAAATATGGATGAAACGCCGTTAGCTTTCGACTCTTCTGCAAACAGAACTGTTGATGAAACTGGTGCAAAAACTGTATCTGTGCTTACGACAGGGCATGAAAGAACTTCATTTACACGTGTGTTAGCTTGTGCCGCAAACGGTGACAAGCTAAAGCTGATGATCATTTTTAAATGAAAGACTATTCCGAAGGGAGATTTTCCTAATGGCGTAATTATTTGTGCAAACGAGAACGGCTGGATGTGCAAAACAGTCATGCATGAGTGGCTACAAAAAGTTTGGCAGTGTCGTATGGGATCTTTTTTCCAACCAAAAGGGTTATTGATAATGGATTCCATGCATGCTCATTTACTTGAGTCAGAGAAAACCAGATGTCAAAAATTGTCTACGACCGAAGCAATAATTCCTGGTGGTTTGACAAAAATCTTACAACCGTTAGATTTGTCAGGTAATAAATCCTACAAAGCTGAAGTCCGAAAGCGGTGGGAGTGTTGGATGAGTGAAGGATTGCATACGTATACCAAAAGTGGTAAAATGCGTAGAGCATCTTATGAAGAAGTTGCAAAGTGGGTACGAAGTGCGTGGAAATCGGTAAAAACATCGTCAATAATAGCAGGGTTCAAAGAAGCTGAAATTATATCCTTAGATAAAGAGACTGTAAACCAAGAAGATGAATGTGACGATCTGGAAGACTTGGACTTAGATCAGGATTTACTAAATCTTTTTAATTCAGATAGCGAAGAATCAGATTTTGATGGCTTCATATGATGTATAGTTTGCTATGATGTATAATCGTATGATGTATATTTAATTCCTTTTGTACGTAAAATTTAAAATTTCCTTTTGTCATCCAAATTTAATATTTGGTTGTTGCAACATTTTTTATAATATAGTTTGAGTATTACAAATATGGACTTCTTTAGTGTGTAAATATAAGTATATACGTGAAGGTAAATATATTTTCCACATTTTTTACCTTTAATTTATTTTTGAGTTATGGTTTCATTTCATGCCTTTTTCTTAACTGGTATGTCATATATTAGGACTTAGGTTGAGATTTTGCATCTATACAGCCCACGACGATGTCACGCGCAATTTAATCTATTGCGGCGTTTACGTGTAATTTTAATTTTTTTCCCGCCATTTTTCTCGAGTGCGTCGTTTACGCTGATGCGGCCTTTCTTCCAGAAATTACAGTAGTTAATTTGTTAATTTATGTAATTTTAGTTTTCATTATTGTTTTTAGTTTTATTTATCTTTTATTATTATTTTATTCCTTTTTAATTTTTATATATGCAACACTTTCTTTTTCATTAGCAGTGAACTCTATAGTGGCATTACGATTATTTACAAGAAAAATAAAAAACATTGCACATACCAATCACAGCAAGCCATACAAATTAAGCAACAAGTTTGACAGAATTTCAAAAGCTGAAATTTGTGCTGACGTAATACATGTGCAACTGTTCGTAGATTCCCAGATAAATACCTTTTGAAAAATTTGTTTTTGTCTATTTTGCTGATGTAGTGCGATGCCCTCCTCTTCTCACTGTTGGACAGACAATCAGACAGTTCCCATAGTAAGAAAGAACATTAACCCTCTGATGGCATGACTGGGTTAGATATCAAGATGACCTGTGTCAAAACGTGTTGAGGCCCATCCACACGAGTACGCTCACGACGTAGTTGATGCAACTTTTTTTACTCCGGCGTAAATTCTCGTGACGCAGAAGACGTAAAACTGAGTTCGCTCCTGTTCAGCTTTTTCGCCCGCGTATAGCCATAGCCGACCGAGTTCTTATCACGTGTCATAATCAGAAAACCTTCTTGCTTACCCGTTTCAATATGGCGTCAGAACCACACAGAGATGAGAGTTTTTGCTTAGAAATATCATAACTGTATACATCAATAAAATAATCAGCATTGTTCGCACCATCTTCAGATTTCTCAAACCGTATTTTTTTGTATAAATTTAAAATTTTCATTAAAGGAGAAAACTGTATATTTATAAAGCAATGATCCGACCAGTATATCCATATGCTTCACCTATTTATAACACCGTAAGTAATAGGAACCTAAATAAATTATAAGTTTCTGCCTAAATAAATTATAAGTTTCTGCCTTACAAAATTCTCCTTAATTATTATAAATATTGGCTATATCATATGTAATAAAACACTCTATAAATATCCCAATATTAAATAAACCAAAAACTAACTTCAGCAATATAACAACTTCTAAAATAAAGCAGTTGACTGAGAAAGAGTATTCAATAAAACAGAATTACGAAATTTTGGAGGAAAGTTACAACTTGTGTCATACAGCAATCATTTATTGAAGTTTAATTAAATTACCTTTGCAGTGACTTCTACTTGTTACATTATTTTTCACAAACACTGCAACCACAGATAGCTGAGTGGTCAGCGCGCTGCTTTACAAATAGAAAGGTGGCGAGTTCGAACCTCACCCGTAGACAGTATACAATTCAGTTAGCTTTTCTCATTTTGAACATGTTTCTTATATTTAATCATGAATCATTATATTCTTATTTTACCTATTATTATTGTTTTCATTTCTTATTTTATTCATTATTATTATTGTTTTTAATTTAGTTTAAAAATGTGCAGTGCAAATAGAAATCCTTATGTAATAATATATCTGCATCTCTTTATGATATATCATCTATAAATTCTCTCTTTATTTTTACTTTATTGCATATTTTATCATGCACATAATTTCTCATAAACTGTCCAAAGTTTGAACCTCATTCTAAATTCAAAATTAAATAAAAAGAAAAACAAAAGACCAAGGGAGGGGGAGTTAAAAAATTTGAAGTTGGTTTTATTATATGGTGGATGGTGTATATAAAGAGAATTAAGTAATTTAATTCTCTTTATATACTGTATTCCAAACGAATTTTATAAATCCTAATTTTCGAATCTGCAAGTGTGTCAAACTGGTCGATACTCATCCTGAAGTAATTAAAAAACAAGTAATATATTTAAAAAAAGTCAATTCCTACTTAGGTCTACAAAGAAAAATTAAAAGAATACAATAAATAAATAAATAAAAATACAAACAGAATTTTTTTTTAATTAAAAATTTTAATATGTGAAAAAGCTGTATTAACTTCAAGTGTCATTCACTACAAGTTTAAAAAATTGTATTTGAACTTGAGTGGATGAATAAAAAGCATTTTATGTACTGAAAATTTGAACAAGATATAGGGAGAGTGTGAGCTAATAGTAGGAATTTAATAATTCCGGATATTCTTTTCGCAAACGAGGCAGCAAAAAAAAAAAAAAAAAAAAAAAAAAAAAAAAAAACTCTTTGAACAGGTCGCTCTAAATAAATCGTTCGGACCCATTCTTGCCATTTTTTTTGTGGTTTTGCCTCTGCTTAATAATTGCACTTAATAGTAAAGTTTCAGCTATATATATATATATATATATATATAAAAAAAAAAAAATCTGATCTGGACAACTTGCCGCAAACATACAGAAGCACAGCAAAGTAATAAGATACAGCTCTGTTGACACTATATTACAGCGTCACGTGATTTTTGCGCAAAAGAATTCTATTGCTTAAATGCACTCTTCGCAAGCACACTCGTTTGGACGCTTTTACGCTGGTAACGTAAAAGCGCGTTCGTCAGCTACGTTTCGAGCGTACTCGTGTGGACGGGCCTTTACAGATACTTCTGAAGGGAAACTTGGTCAAAAGCATTATTAACGCTTTTAGCTGGTCAGTAGCAAACACCTCGAAAGCGTCATGACTGTCTTAAAACAACAGTGCAAATATCCCAGGTCTTTAAACATAAATAAAATTTTCATAAAATATTCCTTAGTTTTTAAAGTAAATGTTAAGAAATATGCAAAATACTTGTGAATTAAAATTTAAAAATAACATATCAAATATTTAAATAAATTATTATATAGATGGTCAATTAAAACCTGCAAACAAGTTAAATTTTAATTATTTGCATGAAATGAATAACATTACTTTTGGATTACCTAGATTAACCCGAATTACAAATGTAAAAAATAAAATCACTTGAGCAAGAAGTCAGATAAAAATTAACCATCAATAGTCTATTTTAATACGAAAAATATACTTATTATGGGTTTATTACACACACACGAATTATATGATATAATAATAATATAATAAATATAATTGATTGTTATTATATTTACTATTAAAGAATAGTAAATATAATAACAGTCAATTATTTATTCTTTTTAGAACAATACTCATTGCTTATACTGGATTCCTGAAATTCTGTTTAAAATATCCCAATACTTTTAATGTATGTTGATCTGAATGCGATTTTCAATACAGAAAATAAATAAATAAATAAATGAGTTTGATTTTCTTGCATACTTATGTTACACATAATAGTTATTACATTTTCCTATGTCATTTAACTGCAAGCAACAAGGCAAAGTTGAGTTAAATATTTTGTATTTTATTAAATACATTGTTAAAATAATGTCGGTTCCACAAGCCAGCACTATTTATTTAGGCAAAATAAAATCTTAAATTTCATAAAAGTCATGTGCTTCAAATATATTAATCAAGAAGCACATATTGATCTCTGTTCTTTGGCTCAGGTGAAAAATCACCTACTATTTGGCACATTCTCTTGCGCACTTGCTTTTTACGAGAGTCGTAAGTGCACCAATTTGAGGTATCCAAATTAATTTTAGAAAGTACATTTCGGAACATTTTTGGGCTGATCTTTAGAATATGGTAACTGGTAGTTTGGCGACATTTTGGAGGCGATAAAGGTTACTACCTGGGACTTTGGTAATAATGTGAGCAGTACTCAGTTCCAATTACGCATTATTTTGTGTGAGAAAAATGAGAGATCATGGGATATGTCGTGATATTAATGGACGAATTACGGTTCTTTAATTGGAAAAGGGGGGAAATTGGGAAAAAAATCTGGAAATTTTGTATTTGGCTTTATTCTGTGTTGTGTGAAACAGTGTTTGTTAATTTTTGGATCCCATGGCCCTAACTAAAGTGAATTCGAAATGGGTATTTAGTGGGATTGAAAGGGGTAGTAATAAGTGTTTCTTTAAGGTTGTGCGAGATAGAAGTAATGATGTTTTATTAAGTTATTTATTTTACCTGGTACCTTGCTGTGAACTATAAGTATGATTTTAAAGATCCTGAAACAGAAATAAGAAAAGTTTATCGGACACGTAATCAAGACTCTGAAGAAGATTAGGTAAGTTAGTATTTTTAATTATTTGAGGATATTATTTTTATGCATTGTTCTAAATGTAAGGTGGAAGTAAAGTAATTTGGTATTATTGGGAAAATTGTTATTAGCAATGATTTAGTTTAAAGTAATTAGGATTGTAAGCTAATTTTTATTAATTTAATGTATGTGCTTATTCATATTTTAAGTAGTGTTTTTGAATTTGATTATATTTTAATTAAATGATAGTTATTTTGTGAATTTTATGTTTGTAGGAATTTGGTATACGTTTTAGTTGAAGTAAACATGCATGGAAATAATTTAAATATTTGACACTAAGTATTTGTAATGTTTGTGGTATGAATTCGTTGGTGACGTTTATAATATAATAGATAATTTAGAGGTAAAAGTTTTTGGATATTTTATTTATTTTATACGTGGAAATGTTCATATTTGGAAAGGGTATATACTTTTTTGTTATTAGGTAATTTCATATATGTTCTTTTTAACGGGTTTAAAGATTCAGAAAATTGTCATGCATTTTCGTGAAATTTTTCTAATTTATGAGAAAAAAGGAGTGTACATGGATATGGTGAAGAGTGTGCGCAATGCCATTTTTGTGCAATTCTGGGATTTTTTTTTTAAGTAAAAATAAGTCGACATGTACATGGTTTAGTGATATTTTAATTAAATGATAGTTATTTTGTGAATTTTATGTTTGTAGAAATTTGGTATACGTTTTAGTTGAAGTAAACGTGCATGGAAATAATTTAAATATTTGACACTAAGTATTTGTAATGCTTGCGGTATGAATTCGTTGGTGACGTTTATAATATAATAGATGATTTAGAGGTAAAAGTTTTTGGATATTTTATTTATTTTATATGTGGAAATGTTCATATTTGGAAAGGGTATATACTTTTTCGCGATCAGGTAATTTCATATATGTTCTTTTTACCAGGTTTAAAGATTAAAAGAATTGTCATGTATTTTCGTGAAATTTTTCTAATTTATGAGAAAAAAGCAGTGTACATGGATATAGTGAAGAGTGCGCGGAATGCCGTTTTTGTGTAATTCTGGGATGTTTTTTTAAGTAAAAATAAGTCGACGTGTACATGGTTTATGTGTATGTGTTATTTTGAAAAACACGTAAGGAGTATGGTATTGTGCACTTTTTCCCAATTTTGCAGTGAATATTTGTCATGATTAAGCAGTTTTTTTTTGTTAGATAAAATTTCTAGCATAAGTGTAATTCGGCTAGTAGATTGTTGGAAGAAGTGTTCAGTAGATAAAAAGAAAAGAAACATGTCTTTACTTAGTGAAGACAAAATGGCGGCGGGGAAAAAATAGAGGGTTGCTGTAGGAGAGTTGGTCGCCAAATTTTCGCCAAAAAATCACCAAGTTACCATAATGTAAAGATCATCCCATTTTTGCACATGCTCAGTACATGTTTTAAATTGGGTTTTAATTAGTCTAAATGGGAATAGATGAGAGAGAGCTATTTCAAACAATCAACTGTTAACCTCGTTCTGTCTGTTAAGTACAGTCACACACAAGTATACAAGCGAGTATTATTTTGCTTTTATATCATAATTGATAACTCTTATTATTTATTTGCAATTTATAGTCCCTAGCAATAATGGATATTAGTTAAAAACTGGTAAACTTCATACACTGGATACAGAAAATAGTTTCACTGCTAGTGATAATGAATTAGATGTTATTCGTAAAAAGTTGTCAGGTGATTCAGACTCATCCATTCATAAAAAGTGGAATTATAATAAAGAATACATAAAATTTGGTTTAGCTGGATTGGTGATTAAAAATACCAAAAGGGTGATGCATTGAACGCGAACATACAATACACAACAGCAGTTTAAATCCCCCAAAACTAAAAAGACACTTAGAAACAAATCATCCAACTTTACATAAGAAAAATATTGAGTATTAAAAAAAAAAAAAAAAAAAAAAAAAAAAAAAAAAATGCAATGAGTGAAGAATAGAAAAGAGATCTTGAAGAACTTTGTTAAAAACATAATAATGATGTTTTGGATGCATCATATCATGTTAGTTATCGTATTGCTCAATAGGTTGAAGCTTATACGATGGCAGGAAGCTTAATTAAACCTTTTGTAAAAGATATAGTTACTACCATGATTGGGGAAGAACATGCTAAATTAATTGATTGTATCCCCCCTTTCAGATATGCAACTTCAAGGTGTGTTAAAGACCCTCTAAATTTTGTGAAAATGAGCTCATGAGACATTCGAAAGCTTCTGAACATGGATTTACAATTCAACTTGACAAAACTGCAAATATAGCTGGATTATCAATCTTACTCGTTATTGAGAGAAATATGCATTGAACAGCTGCTCAAGAAGATATGGTAATTTGCAAAAGTCTACCAACTAGAATAATTGTAGAAGATATTTTTAATTTGTAAAGTCATACTTCAAAAAGCATGACATATCTTGGGATTTATGTCATCAAGTATATACTGATGGAGCTGGGGGGCAATGCTTGGAAAATTAAATGGCATATTTTCCATGCATGAAACAAAAAAATTCCTCACATAAGAACTCACTGTTGTCTCCATCGACAACCTCTTGCAGTGATGAAAATGCAAGAAGAGTTTAAAGTACTTAATAATTGTGTTAAATTTTATCAACTTAGGCCAATAAATTCAAGACTTTTCAGTTTAATGTGTGAAAATTTCAGAAGTTTACATAAAACACTACTGCTGCACACAGAAGCCTGATGATTATCTCATCAGAAAAGTGTTGGCAAGATTTTGTGAATTAAAAGATGAAATAAGAATTTTCTTATCTGAACATGCACCTCAATTGAAAAAGTGTTGGCATGCACCTCAACATGCAAAAGTGTTGACAAGATTTATTTAAATTAAAAGATAAAATAAAAATTTTGGCTGGGAAAAGATTTGGAAAGGAATTTTTTCTTGTTTGCGTGTTAGATTTTGGATAAGAAGTATGTTGTTATTTTGTGGTTTGCACAGTAAAATGGCTGAATGTGGTAAGATTAATTTGAAGTTTCTGTACGATTTGGAATGAAAGGGAAAAAAGCATTAATTGACTGGTGTTTAAATAAAGTTTACGTAGTAGCCATTATAAGTGTCCTGTTTGCAGGAAGGAAATGCGTATGGTTGAAGGATACCAGCACTGCAAAGAATATTTTGTACTTTTATTTTTTGTGAATTTATGTAGCGACGTGAGTATACAGTTTCTAGTTCAGATAATTTTAGGAAGTTTTTGGATATTGGTACTTTTCCGTTTCGCCAGCGCAAATCTTGCCAAACAGACTTTATTGGTGACAACATACAGTATACACATAAAAAATGTTAACCAATGTTAGTTCTAAGAATTTTTTATTTTGAAGGTATAAGCATTTTAATATGGTTTAAAATTTTGTAAAAAACCAATAAATAAAGACAATAAATTTGTAAAAAGGCATTAATTTAAGAATTTACTATGCTTTCATCCTGATTAGCCGGTGCATATCACGTGACCCCAAGTGATCTTATCTCACGTAAACTACGCTTAATCTACATTAATTTCAAGTTAAATCTTAAATTAAATCTTATGGAATACAAGTTTAAATGCAAGAAATATTTTAATTCGTACAAATAGCTTACTCAGAAATTATGTAAAACTGCAGTGCTTTACTTTGCTAGTGCATTCCCATTAGATTTGATGAATTTAACTCTTGATTTTGCCTTTAGGTGAGTGGTGTGATTGCATCCTAATTAATTACCGCGAATGGTCTTAGGGCAAAAAATTTAACTATCTTGTAAAAATTCTATGTAATTGTCAATATTGTTTTGAAAATAAAGGGTAAAAGATTACCAGCGAAGATATTCCGCTTGGCATCAGTTGTACCATTAGTGGCGACTTTATCGTTTGCGCCGGCAAAACGGAAAAGTACCTGGATGTTGTTAAGGAATTATGTTTGACTGAAGACCCAGAAATTTGTAAATAAGGTAAGTGGATATTTCTTTTGTGTAAAGCTAAGATGAATTTCCTTTTTTTTTATGTTATTTCATTGTTTGATTTAAAATGTGGAACTACTCCTATATGTGCCCTCAAGTCGGCAAACATTTTTGGAGAGAAACTCCACGGTGCCATATTACTATCTAAATTTTTTGTCTACATTTTGAACTTTAAGCCTAAAATGTCTCCAATAACGCGGTTTTCACACATGCAAAAATCACGTTTTGAACACACAATTAAAAAAAATTAGATAGCAAAAACATAAAGTTTCTAACCAAAAATATTTGACAAGAATCCATGTACACAGCGATATGTTTTAACTTAAAAAAAAATTGGTACTATTCGGTTTCGAGGGCCGTAAAAAATCGCCAAACTATTGCTGATGCCAATGCTGCCAAAAATAATTGCGGCAAGAAAGTAAGTATAATAGTAAATAACTATCTAAGATTGATGTTTTAATTTAGATGAAAGGTTAATTTCATACAATACTTTTTTATTATTATAATTTATATGAAAAAAAACTAAACATGATTGAATGGAAGCAAAAGAGTAATTAGTAGTAACTATTTCAGATCCTTATTATAATTTATATAAAAATTGCTAAACATAGCTGAATGGATGCCTGCATCACTATTTCGCTACCGACCTATTGCTAAAGCATAATTTCATCTCTTTGGTTGTTCAAAAGTAATTTTCTAAAATGAATGATGCCTTTTCTTTGAAAATATTCTCGGTAAAGTGCAGAATCGCTCAGTTATTTGTTCACCGCTTTTTACAAGGATGAAAACAATTGGATTTTTGTCAATTTTCTTTTACTTTTTAAGTGAAAACAGCTCGATGTGTAAGTTGATAAAGTCAAGTAGCACAGTGCCATTTTTGAGCAATTCTAGGATTTTTTTTTAAAGTGAAAATAGGTCAATGTGCACATGGACACCAAGTATGCACAGTTCTTAAAAACGCGTCAAGCAGTGGATGATTCTGCACTTTACCCAAAATTCTATTGCCGACTTTTCGTCATGGTCAGTTCCCAAATTATTAAATCCATAGGATATCAAAAAAGGATTTAAAAATCAAAAAAGAATTTAAAAATTAAACTAGTATTTCAATGGCGTTTTAAGAAATATAGAACTATATAAACTTACGCAATCTGAAATCAGCACGTTTGCTAGATTTGGCGCTTTTGCGCATACATTTTCGCTGCAATTTTTTTACGGCCATCAAAACAGAATAGTACCAAAAAATCTACGAATTGCACAATCTAGGCAGCGAAAGAATCTACGAACTACGCACACCTTGCTTTAATAAATTAACATAACAATAAATTTCAAAGAATACCATGTACACAGCATTCTGTTTAAACTTAAAAAAACATCTACGAATTGCACAATCTAGGCACTATGCACTAATCAACAAAATAGCCTAAAATAAATTTCAAACAATTAAAAAAAAACAACAATAATGACAGAAATTCATACAAAAAAAAAAAAAAAAAAAAAATGAACATAACATTCTACAAAATAAGAACAAGAATAAAATAAAATGTACATGAATGAATGATTTCTCGAACCGCAGAAATACCAATTTCACGCCGCCAAGTAATCACTATCGTATTTATATGATAGCCAGACACACTATCCGGAAAACTCACACTCGATGTGTACATGGTTCACAAATAAATGTTCAAAACCCTTTAATACACTGCATCAGCGTTTCCTTCCTTCTATCATGCACGGCCACTAAAAAAATCTCCCAGACCCTCTTGCAACCACGTCTCTCATTGCGACATAGGCCATTTCAAAACATGCACGACACGAACCAACGAGCAATTAAAAACTCCAGCAAAAGAGTATTCAACGCCAAAAGGGTCGCCATACAACACGCAACCGTGCCAAAAACCAGCACAGAACACATATCGCCACATTTGGTGATCTCAGGGTGCATATAAGTGTAGAACCTAAAATGTAGTTTATTGAGATTATATATTTTTGTTGGCTGCTTCTTTGACTTTTTAAGTGAATATAGTTCAGTGTGTACATGGACAAAGTCGAGTGCGCAATGCCTAGTTTGTGCAATTCTCTGATTTTTTTTAAGCGAAATAAGGTCAATGTGTACATGGATAAAGTCAAGGAAGTGCGCAATGCCAAGTTTCTGCAATTCTGGGATGCTTTTTTAAGTGAAAATAGGTCGATGTGCACTTGGATACCGAATTCTTGTTATTCTTGTTATTTTGGCTTTTTGTAGAGGCAATTTTTGGCTCAAAAATCACCACTTCACAATCCAAAATAACAAGTCAAAGAATTGCACAAACTCGGTATCCATGTACCACCAAAATTCGCCAAGGGGTACCGATAAATATACTTTTACCCAAGAAATAGATCTCTTTAAATAAAATATGCGAACAGAAAATATTTTCAAGGCATAAATGCAAGATTCTAAATGTTATTGATTTCATATGAACTGTATGCTTATCTTTACTTACTGCACAGAATTAAAACTGTTATATGCAATTATGTCAAAAAAAGCACAATACGACCCTATTACATCTATTGAATGCATTACTTATGTAAATTTTCTAAATATATGCATAATATGATAAAGTATTAATTCTAAAAGTATTATTATTCATTACAAATAATATAATTTAATAATTTCAAATTAATTATTATTCATTACAAATAATTTAATTAATTTCAAAATCAAAGTTAAAATATTTTAAAAAATCAAAATTAAAAAAAAAGAATCATGACTGTTAATGTTACGATAATTTCTGTTTATAGAAGCTACAATTTAAAGTTACCACAGCACAGGATTGCTTAAAACTGCATTTCTTAAACTAATATTTTAAACTTCTACACTAAAGATTTCAAGTAAGTAGATATAAAATTAGATTATTAAATGAGTTTTTGATGGATTATTAAAATATCACAAATTTCGGCATGAAAATATCCATTAATTTGTTGAGTATGAACAAAATATATTTCCTTACTAATGCTTCCATCAGGATTCACTATGAAATCTTTCTTGATCTCAAAGGAATCTTCGGTTTCCATTTTATAATACTGAAATTTAAATATATATATATTAATTGTTCACTTCGAAGCAAAGACTTTATAAAAAATAAAAAGCCATAACACAAATTCGAGGCTCAATAAGCAATTATACAATTTTGACTCAAATGTTAGAATTTTTAGACACATAATTATCAAAATTCGCTTCCTTTACAATAATATTTAACGTCTTGAAAAAATTAAAAGATATCAAATAAAGAAATTATAGACGTTATTCTTTTTAAATATGACATAATTAAAACCGTTAGAGGACATTTAAAGCATTTTCATCACCTATTGATTAACCATAAATGTTACCACATAAATTAATAATTAGATTAAATATTAAATAAACATACTCACTTAAAACTTCCTCGGAGACTTCTTATAAAATAAAGAGTCTAACTATTCGACAAACATCATAAACAAATGCAAAGAAATTTGGCGGGATAATGAAACGCAATGTTGCCAAATAAAAGTACCTAATTACTTTGAACGAGAATTTTTATTCTTTAATTTATTATTTTATTTTTGCTGTACCTCGATATTTTAATTCCCCTCAAGCTGTACGAAACATCCAGATTGAAAGAAAACAGCAGAAGGAAATTTTTAATTACAGTTACTGTTACTGAACTGAATTAACGTTTTTTATTATGATATATTATTTTATTTATTTATTAGCAAGATACTGTAGGAGTCAATTATAAAATTATTGACTCCGTACAGTATCTTGATTTCCATTCCTTTTCAGTCAATCAAGAGACTGTGCTTAACATTTTCATTTATTTTAAGCTGCTTAAAATCGTTGAACACTGGTTATTCGATCCAGTGGTTATAAATGCCACTAGGTTAGCAGGTAACATAGGAGTTTCCTTGATTTTTCTCATGTGTAACATTGATATAAACCAATGAACCAATTTCCCTGGGAAAGTCCTCAGAGAAGAAATTCTTCGCGCCTTAGGATCTTAGGCGGATAGCACTTGTGTACTTTGTCGTAGCCCAATATAACCCAGTCTCATCTAATCCATTCATTAGCAGTGTAAATAATAGCTAATTTGCGTTGATAAGCAAACAGCAAATGCACAGATATTTTTCAAATAAGTACTCCGATCTGCTACTACGCATAATTCCTCAGCAGGGCAAAAGTATCACGGAGTATGTCATCGGATGACAACCATACACGGACGGGTGGGATCCTTGGGAGTAACAACTTAACGTTAGCGTACGTTTCTTGGGACCAAAGTTCCGCTAGTGTAAACGGGCCTCCCTTTTTGGCGTCAAGGCTGTTCTCCGAAGAATATCCAAAGATGGTGCTGGGAATGGGACCTGGCCAACAGAGAAAGCTACATTAATGGTATTTCCATTTGCACCCAAAATCGCATTTGTTACCTAGGTATTGACACACTTTAGTTATCTGAAATACTGTTAACAAATAGTTAGTTTGCAAAACTGTTATTCGGCCGATATTTAAAAATGTTTCTTTCATTATAGCATTTAATATGTAAATCCAATCTTAAAAATTGCAGATTTTGGGCAATATATAAAGCATGTTAACCTTAAGAATTTTATTTATTGACAAAAACTTTAAGCATCCTTTAAGATAAATTTACGTTCTTTTTCTTTTTTTTTTTTTTTTAATTTTTAAATGTACTATTATTTTTGAAGGAAAATTACCTGCATTCCAAGCATACCAGTTTCAGTTTGAGAACATCTAAACTCGACATTGTATTGCTTTTGAAGTTTTGTTATTGAGTATCTATCTAGTTGTCAATGTGGTGTCGTCTTAAACGGATGTGTGCGTACCGGTAGAGCTTGAAAGTTTCTTAATTAACCTTTATATTTACAGAGTGAAAGTTTAGTGTAAATAGACGCATATTCAGATGGCAGATAGATTAGAAGCCGGAATTGAAAACATTTTATCTGGACTTGCTGTTGAAGATGAATCAACTACTGTTTTAGATTACACTCTTGCGGATCAGACCCAGGACTTAGGTAAAATCGGAACTCTCAAACTGTTTTGATATTCAGAATATCATTCTTATACTTTATATTTGAGTAATGAGTATGTAATTATTGCTAGTATAAACAGGCATTTATTCAATGTCATTTTTTGGATTTATTTTTTTAACATGCATATTTAATTCTTTGTGGTGATATTTGTATTCTGAATTTTTAAACTTTTTATGCAACTCCGTTTAGTTCTCTAAAACATTTGATGGTATTCATTAATTATTCGTATTGTTTAATTAATGACATTTTAGTATAATATTTGAAAATATTTTTTATGTATTTGATTTTTAATAGTATATAATTTTTAATATTTTATTAAAACAATTTAATTCAACAGAAAGTTCATATGTGATTTACTATAACCCATTCAGTCTGAATCTGCGAACAGTAAATATTTATATGTTATCAAAAAAAAGGGGGCCTTTTATGTAAAATAAATTTGTAAATTTTTCAGTTATACATTAATTTTTTTTTTTTTTCAAAAATAAAATCATCAATGGTATAATGAAAGTAATATTAAATGTTTTAGCTTCAGATATAAATATTTTTATAAAATTTTTTCCTTAATTAATTAAATATTTTAGATTGAAAAATCTGGCAGTTATATACAGTCAAAAGTCTTTAATCCGGACATCCGTAACCCGAAATGATCTGTAATCCGGACCTCAAAGCTACAAACTTTCTGCACATGTGTCAACACATAATGCGTTTGCGCATGCGCGTTTAATGTATAACGGGCGGTATAAGCTAAGCTAAAATTATCTAATTATCTATTTCAGTTAATGTTGCAGATTGCGTTGTTCCTTAATCTTCTAATTGGATCCGGCTTATTATTTTTTGTAGACTGTTAGAGCAATTTTATAAAAAGTAAGTTTGAACTTTCGATTATGTCAAAAAGTGTTTACGATTCTGGAGATGCCAAAGGATCTACAAAGCGAAAGCATGTTTAGATGCCCATAAAACAAAAAATGGATAAAGGTATATCCTTTATTTCTCTAACCATTCCCAAATCTGTTTATCAAATTCATGCTGCTCTCCGGGGGGGGGGGCGTTGCGGCACGCAATGAACTTACAGTTGATCTGACAGCACTATCCTTATCTTCAAGTCAGATGTTTTTATTTTAGGTTGATCTTTGGATTATGAAAACTTGGCGATTTTTTGGCTAAAATTTGGCGACCAACTCTGCTACAGCAACCTTCTTTTTTTTTTTCGCCGCCATTAAAGACATGTTTCTTTTCTTTTTATTTACTGAACACTTTTTCCAAGAATCTACTAGCCAAATTACACTTATGCTAGAAATTTTATGTAACAAAACTGCTTAATCATGACAAATATTAACTACAAAATTGTGAAAAAGTGCACAATCGCAAACTCCTTGCGCGTTTTTCAGAATAGCACATACACATAACCCATTTACACGTGGACTTATTTTTACTTAAAAAAACATCCCAGAAATGCAAAAAAATGGCATTGCGCACACTCTTCACTATATCCATATACACTGATTTTTTGTCATAAATTAGAAAAATTTCACGAAAATGTATGAAAATTTTGTGAATCTTTAAATCCGGTAAAAAGAACATATATGAAATTATCTCATCGCTAAAAAGTATATACCCTTTCCAAGGATGAACATTTCCACGTATAAAATAAATAAAATATCCAAAAACTTTTACCTCTAAATTATCTATTATATTATAAACGTCAGCAACGAATTTATACGCAAACATTAAAAATAGTTACAAATACTTAGTGTCAAATATTTAAATTATTTCCATACACGTTTACTTCAAATGAAACTAATACCAAATACCTACAAACATAAAATTCACAAAATAACTATCATTTAATTAAAATATAACTAAACCATGTACACGTCGACTTATTTTTACTTAAAAAAACATCCCAGAATTGCACAAAAATGGCATTGCGCACACTCTTCACTATATCCATGTACACTGCTTTTTTCTCATAAATTAGAAAAATTTCACGAAAATGCATGAAAATACTCAACGTATACTACTCAAACGTATTCCAAAATACTACAAACATATAACTCACAAAATCACGATCATTAAATTAAAATATAATTAAATTAAAAAACACTACTTAAAATATAAATAAGCACATACATTAAATTAATAAATATTAGATTACGATCCTAATTACTTTAAACTAAATCATTGCTAATAACAATTTTCCAATAATACCATATTAATATATTTACTCCTTACATTTAGAACAATGCATAAAAATAATATCCTCAAATGATTAAAAATACTAACTTACTTAATCTTCTTCAGAATCTTCATTACATGGCACGCACACTTCCCTACAGAAAGAGTTCCAATCGGCTACATTACTACTGCTAATTTCTAAATCCGAAATCCAGTAGTCAAGTGGCAGTCTATTCACCCAGTAATAACAAATTAATAAAATTTCACCCATACTCATACTCAAACTACTTTCAGCAAACCACGTACCCTTCCTTACACTCCATTTCACAAAATGTCCATTTTCACCAGATTTCTTGCACCGCCATTCAAACTTAACTGTAATATCCTTCCTTTCACACAATCTCAACTTATTATTATCAGATAAACGCATTAAAAATTTAGAATTCACTTTATATAGCGCCATGCAATCCGAAAATTAATCAACACACAATGAAGCTTTTCCAAATTAACCCCCTTTTCCGATTAAAGAACTTTAATTCGTCCATTAATGTCACGTTTCGCACAACACAGAATATAGCTAAATATGAAATTTCCAGATTTCCCCCCTTTTCCGATTAAACAACTGTAATTCGTCCATTAATGTCACATGACATATCTCATGATCTCTCATTTCCCTCACACAAAATAATGCGTAATCGGAACTGAATGCTTCTCACATTATTACCAAAGTCCTAGGTAGTAACCTTTATCACCTCCAAAATGTCGCCAAAATACCAGTTACCATATTCCAAAGATCAGCCTTATTTTATTAGGCTTAGAATTCCTTACTAAATGTAGTATTTCATCTCGGTGTACTCCGTCATTGATATGATATAAATCAAATTCCTCGTCATTATAAATATTAGGAATACACATCAAATAGTTTTCTGGTAGCAATTTTCTAATTTTGACTATGCGTAATGTATGCTTTACGCATGTGCGCATTGAAAGAAATGTTTAATAAAGTAAACAAATAAATATTTAGCTTTTTTTTTTTTTTTTTTTTGTAAATTTTGATACCCTTTAGATCATAATTGCTCTTTATTTGATAAATTAAGGTTTCATATTTTTAATTTTATAATTTCTGCATGCCATCTTACCAGATTTAAACTGATGATCTATAATCCGGAAAAACCGATAATCCGGAATCGTCGAAGTCCCAACGAGTCCGGATTAAAGACTTTTGACTGTAATTTATTTTTTTGGGTAAAGTGCAGAATCACTAACGTGACCGTTTATTTTTTGACTCAAAATGGGACATTGGTTTGTTTAGGTGAAATCATAGGTAGTCAATGAAAAAAACAACACTTTTTTAAAGTTATTTATTCAGAAAACGTTAGTTGGCTTAAAAGTTACGAATCACAAAATATAGGTAGCCAAAATGTTTAGTTATATTTATATTTATCAGAAGAACAAATTTGATTTAATATAGCTGGTGACGATTTGAAGTAAGAATAAAACTCTTGGCATGTTTTTTTTTATATTCACCTTAATTATCAACATCGCCTTTAGAACTGAAATTTGTAACTGGGTTTTCTCAGATGTCCACAATTTGTTCATAAAGAAAATATTCTTTCTACTGGAGCATTTGTAGCAGGCAAACATAAAATCTATTCAATTACAATAGAAAAGTTTTCACGCTGAAGATTGTTGGCGCAAAAGTGTTTGAATACTTCCACCCAACGGGTTTCCGAGGAAACATTTAAATTATTCCATTCCGTTATTTTTTGCGATGTAATGTAATTCGTCAAAACAATTTCGTCAAAAACTGAAGTATCTTTATTATAGTCAATATATTGCTTTTCAATTAATACATCCAGAGATTTTTGAATGCCTTCCCATGTGGAGACCTTTTTTAAATCTGCCCAATAAAATATCTCCATTTCTTTGGTAAGAAAGGAAGTCCACTGCTCCAGATATTCACGGCTTGTTTTATAAAATTTTGTAGCCGTCCTTTTCACAAATTCTTCATTGATATCAGTACCACTATCTTTCAATTTTAACATTAATTGATGGTCCATAAATGGAAGAAACTGATTGGTCTGTTTCTGAGTTAAATTGTCTTTTAATTGATTGATTTCTTTTGCAGCTTCAATTGCCGATATAGTCTGACCTTCAAGTTTTAAGACAGCTTGATAAAAACTTGCTGACTGAGCGTGTAAAAAATAAAACCACAATTCAGATGTGGGATCTTAAAAAAAGTTTTTTAGTAACGGGACATTTTTCAATACTCAGAAAGTTCCTTTTTAATGGCTGATACATTTTTAAAACCCTCTCCAAAGCAGACATAAGAGCAAGCCATCTGGTTTTGCTATAGCTGAGCATTTGTTGATATTCTGTTTCAGTTTCAGCATAAAACTCCATTAGAGCTTCAAGTCGAATCGTATAGATATAAAAAAATGAATATATCTTCACAATAACACTTTCGTAATCTACATGTAGCCTGTCAGCAGCAGATTTTTCTGTATTGTGAATTACATGAGCTCCACATATGATACCTGTTAATTCTTTTTTCAGTGATGATTGTAATTTTGTTAAGTTCCTCGCCTAACTGCACCTCCGAAATTGACGTTGGCATTGTCCCCGCAAAATGCTATGACGTTTGCTGTCAAATTATTATCTGTTAACACTTAGTTTAAATAATTGACAATGATGTCAGAAGTTTCACCAGGTTGGTCTTGGAAATCTAAAATTTTTACTTGCACACCTATGTAAAGTTGAAAAAAGCGCACTATAATGGGGTATATTTTCTTGTTATTATGGTTTGACGCGTCGTTTAGTATTGCAATACAATCGCACTTATCAAGGTCATCTTTTAATTCTTTCATTGCTGTAGGCATCAAAACATTTACTGCAATAGCTTCTGATTTCGAATGCGCACATGTAAATTTGGGATCAATTTCGATGCCCAATCATGAGAACGAAAACTGTGGTTTTCTTGTATCGTGTGCTAAGCCCAGATGCCTTCTGCTACGGCGATATCCAAATCCTTCAAAGTTGCCGCATCCGATTTCTTGAAAAAGTTTAACAATGACGAACCCGAAGTGGCGGTACGATCGGCATTTTTATGTTTGTCAGGCTTTAAACGCTGTTCAATATCGCCGCCACCACTGTGGGAAACACTAAATTCTGTATGACACTTTTCACATCTGACATCGGATGGAGTATTTATTTGCTTGATAAACGGATGTTTTTCTTGTAAGCTAACATTGAACAAACACTTGCATTTCGGCATTTTAACTTGTGATTCCGAAGCAAAAGAAATTTAAATTATTTACTACACGAGCATCAAATAAAAACAAAACAAATAGCGAGAAGTAGGCAAATGAAAAGTTTGCTAAACAATAGTCAATAAGTCAACAACAGCTATTGTTGCATCGACGACGACGTGGTCTCGCTTTCGCATCCGGTTGGTGCAGGTGGCTTGCAGGGCGGTGGCTGGCTGTCTGCTACTCAAACTTTTGTGCGGTTTCTGAAAATGAGACAATTTTGCATCCCACAGTCCATTTCGGGGACACAGGGACTCGTAATTGTAAAAAGGGACAGTCCAGTTCAAAACAGGACGTCTGGTCAGGTTAAGAATCACCCACTTATTTGGCACTTTTTACAAGAGTAAGAAGAATTGGAATTTTGTCAATTTTCTTTGACATTTTAAGTGAAAATAGGTCGATGTGTACATGGATACTGAGTATGTGCAAGTGCCAAGCAGTGGATGATTCTGCACTTCCCCATTTTTTTTAATGGAATTTTTCTTTGTAGCATTAAAATCATTGGTGGCTTGTAATCTGTTAAATATCAAGTACAAATAATGAAAGCTGATTAAAGGAGAATTTAAAACACATACAATAGTAGCTCTTAATAATACTATTATTGCACACATAAAATATTTTGCCAGTTTTAAAGTTTTTTATCCTTATATAATACCCATAGAGCAATTTCTGTATACTTTAAGTATATCAATTTTCTTCTTAAAATTAATAAACTATATACTTTTAAAAATATATCCTCAATAAGATAGGTTTTTTTTTTTTTTTTTTTTTAAGTTTTTAAGAATGATTAAGATCTTACTTAAAACTCATGTGTGAATAATTAAATTAATGAAATATCAAGTAAAAGGGACTTTTCGTTTTAATGAAAATCTTTGTAGAAATTTTTTCATAAAGTGTAAAATTAATAAATATATCATTGGGTGATCAAAACGAGCTGTGGTCGAGGAATTTGTCTTGCTTGAAAATGCAGCATGGAAGATGGGCCTAATCGTTAACAAAGACAAAATTTAACACGTTGACTGCCATGGCACTTTTTGGATTCTGGTCCGAGAAGCCAAATGTATTTAATCATATTATATTATTAAAAATATTAATTATGATTCGTAACAATCATTAAAAAGTTTTCAGAATTTTCTTTTTGTAGAAAAAAAAGAGTCCTACAAATTATCTCGTAGTCGGCTTCTGTTAAACAATGCTCTTTGCAGAAACCCACTACACGTTGATTTGTACAGACGTGCTTCAACTTGTTGCCTCGGTACAGCTAAAACAAGCGTTAAGTGAGTAAGTAACTCGTAGCGCCGACAAAGTGACAAGTCAAGAAACTACGAGATAACTCTTATTGGGTGTCCTGATAAAGTGCGCTAATACGAGTTATCTTATGTCGGGCAGACAAGGTATTAAGTTATGATTGCATCTAATAAAACTGTTGATGGTTGATATTTGGATTATGGTAACTTGGCGATTTTTGGGCGAAAATTTGGCAACCAACTCTGCTACAGCAAGCCTCTATTTTTATTTTTCGCCGCCATTTTGTCTTCACAAAGTAAAGACATGTTTCTTTTCTTTTTATTTACTCAACACTTTTTCCAACAATATACTAGCCGAATTACACTTATGCTAGAAATTTTATGTAACAAAACTGCTTAATCATGACAAATATTAACTGCAAAATTGGGAAAAAGTGCACAATCGCAAACACCTTGCGAGTTTTTCAGAATAGCACATACACATATACCATTTACACGTCGACTTATTTTTACTTAAAAAAAAATATCCCAGAATTGCACAAAAATGGCATTGCACACACTCTTAACTTTATCCATCTACACTGCTATTTTCTCGTAAATTACAAAAATTTGCACGAAAATGCAGGAAATTTTTGTGAATCTTTAAACTCGGTAAAAAGCACATATATGAAATTACCTGATCGCAAAAAAGTATATACCCTTTCCAAGGATGAACATTTCCACGTATAAAATAAATAAAATATCCAAAAATTTTTACCTCTAAATTATCTATTATATTATAAACGTCACCAACGAATTTATACCTCAAACATTAAAAATAGTTACAAATACTTAGTGTTTAAATTATTTCCATGCCATTTAATATTTAAATTATTTCCATACTCCTTTACTTCAACTGAAACGTATACCAAATTGCTACAAACATAAAATTCACAAAATAACTATCATTTAATTAAAATATAACTAAACCATGTACATGTCGACTTATTTTTACTTAAAAGAAATCCCAGAATTGCACAAAAATGGCATTGCGCACACTCTTCACTATATCCATGTACACTGCTTTTTTCTCATAAATTAGAAAAATTTCACGAAAATGCATGAAAATACTCAACGTATACTACTCAAACATATTCCAAAATACTACAAACATATAACTCACAAAATCACGATCATTAAATTAAAATATAATTAAATTAAAAAACACTACTTAAAATATAAATAAGCACATACATTAAATTAATAAATATTAGATTACAATCCTAATTACTTTAAACTAAATCATTGCTAATAACAATTTTCCAATAATACCATATTAATATATTTACTCCTTACATTTAGAACAATGCATAAAAATAATATCCTCAAATGATTAAAAATACTAACTTACCTAATCTTCTTCAGAATCTGCATTACGTGGCACGCACACTTCCCTACAGAAAGAGTTCCAATTACTACTACATTACTACTGCTAATTTCTAAATCCGAAATCCAGTAGTCAAGTGGCAGTCTATTCACCCAGTAATAACAAATTAATAAAATTTCACCCATACTCATACTCAAACTAGTACTTTCAGCAAACCACGTACCCTTCCTTACACTCCGTTTCACAAAATGTCCATTTTCACCAGATTTCTTGCACCGCCATTCAAACTTATCTGTAATATCCTTCCTTTCACACAATCTCATTTCATTCCCACATTTTGGACAATTATACTTATCCGCAATTAAAAATACACTCATACGCATTCAACCAATTCTTTTGAATTGTCAGATAAACGCATTAAAAATTTAGAATTCACTTTAGCACCATGCAATCCGAAAATTAATCAACACTATTTCACACAACACACAATGAAGCTTAATACAAAATAATATAGTACTACAAATATTTTTCCAAATTTTACCCCCCTTTTCCGATTAAAGAACTATAATTCGTCCATTAATGTCACATGACATATCTCATGATCTCTCATCTCCCTCACACAAAATAATGCGTAATTGGAACTGAGTACTTCTCACATTATTACCAAAGTCCTAGGTAGTAACCTTTATCGCCTCCAAAATGTCGCCAAACTACCTGTTACCATATTCCAAAGATCAGTCCTGTTGATTCATCCCCCTTGAAGATAAACAGTTATACCTATGAAACCGTTGAACAATTTAAATATCTGGGCACATTGATCACAAGTTGCTATGATATAAAAATTGAAATAAAAAACAGAATATTTGTGGCTAATAGATGTTATTATGGCCTTAAAAAGCAGTTTAAGTTCAAACTAATCAACATAAAAACTAAATTAAATTTATATAAAATTTAATAAGGCCTGTTGCCCATTACTGAAGTGAATGTTGGATACTTAACAGAGCAGAGATAGACCTGATATCAACTTTTGAAAGAAAAATCTTGAGATAGACTTTTGGATCGGTACAACAAAATGGCGTGTGGAGGATTTTCTATATTCATGAACTATATGAAAAATATAGGAAATATGGTAAAATTTATATTTTGAGGATCGTAAAGGCATCTCCCATCAGATGGCTGGGCCATGTGTTTAGATAGGATGATGCATTTCCACTTAAAAAGGTAACCTTTTCGAGATGTGAGGGAGTAAGCCGAGGAGGAAGGCCACCTGCTAGATGGATAGATGAGGCTGAGGAGGATTTAAGGTTAATTGGAATTGCGCTGAATGGTGTCAGGTTGAGGAAACTTGGAGAGACAGCCTTGAGCTATAACAGTTTGTAGAGCTTATGAAGAAGAAGCAGAAGGAAAATTAATATTGATATACATTAAATATAAATTAGATATAAATGCATCTATAGCTTTTATGTATAAATTAATGGAAAATCGTTACCTCTTTGATATTATATACATTATCATCATATTCAACTAATTGCAAATGAAAATCTGAAATTATTGTTTTTCTTTATGTATGCATGTTTCAAATGAATGAGATTAAAAAATACTGAGTCTTAATAATATTTTCTTCTTAAAATGCACATTAGCTTTTCATGAATGTTGGATTATTTTCAAAAGTGTGTAGATATTTGCATTTCACTTTTTATTGAAAAAAAGCTATCAGTACATGTCATTTTAAGAATAAGTAATAATTTTGTCACTTCCTACATTTAGTGATAGACAACTATTTTGTTTTGGATTGTTGAAATTGAGATTTTGGGAAAATGTACATTTATTTTTTTTCATTTTCCAAGTTGTAAAGATCATACTTAGTACATGTCATTGTATCGAGTTAATACTATCTGCAAATCCTAAAGATATTAGTAAATCGTTCCACAGCATCTTTTGCTTTTCATTTGATTACCTTTCAAACAATTTTATAATAGGATCATGTGCAATATTACAGATCAATAAAGTTCTATCTCTAAGCTAATAATGTTCAGCATTTTATGTTCTACTAAACATTTTTGCCTGTATACAATCAAATAGTATAAACATCTTTATATGTGGAACGTAGTATCATCCAGGGTAATTCTGGGTTAAAAAACCAGTGTGGTATCACTTAAGCATCTTTAGATATCCATATAAAATTTTTTGTTCGGTATAAATGCATATACAATATGAGCATGATGAAGAATTATCGAAGGATTGGCATAATTACTGATCAGTGGTCAGTATCCTTTTTGGTGCAAATAGAATATAGTTCTTATAAAATTATTTTTCTTTTTTAACCATTGATTGGAGGAAAAGGGTGTAAGCGGGCTAAATTTTGTAGATAAATGTGAATTTATTTGATTAAAAATTTTCAGTTGTAAGATTTACTTTCATATTCTACAAAATAACTATTCAAAGAATTTTTATGATATTTACAAGTAATATTTATTACTTTATCATGAATGGATTTTTAGAAATCTATTTGTCTGAAAAAGATATTAATTATAGTATTTGTATATTTTTCATTCAGTCTCGCTTAGAATTGTGGAAGCGTCTGTTTCTTTTCTCAAGTCATTTTAAACCAACTTCAATTTTGTGGTATTCCTAATGTGAAATAGGCCTTTATCATAGTACACAGCATAATAAATGTGCTTTTCTATTGCATTATGTATATTTTTTAGAAATATTTTGACATTTTGTAATGCAGTTATATTTTTACTTCATTATTCTGTTAAATGAAAGTTTTTTATAACATTTTTAATGTAGCTGTTGTTTTTCTTGAAACTGCTAAGTATTTTGATGGTAGGCAATCTATACCAATAATTCTTCCCCCTTTTGAATCTTATGCTTTGTCGCCTTCTCTTGTTCAGAATCTCCATTATTTGGAAACTTTGCTATTCTTAATTTTTTTTTTTTTTGAATGTTTGTTTTTTGCTAATGATAAAGCTGCCCCAAATACAAAAATTTTTCTACTTGCTATTACAAAGAACATTTTACCATTAATATCAGTGATGCTAATCTCATTACTAGCCTAGTTTTTCCCAGTTGCTTGGTTTTCTGTCTGTGATCTTCATACACGAATGGATAATATTTGCTTGCTTTTGTAGCAATTCAAAATGCAGTCCCACTTGCATGTGTTCAACATTATTATTTCCTTCCATATTAGTAAGATTTAAAAACTCTGTTTTGAGTTTTTAATATTTTGGAAATTTAAAAAACATTCTTTATTCAATGGATGAATATATACCAGCCAGATTAAGAAATCATTAAAATTTCAAATAAAAGAGCATGTATCTTACAGCAGAAAAGGAGAAATTAATGATGATTTTGGCAGAATTAAATTTAAATAATACTTAAACAGTGGGTTCTTAACTATTATTTAAATTTAATTCTGTCAAAATCATCAAAAACACTTCTTCAGTTAGTAAAATAGGTTTTCGACATATTTTATCAAAATGTATGAAATTTTCCTCAAAGTGGAAGCATTATCTTATAATATGGTGATCTTTACATTTCTGATTAGATGACCATATAGTCATTATTTTCTATTACCTTCCATTTACTTCGCATAGTCAAGTGATACAAAAAAGAATAATTTTTTCATTTAAAAGAAGAAGCACAGAGGTTTCTATTTATTGAAATTTCAAATTCAGATGCTTTTCTTTCTCACATTAACAAGTTTCTTTTTATTTGCCTTTTTTCATAATTGTATATGAGTAGCTTTGCAGGTAAATTTTGTGTGCTATGTCATGCTTTCTTATTTTTTGATTAGCACTAAATCAGGAGGTCCCGAATAGGTTGGTATCGGCTCCTGGTGGCATCAGTGATATTCAAGAGGTTGATAACTGATCAATGATTGATCATGAAGAACCCATTGATTATAAAAAAATGTTAATATATTAATAATTAACTGTTTATGGATGTAAAGCTACATCATGCAGTGAAAAAGAAATCATATGAATGTATGAAAAATACACAAACACTATTTATTGAATTAAAAAAAAAAGGGTACTTTTCCATTTTGCCGGCGCAGGCGATAAAGATGCCAGTAATGGTACAATAGATGCCAAACAGAATATCCTCATTGATAACCTTTTATGCCTATTTTCAAAATAAGTCGCAGCCATTTCTTATCAAATTTATTGTTTCTTTCAATACTGGCATACAATTACATAGAATTTTTACCAGATAATTCAATTTTATGTCCTAAGGCTATTTGTGGTAATTAAGTCAATTAGGATGCAATCACACCGCTCACCCGGAGGCGAAAATATAGAAAAGGCAAAGTCAAGGGTTAAATTCATCAATTCTAATAAGAATGCACTAGTGAAGTAAAGCACTGCGGTTTTACATAATTTCTGAGTAAGCTATTCGTACAAATTAAAATAATTCTTGCATTTTAAACTTATATGCCAAATTAAGATTTACCTTGAAATTAATGTAGATAATTACAGAGAGAATTAGATTTTTGTAGCGTAGTTTACGTGAGATGAGATCACTTGGGGTCAAGTGATATGAACCGGCGAATCAGGATGTTGAACCATGAAAGCATAGTAAATTCTTTAATTAATGTTTTTTTATAAATTTATTGTCTTTATTTATTGTCTTTTTACAAAATTTTAAACGATATTTAAGTGTTTATGCCTTCAAAATAAAAAATTCTTAGAACTAACATTCGTTAACATTTTTTATTTGTGTATATTGTATGTTGTCACCAATAAAATCTGCTTGGCGAGATTTGTTCCGGCAAAATCGAAAAGTACCAAAAAAAAAATTTTTTTTTCTTAAGCCTATAAATTTGTATGCAGAAACATGCACATACACACCAAAAAAGGAAGGAGAGAAGATGAAAAGAATGTAAAACTTTCCCAGAAGATATACTGTTACATTTAAACCAACTGCAAAATTTAAAGATGATTTGATTTTTCGCTTCCAAAACATTGAAAATTTGAATGTTCCAGTCTGAATTGCGATATTGTATTTGATCTTGATATTACGATGCAAGACTAGTTGATTGCATTAAAGGAAGATATTAAAGCACAAGTCTTACTCAAAACATATGTGTAGGCTGTATATTGGAATTTAAAAGTCATCAAAGAGAAATATCCTAAGATAACAGTTGTAGAGTCATTAGGTTTTTTTTGGAAGCCGGAGAGATGAAAAATTAACAACCGCCTTCACCAGGAATCGAACCACGGACCTCTGGAATACCGGCCCAGTGTGCTACAGTTACGCCACGAAGGCACACTAGGGAAGTGGGAGAAATACCTTATATACTTCTCTTTTTAAAGGGCGACTAGGGTTTTAAGGGACTTAGTCGCCAAATCCTGGGTGCAGAGAATCATCATCCACAACCCTTTTAGTTCGGGCGCCACTTGTAGAGTCATTAGGGTTTTTTTTTTTTTGGAAGCAGAAAATATGCAACCGCCTTCACTGGGAATCGAACCACGGACCTCTGGAATACCGGCCCAGCGTGCTACCATTACACCCCGAAGGCACGCTAGGGAAGTGGGAGAAATACCTTATATACTCCCCTTTTTAAAGGGTGACTGGAGTTTTAAGGGACCTAGTCGCCAAATCCTGGGTGCGGAGAATCATCATCCACAACCCTTTTAGTTCAGGTGCCACTTGTAGAGTCATTAGGTTTTTTTTTGAAGCAGAAAAGATGAAAAATATGCAACCGCCTTCGCTGGGAATCGAACCTTGGACCTCTGGAATACCGGCCCAGTGTGCTACCGTTAACACCACGAAGGCAGGCTAGGGAAGTGGGAGAAATACCTTATAAAGTTATTACCGAGCAATATCATTGGCTTGTCTTTCTTCTTACCCATGAAAGCAGACTTTAGCCAAGTAAGTAATTTACTATAGAAAACAACAGACATGTTGAATATTGTGACATGCGTACAGGTTATAATGGATTGAATGCGCACAAAACCCAGCACCGGTGATAACTTGATAAAATTTATTTTCCCAAAAGAAACACTTTACAGTTCTGGAAATTTCACAAAAGTACTCATACAGTTTTTTACAGCATGCCAGAGCACAATCAGTAGTTACCACTTCAAACTACTAAGAACGTTGAACAGGACGTGAAAGGGAATCTGGCACAGAAACCTCTCAACACTCTGAACTCGACTGTGATCTAAACAACTGAGAACTGATGCTCTCTTCCAGGTGAATTTGAAACCATAAGAAACAAGCATTGAGACGCCCTGTGAGTTCTCTCTCTCTCTCTTTTTTTTTTTTTTTTTTTTTTGTAAAAGAGACTATGCAGGGATCTCCCTCTCATAGCTGCGTTTTGGAATATAATTTGGAAATAGATGTCAAATCTTTATACACCACTTGGCCGGTTGGCTTAAGAAAGTACCTCTGCCCTCCTTAATGAATTAATGAATTTTTTGTTTTTAGACTCACCATCGCACCCTTGTTTGGTCAAGAGTTTGCGTTTGGTAGTTTGGGAGGGATTGAATCGGCTTTTCATCCAATTGGGAAGTTTTAACGATTTAACCGACAGCCTGAATTTAGAGATGGGATCTTTTGCTGATACTATATATTTGGTGTCAGTTTGGGATCTTATCTACTTATTTATTACTTACCTTTCACGGGAGTTACCATTTAAAACCTTTGATTTAAATGATCAAATGGCAGAAGAGCGGATTTGAGAGCATGCAGTAATACAAACTTGGTTAAATGATCCTGATAATTGAGAATAAACTTGTACTTGCTGTCAGGGCTACTTTGCGCGTCTACAAGATCTACCTGGCATCTCGAGTAACATTTTTTAAATGATATACAGGTTTAGAAACTAGGCCTATTTTAGGATTAGACAACTTGACCTGACATGGCTTGCATAAGCGAAGATATAATGTAATGACCTCTTTCGTGCCGTTTTTGTACTTAGTTTACAGCTCCTTTCCAATCCACGTGCAACATCCATGACCAATTTTCAAGTGAGTATCGTGTAGTATGTCGAATAATTCTTCTGCTTGCAAATAGTACAAAATAACACTGTCACTTTTTAATGGCACAATATGTCTTTCTTTGTCATTAACATCAAGAACATCATATTTTCTTAGACAATGATAATCAACACTTTCTTTATTCTACTTTGCTTTAGCCTGTTTAACGTCCTCTATAAAAGTGTGGTATTTCTGGCTCGCTATGAGGATCTCGCTATTACTTTCCCTTGCATCAATGTGTTCAAATTATCCGAACCTGATTTTCATATCAAATGTTAGTTCTGCATTTTCCTGTGTGCTAACCTCACTCAGCATATTATTCGCATCAGAAGTAGCCATGGGATAGCCTATGAAAGAACAATAGGAATCCTTGAAACTGAAATGCCTTTACTCGGTAAAAAGCCGAGTAAATTGTGTTAGCTTGCAGATTTAGAATGTTACTGCGCAGGACTTTGTGCTGTTGTAGACAGTAATCCTTAACCAGAGCATAATTACTGTCTGCTCCTTCCAGTAACAATACAACTGTCTTCACATCCGGCAACACATGCTATACATTCCCTAGCTATCACGTATCCTTTCAACTGAACACATTCACATATAGAAATTACAAATATGAGAAATAAATTCTTACAATGAAGTCGCTGTATCACTATAATAAAATCTAACGGCGGGACTTTCTCTGAAGCGTAGCACCCTCCTTTCTACCATGTGCACACCGTCACAGAAAAAACGACAGATGTGCCGCCTACCGAACAATCGTCCATTACCACATCGAGCTTTGGCCAAAGATTCCGGTCAGTGTAAAAATGGCCAGCCAAAGTAGAATATACAATATTAACTGCAAGATTATCGGACTATGGCCACAATTCTCGGCTAAAGTGCGAACTGACCAGTCGCTTCGGGAGATAGCTGAAATTCGAGCTTTGGCTGTAAATATGTAGAAATGTAGAATTCCTAACAATATATTTAAATTAGGTGATTTAAACAAATTTGTACCAAATTAAAAAAAAATTGCATTAAAACAATCACGCACAGCCGTCGAATTAAAGTCGAAATTTTATACAGTTACAAACTGCATTTCCCCCCCCTCACACACTTCTTGATATTTGTAAACTTCGAAGTTATGAAAATGTAAAAGTAATAAACATAAAAAAGTAATAAAACAACAATAGGAATCCTTGAAACTGAAATGCCTTTACTCGGTAAAAAGCCAAGTAAATTGTGTTAGCTTGCAGATTTAGAATGTTACTGCGCAGTACTTTGTGCTGTTGTAGACAGTAATCCTTAACCAGAGCATAATTACTGTCTGCTCCTTCCAGTAACAATACAACTGTCTTCACATCCGGCAACACATGCTATACATTCCCTAGCTATCACGTATCCTTTCAACTGAACGCATTCACATATAGAAATTACAAATATGACAAATAAATTCTTACAATGAAATTCGTAACAATATATTTAAATTAGGTGATTTAAACAAATTTGTACCAAATTAAAAAAAAATTGCATTAAAACAATCACGCACAGCCGTCGAATTAAAGTCGAAATTTTATACAGTTACAAACTGTATTTTTTCCCCCTTACACACTTCTTGATATTTGTAAAATTCGAAGTTATGAAAATATAAAAGTAATAAACATAAATCTAATAAATATTTTTTTCAAATCTTTTTTCTTAGTTTGTTATCTTTTCAGCCATTTATGTGCAATTATTTACATTATGTTTATGTTATATGCTATACATTATAAAGAAAAATGTGAGAGGGGTCAATGAAGAAAACCATTCTTTTAAAATGGGTTGATGAAAGGAAAGATTGGGAATCCGTGATTTAAATAAAAGATTAATCATTGTATGTAAAGTTCACCAAGATCTAATTCTCATTCTGCTATATTCCAAGAACTTCCCTGTTACTGTTTCTGTGACCAATAGAAAATCCTAAATCCAGACATCGAGCGTCCGGACCTCCGATTTTTTTTTTTTTTTTTCTTGTAGAAATTGTTTGCAGAAAAGGAGAATAGTAGTACTCTTTAGCATATGCTTAATGTTTCATTAAAGTGCAGCAGGTATTTTTTTCATAATAAAGCATGTAGAGGAATTCTTAATTTCACTTCGTCGCTAAGTAAAACACCATGTTGAAGAAACACAATAATTTATTAGTGTAAATCTGTATTTGATCAGTAATTTAGCTCTGTAGCTACCTTTTTGCTTGGCATACATTTGAAACCGAAATACTCTACCAATACACTTTCTGAATAACTTATATTCTTGGTGTTTACCTGCTGAATCATTTTTTGCTTCCATCACTATATGACTATCAACTTATAGCAACTTGAGAAATGACTCGCATGTTGACATTACGCTTCATTATGATTATAGACTTGAGCCTAGGTATTGGGTGTTTTGTTGAGGAGAAATATAACAAAAAATAGATTTATGTAAATAGGCCAAAAGAGTGCATTTACTGCTCCTTCAGTTAAATAAAGAATATCTGATTTACTGTTCAGGACTTCTTAATCGGGAGGAATTTCCCTTTAGGCAAAATTTCACACCTTCCGGGTGGCGTGCAGTTTTAACCTTTTATTTACCTTTTTAAGTATTTAGTTTCCGTTTATGAATATAAGAACAACTTTTATTTTATCAATATTTTCTATACATTTTTGTGTTAAAGCACATTAAAAATAATCTAAATCAATATATATGCATTTTTCAAGTTTTGGATTAGAGTAGGGGGATGACCTAGCAGTGATGAAAAGGGTGCATAGTGCAAAGATAAAATTTAGCAGAACAGCACGTCTCTGCTCAGCATGATACTACGGTAATAATGTACTGCGGACGTTAGCTAAGCTTTATGATGGTATGCGCAAATTTCAAGGTTTTCAGATATCCCAAACAAAAAGCGAATTTTTCAAATTAATAGAAATAATTAATGATAATTAAGGAAAAACTATGGATAAGGGGTAATGAATGATGATATAACAGAAATATTCCTTTGCGATGACAATGTGCCTATCAACTAACGGACGGCGAAATCTATAGTTCTAAATTCAGAAAATATTGGTACCGATAAAGGGAAGAACGTGACTGAGATGTTCTTTTCATGAGGACGAAAAACTTTTGACTGACAATTTAGTGGGAATTCTGAACGCTGACAATTACAAAACTTGAATACTGGAACTATGTAACTGAATAAGAAATTATATCTGTTTAGTGCGAAAAACGAAACAACTTTAAGCAGCTTATTTTGAAAGAAATGTTCAGTAAAGGAAGCAAATAAATATTGATTTTTTTCTCAGTTCTTTTAAGATCATAAATGTTTCGTTATATCACATTCAACTTTTTTTTTTTCCAGTCAGTGCTTACATATAAACTGTTGACAGGGATCACAGCAAGTGTACTTTTCTTTCCACGATTACCATAAAATAGTTAGCAACTGATGAAAGAACAAAATTCCCTTTAGCGTCATCTGTTTTAAGATTAGACAAGATCAGCAATATTTTCATGTTGATGATTGCCTACTGAGGGCGGAAACGCTAGGAGATGCTTGGATATTCAGCAAGGGTCTTTTACCTTTCTCGGAAAAGACTTCATCCTTCCATTTTGAGGTTCCATAAACGCGTTATGGATATTTAGTGCTACAGAATAATTAAAGATATTGAGACCATATAGTCATAGGAACAGAACAGAATTCTAGCTGCTCGTGTAGTTTCTCGTGAAGTCGTCTTTATATTTTATGAAAATGAGGCTTCTGACTGAAATCGAGAATATGCATTGGAAAAATATCTTTAGACGAATCTTTAAAGAGATTTATTACTGAGAGCATGGCAACCATTTCATGGTAAATCGATGTCACCGCAAAAAAAGTGAGTTGTTGTTTTCCTTTAAATTGAATTTTCAGGTACTTTCTGATTATCTGCACTCCCATCGAAAAATGGCGAAAAAGTATGCATGAGGCAAAGCAGTATGTCATCCAAATAGTTTTGTGGCAATCAACGATGTCCCCAAAAATCTTAATGTACGAGTAGCAACACAAGTACATGGATAACACATTGTTTGCTTTGGTCGTTGCGCAATGCCGAGTTATGCAATTCTTTCAATTTTTTAAACAAATCGCTGCGTACATAAAAAGAATAAAAGTATTTCTTTGTATACGTTAAAAAAAAAAGGATGTGTTTTATTACCTATGTGTCCTGCTTTTTCAATTTTATTGTTTGTTTGCTGTTGCATGAAATTCTTAATGCTGTTTCCATTTTAAAAATAGCTGTTACCTTTCGCGCATTAGCTTTCGAAAAATTAATTGCCAAAGAGTTCGCGATCTGGGGCGGATGGGCTAGTGGGAATTTAGGAAATTTCCTGAAGCGCTGGGCTTGTAGCCGTTCTTCGTTGCGATGGTTAACCAAAAAGAATTCTTGTAACCAAAAAGCGATAAACTCACATTAACAAAAAGATCTAAGGACACTCTAAAAATTCGAAAGATAAACTAATGGTAAACGTATATTAAATTCAACGTCTTAACTCGTCGCGAATTCATAATTCTTGAATCTACTTCTTTATTAGTAGTCGTCGTGTCCTTTAACTTGGATGATTTCATAAAATATTATAAAATCCCAGCACCTGTATGTAAGTAGAAAACTGCGCTGGAAGGCACACAAAATATGTAAATAAACAAATATTTTATGAAATTTAAGTGTTACATTGTAATTGTTTTAAATATTGTTAAAATCAGTGGTAGCTTACAGAGGGTAGGCGAATCACATGCAGCGCGTTTCATGGTGAACAAAACTTATTACTTACATTATTATTGGAAAAACAAAACTGAATAAATTTCACTATTCAATGTCAAAATGTTTTTCCAGTGCCAAATAGTGTCGCACATAATTTTAATAATGTAGCCTGCAAGGATATACACTGCAAAAATGTGTGCGTATACACTGACGGAGGAAAAAAAAAAAAAGAGTCTCATTACCAAAGAAGGAGTTGTGTTAGATAAACGAAATTTAGTAGGCGTGTTGATATATCTCGATGTCTATTTAAATTTCGAGATAGGCGCTAATAGCCCCACTATGAATATGCAAATCAGGTTTGCTTTAAATATATCCTGTAAAGTTCATAGCGTTACTTATCGTTGAGATTTGACGTAGTAAGTTGATGTTAGTCAAGAATGCCTTTAAGAAGACGAAGAAGCTATTATCAACAGCTCAGTGAGTTTGAACGAGGTCATATAATAGAGGTACTAGAAGGTGGAGTTTTCTTTCCGCGATATTGCAGAAAGACTTTGTAGGAATATGATTGTTTACAACGGTGGTCAAGGGAAGGTAAAGGCCCATTTACACTAGCAGAACTTTGAGCCTAAAAAACGCAGGCGAATTTGAAGACTCGTTTAAGAACTTTTAAACAGCAATTTTTTAGTATTATGAGGGAATATTTAACTCTTAAACTCTTGAATAATGTTATAAGTTAGGCTGTTTATTTAAATGTGTACATATTCAGTTTCAGTTAAAAAAAAAAGAGTAACATTTTCGCCATTTAGTGAAGCTAGCAACTTCCGCGTGCATTTCTTAGACTCAAAGTTCCACTAGTGTAAATGGGCCTTAACTGCTCAAGAAAACAGGGTTTTGGGCAGCCACGTGAAACTACTGAGAGGGAAGACCGCTGTGTTCCTCGTATGGCTTGGGGCATCGTACTGCATCTACGGCAGAAATTCGAGCTTGAGTTAGCACCATAGTGACACAACAAAATGTTACAAATCAGTTACTTGAAGGACAGCTCTGAACAGACGGAGGCCCACCAGCGGTCGAGTGATAAAGTTGCTGAACACCGGTGCGGGCTGGCTGCACGGGCGTTTTCGTGGTTTTTCTTTGTGTAACGTGTTTACGAGCCAGTTTCCATGCACGAAGGTATCCCTTCCCTTAGGCATGTAACTGTAGTGTGCTTTGCCGTAATCTCAATAAACTAAACAAACAAACAAACAACAACAACAAAAAAAAAAAAAAAAAAAAAAACCACAACCAGACGCTCTGAAGCGTGCATTCCACTGCCGTTTACTTAGTCAGTGGTATCAAGCTAGAGCTCATTGGAGGACGGAGTGGAGACCTGTTGTGTTTTCTGATGAAGCCGGTTCTGCCTTGGTGCCGTGTGTTGGTTAGAAGTAGGCCGGGTATACGCCTACAATCAGCCTGTCTGCTGCCTAAACAGACTGGACCTACACCTGGAGGTATGGTCTAGAGAACAATTTCGTATAACGGCAGAAGTACTCTCGTTGTCATCCCACGTACCCTGACTGCAAATTTATATGTCAGTCTGGTGATTCAAACTGTTTTGCTGCTATTCATAAAAAGAGCATTCAAGGGGTTGTTTTCCACAGGATAACGCTCGCCCTCATAACGCTCTTGCAACCCAACATGCTGTACAGAGTGTCGACGTGCTGCCTTGGCCTGCTAGATCACCAGATCTTATTCCAGTAGAGCAGATATGGGACATCATTGGACGAGAATTCCAACGTCATTCACAGCCAGCATTACCGTCCTTTATTGACCGGCCAAGTGCAAGAGGCATAAAACTCCATTCCACAAACTAACATCCGGCACCTGTACGACACAAAGCATGTATAGCTGCAGAGGTATTTCAGAGGTAATCTGATATAAAAATTATTTCAGATTGACATAATCCTTTATTATCCAGTGTGCAGCATTTTCATGTGGTACTTGTTTTACTTTTAATTAGTTAGAAATTGGAATTTTCTTACTTCATTGATACATCTAATTTTAATATTAAATTTACTCTAAATATGTACTAATTATGTATTTTGTTTGTTAAACTTTTCCTGCTAAAGTTCAAAATGTTTTTGCATGGCTTATGCACTTTAAAATAATGTACAGTAACGCATTATATTGTAATGTTGCGCGCTTCCAACCTGCACGCTACAATAGTGGTGACTGCTAAGAACTGGAAAGTAAACAAAGTCTTGAGAAGGGTTTAAATCCCTTTTTATTCAACTTTAGAAATTACAAATGCGTGCTCTTGACGCTCACAAACTACGCCGACCCGGCGGTAAAATAAAAATAAGAAACTAAGAAAAGAATAGTAACAAGTGACTAACTACGAGGCTCTCTAAACGTAACTAACCTCACCGCGTTCTAAAATACCGCTGATAATTCAGCAAACTTCTAAATATTACGTTGAAAGATTAACAATCTGCCGAGGCAAGCACACAGGCCGAAACGCGTGGTTCTTCAATTTCTAACTATCCACCTCCACGCTCGTGAAGCAAGAAAGCACACTTTCGAACTCGTTTCCCTTCTATTTAACTCAGATTACTTCCGCTGACAATTTGAATCCTTGCGCGTTCTACTAAAATTTACATACTCTGGCATTGGCAATTCCAGGGGAAAGTAAGGCTTGACAGGAAAGATAGTTTAAACTTAAAATAAATGTTAGTTAAAATAAATATAAACCCTACAATATAATAACATTTATATTACATTTATTATATATTTCTGTTTAATTTAAGAGTGAAGTTTAATGTAATTTATGAACATATACAGTACTTACTCGGTTTGCATATAGAGATTTATGCATTTAGTAATTTATATTCCCGTCCGTAATCAGCGTCTGAAATGATACTATATAGATTTTATCTTGCAATAGTTTGTAAAAAATCAAAATTAATGTATGATAAACTTACGTGGGATATGCAGTGAATCCACCCTATGAGATGAGGTGTTTCAGATGTGGGAAGAAGTATGTTTTTAAACGGAATTACTATCCCAAATATTCTGTACTCTTATTTTACGTTCTCAGCCATATTAATCCTTTCAGAGGCTCTTTTCTTAGGATGACAGTCGTTGTAAGAGGTTTCATCACGTTATCTTAACTTTAAATAGTCTTAAATTATGATAAGTTTTTGGCGAACAATTATAATATCTTTATCTTTCATATACTACGTAATTTCTGTGCATTAAAACATGCTTGTGTTACAGAATAGAAAATACTTCTCAAAGAAAAATAAAGACCGCCTAAGTCAGTGTTGATTATATGCTTTGCATTTCTGTGAGAAAGTTCTGACTTGTCTCGAATATAGACTTTTAAATGTGTTTTCTCAAGCCATCAAAACTTGTTTTTTACCTCCTTACTTCAGGGAGGAGACTTCGAGATTACTTTGCATTCGGGGTCAAGGTGAAGTTGTTTCGAACTATGTCATCTTATAAAAACGCAATTTTGCAAGTATGTATGTGTATGAAATGGATTAAAATTTTGTACCGGTTCTTTCAGAATATCTCTTGGAATTTGAGCATGGCGAGTTTCGTGGTTTGCGAGATTTACTGTCAAGCCAGTTAAGTTTTTCTGCACGCGAAGTCGCTTTTATGAAAGATTGAAGTCCTAAAGACGCATCATTTTAAAGACATGTTATTAAATCAGGTAGAGTAACTTGACATAGTTGAACTTATTTTCTGTAACCTCAGAATTTAATTCCCCCCCTCCTCTTGTGGAAAAGAAAATATGTGTTTTCTAAGAATGGGTAACGAATTAGGTTCTTAGGTTTGTGATCTTGAAAAAAAATGCCTTATACTGCAGATTTAAGACAGTTGTTTCGTTATGTGTTATTTTGATTTTTGATTTTTGAACTCTTTAACTGAATTTTATATAAATTTGTTCACATTTAACGTTCGAATGAGGTAAGGCTTCGATCTGAGAGTTTGAGCATTGTGCGATTCAGTCTCCAGATTTATAAATTATTGAGCCACTTTTAATTGATTCTGAGGGGTACGTATGGTTTTGAGATGTCATCTGATATTTGAAAACATTTTCTATGCAAATAAAGTATAAAAAGCAATGTATGGAAATTGTCATCTTTCTGTGTCTACATCAATTTTATTATCCATATATTAACTTTGCCATTTCGAATTCTCTTTAATCGTTTAATGTGGTCAATAATTTTTAACTTGCATTGTAAGTTTTTTTTTTTCCCCCAGTACAAATTCGTGACTTTCAGCGGCCGAGCCTTTTCGCTGAACACTGGTAGTTCGATCCGAGGTTCGAATCCCGTTGAACGGGCTGGCTGCATGGGCGTTTTCGTGGTTTTCCCCCATGTGTAACGTGTATACGAGCCAGTTCCCCTTAGAAAGTCCTCCACGAAGGCATCCCTCCTCTTAGGCAGATAGCCCTCGAGGCTTTGCCATAATTAAATAACGTAACCTAACCTAACCATTCAGAGGGTTTGAAATTTTCTTTTTGTCCATGGAATGATTAGAAAATAATTCTGATACATCATTTTTAACGCTATACTGTGAATATGGAAAAGCATAAACTCGAGGTATACTGAATGTAAGCATTACTTTTCTGCAGAATTTTTGTAGTATTGAGATTTTCCCCAGCAGCACATCTGTTGGAATTCATGCGTGATGAATTTGATATCCAATGTTGTAACATCACCCCTTAACCTTGCTTCAGAATCCGAGCTACGTATGTATTTTGTTTCTGTTGCAGATCTGCGCTGTATTTTTTTTTTGTGTTATTATTTGTAGTAGCAGTATTTTACACGGAGTTTGAACATGATACGCACAGCTCATTGGAATAACTCATAATAACAATATAGCCTGGCCTGATTTTATAATATCTGACGGACATAGGAGATGAAAAGCAGAAAGGTTTTATTGAAACTGTAGCATTATAAATGTCAAGCAATATAAAAATTCGTTGGAGTCCCTAAAATTTTAAAAATGTAATTAAATGCATAATCATTTCGCTAACCATGCTGGAACCCAAAAGAAAGATCTGTGGACTTTGTAATTTCAGAAGCTCACGTATTATACTATGAGTCTAATCGAAACGTTTTACAGACTCTATCTTAAAGTATAGTTTAAGGGACAAAACAAATGTTATGATTCAGATGTTATACGATGAAATAAAATACTTATTGAAGTTAATCGAAATAGAATAATATAATTTACTGTAATACTTTTAGTTATTCCAAATTGACTAAAGCCAGTGTTAAGACACGCTGGCTTAAGACCGAGATAATATTTTTCAGAGTACGGATAAAGAGTACGGATATAATAGTTATTACAAGAAATATACGAATGCAGGTTACTGTGTGCTTTTGTATTATTTAATGAGAGTACCGTAAAAGTGAGTATATTTATTTCTTAATGTTTTCATTATCAAAGTTAGTTTATAAAGACGCATTTAAAAGCCTAAACTGCTTTTCATGATATCTGTCGAAAATATATTCGCGTTTCCTTTTTATTTTATTCTAATATAGTTTGAATGTTTGAATCGATTAATTAACTGTTATTTCAATCATGAATGGCGATTTATATTATTATTTGCTGTATTTCGCAATTATGTAATGCTCTCTTTTGGTTATTATTTTACTTATTATGCATTTATTTGATATCGTAGTTTTCGAAGTGCTTTTTCATCCGACGGCAGGAATGATATTGAAATTATGTCATAAGTGGGTGATGAAATCTTTCTGAAATCTCATGGATGAAGAGTAGAATTGTTAAGCGACATCAAAGATCCTTTTATATATTACTTTTAGTAAAAGAGTTTTTTCCCCCCTTCCATGTTATGTTTCATGAAATTTGAATTCGGTGAACTGGTTTTAGAGACACCATAAACAATTTGCTTTTATTTAAAATCATTGTATTGTGGTGGCGGAGTAATCTTTCTGTTATGAATTAATTTTGAAATATTTATTTTAGAAAAAAAAAAAAAAAAAAAGATTAAAATAGTATGTACAGGATTTTTGTGATAACACACAGCTATACTTTTTGATTAAAAAAAACAAACAATTAAAGGGGGCTGGCGAAAAATTACATAAGGTTACAAATAAAAATTGTATTTCAAATCCTACAGATTCGATAAATCTGCAATTGAGGAAGAAGCGGATCGCTGTGACTCTCTGAGAGTGCTGGGCGTTATGTGCCACATGCGATCATGCATTATCATATTTAGTCTTCAAGGTAGGAAAAACAACAGATGGAATGGATGATGAACGAAGATTGCAGAGATGTGTGTGTTCAACGTACCGGTCAGGAATACTAAGCATCAACGAGGAATCCAATACACTATAAAACCTGATGCCGAACCGCTACGGCGATGCATAAATGCAGAGCTCACACAGTTACGCTACGGCTTCGCCGGTCACGGATGCGACATTAATACTGCATACAGAAACGAATTCATGTTTCGAAATGCTGTCATTCCTCCCATAACGACATTTTAGGTACCACTGCAGGCTCAGACGCATGTAGTACACAGTCAAGGGTAGCGAAATAATGCTTGCCTTGCAAAAGATTCTCCGATACTACAGATGTCATCTTAATACTAACAGAATTTAAAAGCTGTATCAGATTTCACTGTAAATGTTTTCAACCGTTTGTAAATGTTTTTCATTCTTAGTCGCAGACTCTTCAAGAATTTTGTTTACCTACTTAGGTTGTCATTTTCAGTTTTTAACTTGACTTGGACGGTAAAGAAAATTAAATCCATTATCACTAACATTGCCGAACAAGACCCTTCTTGAAAACCTTCTGTGGTTAGACTTTCCTTTCAATTGACTAAATCAGCGGTTCTCAACCTTTTGACTAATATGTAATATCTAAACAAAAATTGAAAACCTTTAGTACCAGCACTACAAAGTACTACTACCACCACCACTCTTGAACAAAACGCAGATCGCATAAATTTACGAGTATTAGAGAAAAAACTTAATCTGTATGTTGGGGTTTTAATTTTTGAATTTAATAGTTAAAAATACTTTGCGTAGCACCTATTTTTATCTTGGGTACCACCGGTTGAGAACCCCTGGACTAAACTATGCATAGCACGGCTTTGGAATTATTATTTTAGGTAAACTCATTTGATGAGACTGTGTTTGCTGGAAACATTGTGTGTTGACTCTGGTTAGACTATTCTGAAAGTATTTTGCGTGCTGAAAGTGGTTATTTAGCAAATACTTTAATTCCTGAAGGAGGATTTGCGATGCGTGTTGTGTGATCAATGATAGCCAGATTTTGTCTTTTCATTTGGTTCTCTGGGAAAGAACATTGTCAGCTTTCACTTGGTTATTATTCAAACTCAGAACCTGAATGTAATTCCCATATTCTTTGTAAAGACTTAGCGCCTAAAGACCTAAACCGTCTAAACGACAAAAATGGCTAACAAACGCAATTGCAGTGCTAATAGCGGCTGTATATTCTTTCCTTTTATATTTTTTCTAAGGAACTTTCAACTGTTAAACACGATTTGCATATATGCACCCTGACAGTCATTTACAAGATGCACAGTTTTCAAAAATATCAATATCTTAGAATTAAATTTTTAGATTACTTGTAAATCTAGAAAAGTTCCCCCTCCTACATTTATACATGCGGTTATTATATAACTGCTAACAGTTGCCCAGTTGAAACATGAAAAGTGATACCGAATTTATTTTTGATATATCTTCTTAAAAAAGAAACCGAGTGAATTTTAAAATAAATCCTTTAATTCCTTTTCAGTCGTGGGAGTGTGAAATGGGCGAAAGTAACAGTGTTGTCACAACGCCTTGGGCTTTGGCCTCGTGACTACAGTTAGACGAGAATAGAGATCTTCCAGATTCTGATCTGTACCTGGAGGATACGTGACACGAAGTAAAATGATAGTTGTGTTTATAATCTGCGTTCAGTTTTGTTTTCCATGTTCTTTCGTTTACTTCCTTCTTGTTTTCGAAAGTGGTCATAAATCGGTCAGTTAGATAATTATCTGCAACCGTTATGACGTGAAGAGGTCAAACGGGTTTTTAGAATGATAAGTGTTAATATCTGTGGATATTTCTTGGATTGCATTTTGAGTTTTCTTGTTTTATCTGTCTGTACTGCATATTTTAATAATGTTGCATTTGATTTGAAATTTGCAAAATGTCTCTTCTTTTATTTTTAAATTGGTATTTTTATTAACCTGTTCACATTCAGTTATTTTTTATGTACATGACATCAAAATCTGTAGAGAGAAAGAAATATCAAGTATTTAGTACTAGAATTTTCAGTTCTATATCCTATTGGTGGTTGGCCTCTTCTTGTATACTTACAGCTACTTGAACTTAATTAAAGCAAACATAAGTTGTGTAAACTCGTACAGAGTGAAATGATTTTATAGGTGTTTCATCTGTGTATAAAGTTTATAATTCCTACATCTTTGTATTTTGCACATTTCTTTTTCATCCGTGTATAATTCCTACATATAAAATTAGCTGATTTTGATTTTTCACTCTTTATTCCCTTTCTACAAGTGCTGTAAAGGCAGTTTGGAAAGATATTTTAGAAGTTAACCAATATCAAGCAAAAAGTACATTTGTTGTTATCATTGCTACGTAAAATATAGTAAAGAAATGCATCCCTTAACAAGAATTGTTCAAGGCTTGACAAAAAAACTAGAACTAAAGATTTTTTACCTTCAAAATAACAATTGTGTTGAAGTTTTTTATGTAGTGTTCGGAAAATGTGCCTAGATGTATGGTTCCTTAAATATTAACCCTAGACATGTATAGTAGAATGTTCATTTCCCGAAATAATTGGGACTGTAATAACCTTGGATAAACGAAGACTCGGCTAACAGAGATTAAATTTTAAATCATACCTCTTTTTCTTTCGACAAAATTTTTCTGAAATGGTTTATTTGAAATTCTGAACATAAGTTCACAAGTACAACTATTAATGTTTTAGCAAACTGTTTTATTACTAGGTATTTTTTTTCACTTAACAAATAATCCATACACAATCTTATTTTGTGACAAAAATTTCACGAAAAACTGAAATAAACAAACTTCATCAAAATTCACGTAAATTGTGAAATTTTGTCAAATTTCTTTCAGCTAACGCACGATTATGCCAGTTTTTAACCAACAAGAGATCCACAGGAGAAGCATCAGAACGTTACTTTAAATACAGAGCTCTGCTCAAGACTTTAACGCTTATTAATGGGTAAGCAGCAAAATTGCTGAATACTGGTAATTCAGCCAGGGGTCAAATCCTGGCGAACAGACTGACTGCATGGAAGTTTTCATGGTTTTTCTTCATAATGTTATTTGTATGTGACTAAATTTCCCTTAAAACTAAAACGTTTTAGAGAAGCTTTGCCATAATAAAATAAATCAAAACCATGACATAAGCAGGGCTAATTTTCACATGTTTCATCGTCATTCTAAGCATTATTGCAATTCCCCCCTCCAAATTTATGGCTGCATTTCTTTGTCATAGTTCTTAATTTCTATAGTTATCCATTCGGAAACAACATCCATTTATGCTTTGAAACATCTGCGAATTAATAGTCAGCCAGCGTTTCTTTCATTTTTATATAAACCACCTTTTTTACCGCAATGCCCAATAGGAAAGCTGTTAAATGACCCATACTGATAAGAAAGGCTGAAAGTTCAATCACAGATTGAATTCGCGAAATGCTACTAAATTTTCTGAATTATTTTTTAAATTGATTACCTGCTCAGTTAACAGAAATCCGGTTAATAGGGTTTTTAATATTGTTTCATGCAAGTTTCTTAGAAGATAGAGAATTTTATGAGAGCAGTTTGAGCATTGAGAATCGTGTTTGAAATGTAGAATTTAATTTTTTATATGGTCTTCGTAGAGCCTAAAATGCTCATGAGACATTAATAAGTCAAATGAAAAATCTCATTGTAGAGTCTTTAGGTTATTTTTAACCAAAAGATGTGAAAAATTTTCAGTGCCCTCTCCGGGACTCGAACCTGGATCGCGCCGAGTGTGCTACCGTTACACCACGAAAGCATGCTAGAATGAGGGAGAAAATACGTAATATACTCCCTTTTTAAAGGGTGATTGAAGATTAGGGGACCCAATCGCGAAATCCTGGTGGTGATAAATTGTCGTCTGCCATCTTTTAGTTCGGTCACCATTGTAGAGTCATTCGGTTATTTTGAAGCAAGAAATATGGAAAATGAGTAATACCCTCTCCGGCACGCGAACGTGGACCTTTCGAATACGCATTGAGTGTGCTACCGTAACACCGCGAAGGCATGCTGGAAAGAGGGAGAAAATACCTTACATTATTATGTAAAAAATTCGGTCAAATATAAATAGTTAGTAATTTTACAAGGCCACGCAGAAAGTTAATTACAATTGTTGTTTTAACCGTGCGGTTTTATTGATCTCCAAGCTAAGTTGCTTTTGTTTTGTAATTGCAACCTGAAGTTTGAGGAATATTTTACTTTGCTTCGAAAAGTGATCTATAGCTTCATGAATTTTAGACGTAAAGATATGAAGCTTAGTATATTTAATTTAAGCTAAAACATAATCAGTACTTTATTAATTAAATTTTTTCTTGAATTTAATTATACAAGTATTAAGCGCTTAATTTTGTATCTTCAAAGCCATTCTATTCAGTTAAGGAAGTGTTTTGATAACTAAGGAATTGGGATGGAAAGTTCCTTTCGTATGAAGTGCAGCTTACCAAATCAAATCATTTTACAGTTCCATTTAGTGAAGCGAATCATTATTTCCGATGATGTTATGGTGCTTGATTTACCGAAAAATATATAGATAATTGTTCAAAAATAGTGGCACGGTCTGACGCTCCAGCGTATGATATATTGGCAAATGAAATGTGATAATTAAAAAATCACATTAACTTGTAATTTTAATTTATTTTATTTTATTATTTATCTATTATTTTTACGTAACTATTTTCTTTGTGTAATTGAAATGTTTACAATAAATTTTGTAAGTGTGTATTTTATGGGTGTTTAAATGTGTGTTTATTTGTAAATGTGTATTTTATTACTTTAAAAATAATGAACTTTATTGTGTTTCTGAGGACATAACCCTGTTCGGAATTCAAATGAAGGAATCAAATCCGTCCACCAAATTGTAGGTCAAGCCGATATCACAATACCAAAAAAAATTTTACTTCCTGGATGTATAGCTGAAAATAGAAATTTCCGGCACTGTATAATGGAATATCCCAAGAACTGTAACATCCCTCCAGGAGTACTAGTAACCTCGGCACTCGTCGACTTCATCAACCCGGTGAGAGTTGCCACGTCAGTGATCAAGCGAAAATCATTAGGAAAGGTGAAGTGGCTGCAACATGTTCTCAAGTAACGTGTGTTAAACGACCGAATAGTCCACCAATTTCTGTGTCTTCGTAGACTCTAATAGCGTAATTATTGCAGAACGCACAGCTGAGTGATGACGAGAGGAGTGTTGCCGAACGTGTCATACAAGCATTTCATTATGTTTTCTTCCTCCTGTCTTCTGATTTAGGTCGAACAAGTTTGACGCAGCATAAAATTGATACAGGGGATCATCCATCTATCAAGAAACATTCAAGATGTCTACCGATTGCTAAACAGGAAGAGATAGAAAACTTCTAAAGGACATGCAAGAAAGCGAAGTTATCGAGTCTTCGGCAAGTGCATGGACCTCTCCCATCGTCCTGGTAAAAAAAAAAAAAAAAAAAAAAAAAAAAAAAAAAAAAGACTATTCAAATACATTTTCTGTTGACTATCGCCGATTAGCCGAGGTTACGAAGAAAGACAGCTACCTTCTTCTGGGAACGATATTCTGGACACTGTTTCTGGAGGCAAGCGGTTTTCATCGCTTGATTTAAAGAGTTGATATTGGCAAGCAGAGATACATCCTTATGACCAAGAAAAGACGATATTTTATACCGGACAAGGACTTTGGCAGTTCAAGGTGATGCTGTTTTGATTATGTAAAACGCCGGCAACATTTGAACGTCGCATGCAGACCGTGTTATTTTCGAGAGGCTTTTGCAATTTAAATTTCGCAAATCGTGAGAAATGTAGTTTTACTTGCAGTAAAGTGAAATGTCTTGGTCTCTGGATTACTAATGAAGGAGTTAAGGTTGATCGAGAAGAAATCTTTGCTATACAGAAAATGTCTGCTCCAAGAAACGTGAAACAAGTGCAGTCTTTCTTGCAAACCTTTTCTTTGTATAAAAGATTTATATCGAATTTTTCAGAAATTACTATACTTCTAAGTAACCTGAGAAAACGTAAGCTGGACACGGAGACCAAAGGGAAAAAACTCTTTCTAGACATTAAAACGACTTCCCATTAGCCCTCTTATCTTAAAACGAAATTATGCAACAAAATCTTGCATTATTCGAACGAGAAATTAGTCTACAACAGAACTAGAAGCCCTTGCTGGTATATGGGCCCTGAATAAATTCCATGGCTATATTTGATGATCAAGAGATCAGGCTGTCATCTGATCAACTGTTGAAATTAATTTAATGCTTAAAAGTCACCTACAGGTAAGACTTGCTAGGTGGGCTATGCAATTACAGTCCTATAATTTGAAGATGGAATACATTCCATGGAAGAACTAATTTTGTAACCGATATATTGTCACGCCCTGTGTGCAACCATGAAGGAGAATCACATAGAATTTGTAGGATAACTATTCATATGCTAACTTGAAGTGCAGCAGAAATCCGTAGAGAACAGTGGAAGGATTTGGACTTTAAAAAAAGATCAGAATCTTTCGAAGCGAAGTAGAAGATGAAAATTTTTCTAATTGGACTCGAATGAATGAATTTTGCATCGGTATTCCCCAGTCTCTGAATCAGAGGAAACTCAACTAGAAATACCAGTTATGTGAGCGAGAAAGAATTCTTAAACATGATACTCCAGAGCAGGACATAATGGTATTGAAGAAACATACCAGAGAATTTCCTAAAGATATTATTTCACAGGAATGTACAAATACATTATAGATGACATAAAAAACTGTGATGTGTACAACCTTCAAATCAGAAACCATCCGGGTTGCTCCAAACACCAGTATATGACCAACACTTCGAAACGCTTTCTATTGATTATTTGGTCCAGTACCTGAAGTGTCAATGGAAAGAAATGGATTTTTATTGTTGAAGATTGCAACATGAAATAGGTGAAGCTTTTTACTTTTACCCACTGCTATTGCAAAGGAATGTGCAATTATATTAATGGCAGAGAATTTCTTACGATATGAATTGCGTTGACAGTTAATCAGCGATAACAGAAGTCAGTTCGTTAGCGCTGTCATGCTGCAAATGTGTTTTCTTCTTAATATTGACCAAGTATTTCCTCAAGTGTATCACCTCAAGCAATCCTGTAGAGCAGTGTTTCCAAACTTTTGACATATGTGTACCCCTCCTATAATTTTTGTACCCCCTCTTCAAAGAAAATTGATTTGTTTTAATAACTATCAAAATATATTAATTTTTTCTTTTTTGTGACATACACAATAAGAAAAGAGAAATAAAATTATTCAAAATAAAATATAAATGAAAGTTATATTATAAATAACATTTATGACAGATCGTCATAATAATGGTTTGTTAATTTTAATCTGAAATGCGGTTCCACGTCAAATAATTTGTTTTCTTTTTTCGATTTAATGTCTACAAATGCTGAAAAAGCAACTTCACATAAATATGAAGTCGGAAAAGGCAAGATGTATTTTAGAACTTTTCCTGTTAAAACCGGATACACATATTGCATTTGTAACCAGAACGATGTTACACTCCTTATGTTTATTTTTGAAGAATCCGGCTGAAGTCAATTCCAACAATTGCTCTTCTTCCGCATGCGACAAATCTTCTGGCATGGATGTTGTGTTAATGTTAAACGGATATCTTATCTATTCAATATCTTTGTTTAAATCGGGGAAATAGTTTCTCAAGCCCACTTGCAAACTCTCCAAATGCTGTATTATGTATTTCAACATATCAATTTTAGTAGTCGAACTTGTTAGAAACTCTTGAAAAGAGGGAAATGATTCCACTTCTCCACTATCAACTCTCTTTTGCCCTAAATTTAGTTTTTGCAATAGCAGCGTTCACTTTATCTTGAACGTGAAACAATGAAATTTCTTTGCCTTGTAACAATGAGTTGAGACAATTTAAAACAGAATATATCTGCTAAGTTTGATAGTTTACAAAGCAATTTTTAGTCATGTAAAGAATTTCTCAACTCAAATGTATCATTAAGAAAACATTGAAGTTCATATTTAAGTTCAAACAATCGATTTAGAATTTTTCCTAGAACATCGGTATGGAAAAGAAGCTGGGTATTGACTACTTCCCATTTCTTCACATATTTGCAAAAAATGTCGTGCATTCCAAGAACGGTTTTTAATGTAGTTAACGATATTTACGCTTTCATCCAGAAGTTTCTGTTGATCAGCAGACATCTTACGTGTTTCCTCTCTGTGTATTCAACAGTGTGTGAATATGACATTTGGGGCAACATTTTGAATGCTTGCATGGAGTCCTTTATTAATTTCGACCATACCTTTTGCTCCATCTGTGCTTATTCAAACTCATCTATTCCAATCAATTTTGTTCTCTTGCATAAATTTATTCATAACATTAAAAATATCTTCTCCTGTTGTATGACCTAATAAAGTCTGGCAAAATAAAAAGTCGTCATGAATTTCATGATTTTTTTCGTATCTAAAAAACGCCATAAAATTTGCAAAATTCGCAATATCACTGGACTCATCGGCTTGTGATGCATAATAACGACTTTGATAAATATCAGGTAATAACATCTGTTTCACATTATTAGACATATCAATGATTCGTCGAGGAACTGTATTATGTGAGAGAGAAACGTAGTCAAAAGTCTGTTTCGCTGTATCTCCTATCAGTACTTCTGCCATTGTCTTGACTGCAGGCTTGATTAAAATTTCGCCAATGATTTCCACTGCACTATATTTCTCAATTAAAAGCGACACGAGACACGAAGTTTCTAGTATTTTTTATTGTCACCTCCTGTGAAACCCCGCATTAGTTTTCGAGACTGATTTTAAATCCTTAAGTTTATTAAAAAAAAAAAAAAAAAAAAAAAAAAAAAAAAAACATGGGTTTATCTTTGTAATGATTATGGTTTGTTTCAAAATGGTGTTTTAAGTTGGATGGTTTCATGCTTTCGTTTGCTAGATTTTCAGAACAAATGACGCAAAGTGGAATAGGCTCATTTGCATCTCCAGTCCATGAGAATCCAAATTTCTGATTTTCTTTGTCATACTTGCGAGCCTTGCTTTTCTCTCAGAATTGAAGTTGATTCGTCGTTGTTTTCATTATTTCCTGTTAGTTGATTGCTACTATAATCATTACTTTTTTTCGGTGTAGTAGTTCCAGATTTCAATCAGCGTTCCATAACCTATATTAGGGATAAAAATTATATTTTATAAAAGTAATCAAAATATGTGGGACTTACTTAAGTACAAAACAAACATTTCCTATAAGAAAAATCGCAAAAAAGCTAAAAATACACAGGCGCCTGGACAAGCCACTAACTATTATCGAAGTAAGTTGTCTCTGAAACGAAGAGTGGTATATTCCCACCGTGTTCACAAGACTGTCTTGATTTGATTCATGAGAACAAAGAATTAGACGCAGCTAAGGGCGCTGCAGTGCATATCCTTACCATCTTTACCACACTCGGTGCAACGCGTAACCCCACCAAACTCTTCCCATCCGCCTACGGGTACGCGTAGCATAGTTTGGGAAATTTTGCTGCAATTGCAATCTGATTTGAAACCTAGAATGGCTATACTTGTAACCGATAAACATTTTTCTTGAGCAGAAAATGTTTCGACGGTTCATTTCGTAATGAATACTCACTGCCATATTGATGTAAGTGTGCCGAACGATGTTACACATCACCATAGGCAAGCTTCAGTGATAATTTTGTAGCAGAAATTACCCTATATTTGAAGAGATTTGCCACCACAGTCAACCAGGCAAAGGGCCTGGTTGAAAAGAATGAAAAGTATCGTATATGCTGATACAGGTAAAAGATCTGGCTACCGATTTAAAATTGGAGATCGAGTTTGGATTTCCAAGCAACCTGTGAGCAAATCCACTGAAAAGAAAACATCTAAGTTTATGCCTTGTCGAGACGAACCTTATATTGTTATGACTCAACGCTCACCGGTTGCCTTTAGCTGTTATTCAGATTTAAGTGGAACCAGATACTCCATTAAGTGTATGTCATTCCTCGGCTTTAAGACCTTGCCGTGAATCAAATGTAATACCTCTTTGTAAAAGAGGACGTCCAAGAAAATCTATTGCTGGTCCTTCGTCGGGACGACGTCGGAGCCAGAGAGCAAGGTTAGAACAAATCAAAACCTGTATAACGCATTCTGAGGTTGAACTCGTCAGAGGGACTTGGCTCTCGCCTCTCTAAAGCTTGAATGTGGATCACGGACAGCAAAAAATACGATTGCGCAGTTGTTTTGTAGAAGCGCTGTGGCATAGTGTTATGTAATCCACGTCGAGTTGTAGTATTCTGTTTGTAGTTTCTTTTATGATATACCTGTAAATGATATACCTAAATGTAAACATTTGAAAGATCATTTGTCGAGTGTTTATTCTAAAGAAAGGAAATTTCCATTCGTATTACAATATTATAAATTCACTATATCGTTGCTTACTTATCCTTACGTGCATGTAATTTACACGCTGATTATCATTTACTTACGAATATATATATTAAGTGAAAGAATATTAACTTGTATGGTGATTTTAGAACTGTTGTTGATGATTTTAATTGTAATACGTTTTGATTAAATCAAATGCACCACAAGCGATCTGTATCACGAGTTGTACTTGAGATATTTTTTTCCCCGCAATTGCAGCCGTGATAATTTCTTTCAAATAAACTATTTTACCGTTTTTTCTCATAAAATCCTTCTTTAGCTTTGTTGAACATCTCCGTCGTGCTGTAAATGATAGTATTTCCTCCCCCACCCTGCAAAAAAAGAAGAAGAAGAAAAAAAAAAAAAAAAAAAAAAACAGAACCCACACGCGCTAATATGAATCTTGCATGAGTGGGAAGGAAGCTGTCCCAGTTTATTTCTAAAGATGTCAATGTATTCCTTTACCTTGTTTTTAAAAACTGAACATTGCTTAAGAGATCATTGATTTTGCTATGAGAGATTTATGATATTGTGCTATCTCAATAAAAATTAGGAAAAGTATAGGATGGTGGCGTATTTTACCTCTTACACATACCCAACATTTAATTTCAACAGCTTTAACGGTTTTCAAAACGAAGAGGTGTTTCCAGGTTTTTAAATCACTTTATATTCTCATGCTATAGTGTAGTATAGTTTTAGTTAAATTACGAAAAACCGTAATTCCTTTCTATTAAAAACCGGTTATAAATCTAGCTTCATCGTCGGAATTAAGCAAAAGGTAAGAAGCTAACTTGTAACTGCAAAAAAAGTGGTAAATGCCTCGACGTCAAATATTTTCATGCTGTTTATTGTCTGTTTATTGCTGTTCATGTCTGTTTATTGTTTTTGTGGGGCGAACCTTAAGAATATGCCATTTCTTTTTTAAATCGAAGGGCAAAACTATCCAATTTAGGTTTAGAGGAATGACAATTTAGGTTTAGAGGAAGACGTGTCGAATTTTATTTGAGGGACAGGAAGCGGAAAAAAAAAAAAAAAAAAAAAAAAAAAAAAAATTCATGTTGTTACGCAAAGATAATATTTCACTACATATTAAAGAGAGATTATTGTTTCTCTGCATTTGGAAAAAACACGTGACAAAATAAAAGCATAAACAGGACTGCATAAAGCTATTCTGTAGATATTCTGTTAATGAAACTTAACCACATGTTGATGTTCCCTAAAATGCACAAAATTTAATTAGTTTACAAAAATTCAATGTTTCACTGGAACATTTTCCTTTTCAAATACCGTATTTTTCGCCGTATAAGACGCACCGGCATATAAGACGCACCCAATTTTAAAGGAGGCAAATCTAGAAAAAAAAGATTATGAACCAAATTCTGTAGTAAAATATTTTATATCAACTGTATAAAGTTAACAGCAGTTTAAGAAAAATTTTATGTCAACCATGTAACATACTAAGAGCTATCTTTACTCTCATAAACAGTCAGCAAACAGTGAAAGTAACAAAAATAAGGCTGTCATGTTTTTATTCTAACCCCAAGAATTCCTCTTCTTCGCTGCTATCAGAAATGAGGAAGGACAGATCCACGCAGTCATTGTCATCACTTTCTTCCTCACTGGTGTCGAATAAGGCCCATATCACACGACGTTTGTTTCCCTCGAACAACTGTTTCGGACAATTTTTTTCACTAGTTTACTATTGATAGAAAGACGTGCGACTTTTTCCCTCCTTTCCAAAAAAATTGCAAGTTGTTCGTTTTCAACCAATCAATTATCAGCTTCGAATGCTATCAGCTTGTTTGTAATGGGGAACCAGTTTTCCCTGTGTTAACCCCAAAGCGATCTATGGTGATTGGCTGTTATGGCAAAGCAGAAAAATTGTTCCAAACAGTTGTTCTTCCGAAACAAACCGCCGTATGATAGCAGCCTAAGAAACAAACGCCGTGTGATATGGGCCTTATACGGCGAAAAATACGGTAATTTTATATTTGCTTTTGTGTCAAGTTGATATAGAGATACACAACATTCGTGAATATCATGCTTAACACAAAAAATTTCCTAAAAAATCTGATATGCAGTGCATACTCCCACCAAATTCACTGATAGAATAATAATGCTAAACAGCCATAACATATCTGAGTCTTAACAAAGTATAAGAAGAGAGTTGAAGACTGAAATTTATTTCTATTAATCTTCCCTGTTAGCAGTCTCAGGTGTTAATTGCATCTTATATGGCAAGGGTGACAACAGATGGCTGAGGACTTTTCGTTCAATCCGTGTGATAATTTGAATTTTTACTTGCGCCCAGGACAATTTCGCATAAACTAATGTCTAAATTGACAGATCACAAAATTATCCTATCTGGTCAAATTTTTCCCAACAATGTAGTAAAAGAAATTGGCGCTAAAGTACGGAGCAAAATTGTGTAAGTAAGTAATAATAGCCGTTTGGCCGACTAAAGTGGAAGTTGTGGTCTGAATTATAAAATTTACGTAAACTGCGCAAGGGCTACTTACCTAAGCGGCATTCAAATTTTAACTGAAAGCACCTCGTGTGGAGGTAATCTTCCCAGTCTTCCCTCGCACCAATTAATCTCTCGAGACAACTTTCGAAAGATTTTTAAATATGTTTTACTTCGGCAGAGCCACTACGGTCGCAATTTCCATGCCTTTTCCAAGGCCTGAACCCAAACCTGAGCGTGTGAGCTGTTGTCCTTCGCTATTCCATGCCGACTAACTGCAGCGCGATAGAGCGTATTGATGACTTTTGAAAATACCGTATTATGTAAAATGTTGTATGCCAGATTAGTATTTATTTATTTATTTTTAATCACAAAAAAAAAAAAAAAAAAAAAAAAAAAAAAAAAGAGAGAGAGAGAGAGAGAGAGAGATTTCTTGTGACGTTAGTGCCAATAGTAAGACTTTTCGTAGTATCTCTTCAAGATAAATTTAAAGAGAACAAAAATACATCAACTGAAATATAGGAGACCAAAAGCACCCCTTACGGTAAAAACATGAGATTTTAGCATCTTAAAATGCAGCATTTTAAAAATGTTTTTACTGCGCCCGTAAGTATTTAATTTTAAACAGTTTTAAAAATCTGGGCAAGAAAGGAAAAAAAAAAAAAAAAAAAAAAAAGAATACTTTTTGAAGAAATAAATGAGCCTAAATAGATTGTAATATCAATGAACATTTTTAATGACAGAAATTAACTTAAACATACATAGTTGCGTACAGCAGAGAAAAAAAGGGCGAAGAAGTAAGAATGGTATACATATACATACATACGTAATAAACAGTTACGTCATCATTCATCACCGCGCGGATAAACGCGAACGGCGCATGCGTCAGGAGAAGCTTTCTTAAGCTAAACGTCGTATTAGAATTTATGATACAACAATCCCCCTTTCGACGTTTGACGGCTGAAAAAAAATAAACATTAATCATTTACAGTTATTCCAATTAATTTACAGCACTTAGAATGTTTCGAAGCAGTCAATGTTTTTGTCAGTACATCAGCAGGCATTTTCTCTGTTGGCACATATTTAACGTCTATTTCATTTCTTTCATAAATTTCACGAATGAAATGATCTATGTGTTTAGTGCGTGAATGATAAACAGCATTTTTCATAAGCTTCTGTGCACCTTGATTATCACAATATATAATGGTTGGATAATCAGCAGTAAAATTTAATTCTTTAAGAAAACGACGTAAATAAACTGCTTCTTTGGCACTTTCTGAAAGACTGATGTACTCTGCTTCAGTACTTGATAATGCAACAGTTTGTTGCTTTCGTGATTCCCATGTTATCGGATTTCCAGCTAGCTTGAATAGGTAACCTGTATACGATTTTCTAGTATTAACATCAGACGCCCAGTCGGCATCGGTATATGCAATAAGTGCTTTTCCAGTCTTTCGAAATTTTAAACAATAATTTTTAGTTCCTTTTAAGTATCGAAGAAAGCGCTTTGCAGCCAACCAGTGTAATTTTCGAGGATTGTTATTAAATTGGCTCAGGTGACTGACGGCATATGTAATATCCGGCCTAGTAAACACAGAAAGATACATAAGCGAACCAATTAGACGACGATAAGGTACATTGTTCATTTCTTCCTTTTCAGTTTCAGAAGGACATATTTCTTTACTTAATTTTACACTAGGATCTAAAGGAGTTGCTACTGGTTTTGAATCTTGCATATTAAACCTTCGTAGAATATTATCAACATATTTCTGCTGAGATAAACTAATAGAATTATTATTTACATCTTAATTAAATTCTATTCCAAGACAATAATGAAGTTTGCCTAAATCTTTAACATGAAATTCTTTAGAAAGATAACCTTTAAGTTCAGCATATAAATCACAGCTATTTGTTGCTATAATTAAGTCATCAACATATAAAATTAGAATTAACTCACCTTGAGATGTTTTCATCCTGTATACACACTTATCTGATTGTAATGGTTGTAATCCAAAGTTTTTGAGTTTTTTGTCTAATTTTTCATACCACTGTCTTCCACTTTGTTTCAAACCATAAAGAGACTTTTGCAAAGCATAAACATAATCAGGATTATTTTGGTCTTCAAAACCTTTAGCTTGTTCCATGAAAATTTATTCTTTTAAATCTCCGTTAACATAAGCCATAACAAAATCTAGTTGATATAACATAAGGTCTTGTTCAGCACTGTATGCAATCACAGTTCTTATAGAACTTGCTCTGGCTACTGGAGCAAAGGTTTCATTAAAATCAATTCCAGGTTCCTGTGCAAATCCTCTAGCAACCAATCCAGCTTTTCTCTTTTGAACTGTTCCATCTGCATTATATTTCGTTCTAAGAACCCAGCGACATCCTATTACCTTTTTGTTCTGTGGTCGCTTTACCAATTTCCATGCACCATTTTTAACAAGTGCTTCATACTCACTTTGCATAGCCTTATGCCATTCTTCAGCATAACTTCCATTTAATGCTTCTTCTAATGTCGGATTTGTATCTTCTTCAGCAATTTGTGCTTCTTCCTTTTCTATGTTTATATTGTGGTACTCCTTTTTTGGTCTTCCTGGCTTCCCAGTCTTGACTTTCTTTGGACGACCTGGCCCCCTTTTAATCTGCATTTCAGGTAGTGCTTCGGAATCAGAATCTTCATTATCAGATGATTCTGCCATATTTGAGGGGTCTTCAGTTATTTCATCAGCCGATATTTGCTTTACATTCAGAGGTTCTTCCTTCTTTTTATCAGGAATATTTTCGAGAAATAAAACTTCTAAATCTTTATCATAATTAGTAGAGTTTTCTAATTCATCAATGAATCTAACATCTCGGCTTATAACGATTTTTCTGGAATTTTTATTCCACAGCCTGTATGCTTTCGATTCATTTGAGTATCCTACAAATATATGTTCTTCTGATCGAGGATCGAATTTCCCTTTAGATCTTTTATTAAGTACAAAACATTTCTGTCCGAATACTTTGAAGTGAGATACAGTTGGCTTGATGCCAAAAAATAATTCATAAGATGTTTCGTTTACTCCCAGGCTTCGATTCGGGCAACGATTACGAATATAAACAGCACAGTTCAAGGCTTCAGCCCAAAAGGATTGAGGAAGATTACTTTGTAGTAACAAACATCTGGCCATTTCAGTTAAAGTGCGGTTCATGCGTTCAGCTCTCGAATTCTGTTGAGGAGTCATTGGTGCTGAGAATTCTCGTTTAATCCCGCATTCTTGAATATATTTATTAAATTCTTCTCCGCGATATTCGAGACCGCTATGAGTCCGAAGGATTTTTATTTTCTTTCCTAGACGATTTTCGACCGCAGCTTTGTATTTAATGAATGCCTTTTTCACTTCATCCTTAGTTTTAAGAAAACTGACTTCGACATAACGCGATTTGTCGTCTATGAAAGTAGCAAAAAAAAAAACGCGAACCAGCATGGGATGGGACTCTCATAGGTCCACACAAATCTGAGTGAATCAAGTTCAGTAATTCATTACTTTGAAATTTTGATTCTTTTTGGAAAGGTTGCACAGTTTGTTTACCTCGGATACAGACTTTGCAGTCTTTTAGAGATTCAGTGTTATTAAAATTTAAATTTCTAACCATGTTATCAGACTTAAGTCTTTTCAAATCAGACTCATTTAAATGACCTAATTTAAGATGCCACTTTACAAAATCACTTACCTGTGCTATTGCAGCTGTTTCAGTGCTTGGATGTATATAATAAAGATCACCATGACGAATAGCCTGCACTAGTATAGATCCATTTGGTTCTATTATTCTAGCATGTCGTTCTGTAAAAATCACTGAACGATTATTTGCAGTAGCTTTAGATGTTGACAGCAAATTACATTTTAATTCCGGAACACATAACACATTTTTGAGCGTAAGTTTAATTGTCTTATTTCCGTTAGGTACTGTGATAAGGACAGTTCCAATTCCAGTAATTTTTGCTGTTTTGTCAACTGCTAACTTTATGGTTGAATTCGTTCGAGGGTGAAATTCTGAAAATAACCTTCTGTCATTGCACATGTGAGATGTACAGCCACTATCTAAGCACCATGAGGAGGTCTTCTGATAAGCATTGTTTACAGCTAAACTAATCTGCTCTTCGTAATTAGAAGCCATCATAGAACCTTGATTTCCCTTATTTGATTGTGCATATTTTCTATCAGCTATTTTCTTTCTGCATCCAGATGCCTTGTGCCCAATTTTTGAACAGTAATTACACTTCAAGTTTCGAAAATTTCTTTCAGCTGGAAAATTTTTGTTTGAATTTACCTTCCTTCATTTTTCTTCTGTTCTTGATTTCTTCTTTTATAATCAGTATAGTATGCATTCTGTGAATCTTGAGATGTTTTCCCTTTTCTTGCTTCCCATTCTTCTAACATTTTGATTTTCAAAGAATTGGGACTAGGTAACTGATCTCTTGATTCGATGGCCCATCTAAAATTTTCAAAATTTTCTGGAATACTGTAGAGCAGAAGAATCGATAATAAATCATCAGCTATGTGAATTTCCATTTGTTTAAGCTTATCAACTATTTCGAAGAAATTATTCAAATGTTCAGACATCGTTTCGCTTTCCGCCATTTTTCTAAATAAAAGCTGTTTTAATAATGTAGCCTTCTTCGCAGGTCCTTTCGATTCATATACGGCTTTGAGTTTATTCCACACAGCATTTGATGTCACACAATGCTTTATATGACACAGTTCACTAGGATTAATAGCAAGAATTATATCTGCGCGAGCTTTTTGATCAGCTTGGAGCCATTTCTTTTCGTCCTCGGTTCCTTCAGCAGGTTTTAGCGCTTTACCGGTTACATAATCCCAATGGTCGTTTTTAATCAATACTGCTTCTATTTGTAATTTCCAACTGTCAAAATTATCTTTTCCGAGCTTTTCTATAGTAGTCAAATGCGACATAATGTAATACAATCTCTCACAGCCAAAAGAACAAGATTGAGCGCTATAAAAATAGGCTTAACTGAACGTTGATCAGTTCTTACCGTTGATTAGACGTAACAGTTTTTGCACTGAATTAGGCTTAAGAGTTCAATGCTCGAAAACTTCAAAATGTTCATTTTAAAATAGGTATTTTGCTAATTAAGCACAGTTGAAACATCCCTGGGGCCATAACCATTGAAGAAATAAATGAGCCTAAATAGATTGTAATATCAATGAACATTTTTATTGACAGAAATTAACTTAAACATAGTTGCGTACAGCAGAGAAAAAAAAAAGGGGGGGCGAAGAAGTAAGAATGGTATACATATACATACATACGTAATAAACAGTTACGTCATCATTCATCACCGTGCGGATAAACGCGAACGGCGCATGCGTCAGGAGAAGCTCTCTTAAGCTAAACGTCGTATTATAATTTATGATACAACACTTTTGCGCAAAGAGGGTATTCTGAAAATCTGTAAAGTGTTATACATGGTTAAAAATAGTACGAAAAAGTAAATACTTATACAACAACTACGAAGGTTACTTTTCCTTATAAATTATCACCCACACTTAAAAATACGCTTCTTGAGCAATGCCAAAGTGGAATGGAAAAGCTAAAAAAAAGTATCTAGTACGTATCGTTGTAGCAATTATACATTAAGTATAGTACTTCAGAAAAATACTTTTATGTATGTGAAATCATTCATATAAAAAAAGTGCTGTAGAGCTTGTATTGAATTTAGTTCCCTTATTTTATTTCCTTGTACGAAGTAAAGGAAATATTGTAATCACGAAAAATTTTGGGTATCATATTTAGACGAAAATATCCATTTTGACCGCTATCGAATGCAATTTAAAGATGTTTTTGCGTGACATTGTACGTAGGAACAGAATAAAGGACTCTTTTCCCCCAAACGGATTATAAAATGGATTCAGAAGAGATATTTTCATGACATCTGTACGTACGTACGTATGTATGTTTCTCGCGTAACTCGAAAACGAGCAGCATCAGAACGTTGAAATTTTGTATATAGGAGTGCTGTAACATGTAGTTGTGCACCTCCCTTTTTGGTTGAAATTGGCCGCACCAGAATTATGATATAGATATAGATATATACCCACTTTATTACTCGGCGGGGTGAGTTTTTTTTTTTTTTTTACATATATATATATATATATATATATATGCTAATATGTTGGTAAATTGTGCATTTTGTGCTTTAAAAGTGAGTGAACTTAAAAGTGAGTGAATTGTGTTCACTCACTTATGTTCCGGTTAAGGTTTTACTGTATCGAATGTATTTGATGTTTTATGTTTTTTTTATATTTTTCAATATTAAATAAAGATGTTTCGAGTTTTTATGCGTTTTTGCCATGCCGCGAAGTGAGAACTGAATTAATTGAATGAGAAATATATCTGGAATGAAATTCGAGGAAATAAGTTTAAATGAAATGCAGCAAAAGAATGTGCATAATTTAATAGGGCATACAAGGAAGTCAATGTGGTTTCCACATCAGATTTTTATTACAAATGTGTTCTTGAATAATCCATACCATGATTCAAGACGTCTGATTTCACTCTGCATTTTAATTAATTACTTTTCTACTTCCTTCTGCTATTTGTAAGGTAAATAAAAATTTAATTAAACTACGTTGCGATAATAATTATTATCAGACTAACAGTACGAACTGTTGCAAAGTCAACAGCTTCAACACCAGTAAATTCTTATTCTGTTTAATGTTTAACAGGAACATTTATACACTACGAAGATTTGGAATAGAAGTAATTGTGTAGTTATCAAAAAATCAAAAATGTATGTAGAATTGAGTTGGGGTGACTACCCAATTTTACGTTCAAGATTCGTAGAAATGATTAATTTGTAGCAAAGCTCGAGCTACAGATCTGAATTATGAGTCATCTCTAAAGTTTCAAATTCTTAGAGCCTACGGCTATCATATTGTTATTTAAAGCCTGCATTCTGGCGGCAGGAAATGGAACTTTTAATAACCGTTCTTGTTCAATAAGACCACGCGTTATTCATTAGCCTAGTTTCAAATTTCTAGATACTGTGAACTTCCATATTTTTTTAGCAAGTTATAAGAACTTATATAAATGATTATTAAAAGAATGTTGCGTTTGCATTTAAAAAATAGCAAAACAGCACAAAGAAGTAAAAATTTTTCTTCTTTTGTGTTAAGATAAAAAGCTTTCAGTTCGACGTAAATTTCGGTGGTAATTGTGATTAACATAAATATTACTAACTCAAAATTTGAAAACACAGCAAACTATCAAAATGTTTAGTTTAATTATGCTTTGTTTTGAAGCTGTGGATGTCAGTTATATGTAAAGGAATTTCAAATGAAATCCTAAGTTTTTAATCTTGTATATTGGGAAACAAGTAAGATTGTAGAGTTTGCCCTTAGTTCAATTCACCAATTATTCATATTTTGTTACTCTTTCTGAACTCCTCGCATTTCCTCACCAGGATGCAAATTTCAAATCAAGTGAAGAGAGTATAAAAACAGAGGAAACCAGTAGTTTACTACCAGTAGGAATTACCAGTAGCTCAGTGTTTATATTTATAAGTAATGTTGTCGAAACGAGTAATCAACATCGGTGTGAGATTATTGAGCAGTCAAAAAATTTAGTTCAATCCGTGCGCTCGATGAATTAACATCAACATTGAGCAGTCAAACAATGTTAGTTCTCTTTGCGCATTTAGTGAGTTAGCATCAATATTAATACATCAACAACATATGTATAAAAACAATCTGAAAGGTTTCAGATTTTAAATTACGTCCAAAGGGACTTTTTTAACGTTTTGTGTGTTACCTTTATTTATTAAATATCATGTTCTACGTACTCAAACCATAAAATTCAGTTCAACAGCAATATTGTAAAATATTTTAAAATGAGCATATCTTTAGAATTTCCGATACAGGGTCTCGCGCGCTGGAGATAAAAATGTGATACCCCCTTTTTTCTTCTTACCCCCCCCCCCCGCACAGTGTTGCCATTGCTTGCTTTGAAATCGTTTATTTTTTAATCAAAAATTCGTTGAAGTGTTAAAAAATATGAAATCGATAATAAAGCAAATTTCAAATTTAAATTAGGGCTTCCACATGCCCATATTCTATGGAAGATTACGTTATTTAAATTTTGATGGTTGTAGGCACCGTTGTTTTATCACAATGCGAGAAATATACATACATTCATGCAGATTCTTCATTATTTCATTTTTTTAAATATAATACAGTACGATAATATTTAGTGGCAACAATTTGAAAAGTGATTCCTCGTTTGTAGTTTTCAACGCAAAATGCCAAAACAATTTAATAGTCCTTCAGGGCAAATTGCCCCTTTGGACTAAAAAAAATATTCGTCAGATCATTGGTTACTGAAAACAGGGGGATTCAATTATTGGAGATTGAACATTGGACAGGCCACAGGTACGTTTGTTGATCATCATTTTAATGTAGAACATTATTTGATTCGTTAGAGAATCGGGGCCTTGGTAGTATTTTAAAAAGCTTGAAAAAAACACAATTACATTTTTAATTTGCGGGCTATTTTTAAACATACATTAATTTTGGTATAACAGTCAAAGCATGTCACTGCAGTTTATATTGATTCTTCCTAGGAATGTCATAATTTTCCTGGAGGGAGAGGTTCTTTATAGCATTAAAACTTAAATTTAATACACAAGCATACATAACACGCATATTAATTCTTTGCTTACGTATCATGTTATTGCCGTTGTAAGTTATTTAAATTAGTTGTAATTTAATTTAATTTTCACTTCGTAATAAAGTCAAAACATTTTTTTTTTATTTTATTATTATTATTTTTATTTATTTATTTATTTATTTTTTTTTTTTAAGAAATAAAATTACGGAAATAATCATAAATGGACGCTTGCAAATAATTATGATGAGCATTAAGACCCTATTTCTTTGGAAAGCACCTAGACAGGTGTAAGGTAATAATGATCCATTGTTAAAGAAGCATGATAAATTGACCTTCGCAAAAGATAAATGAAAGAAGGACGGACAAGTCAAGAGATGACACATGCGAATGGCTTTTGTGTTAAAAAAGTGAGTCACCTTAACTAGAATTTTGCCACTACGTCACGACTGGCATATTGTATTGTTCCTCCCTCTCCGAATATAGCAATGAGAAATTTAGAATGTCTGTTGTCTTCTTAGCATTTTTGAACAGCCAAATGCAACTCTAAATGAATACGAGGTGATTAAAAATTAAAGAACGAATAGAATATTAATACTTAAAATTTCCAGATTTTTCCGAATTCTATTGATTTCACGTTCTAAGTGTAAATATATCGATTTATAGCAAACTTTCAGAACTAATATTGCATCCAATTGTGGAAACAATCTCCTCCAACATATTAAAAATATCACTTTGGCTATTTCTATTAATAACTATAAATAAAAGCTAAAATTATTTAAGTGTTGGAATATTATGCGAGCCCGCATAAATTTATGTATCGAAAGAATCGTTTTACAGTGCAACAAATGTTTGAAATTTGCTCTAATTGCTGCAAGTTAATTAAAACGGAAATAGTTACTTATATCAGGTTTAGGATATAATAAGGTACTATTCTTCAGTTAAGTCAAGAACAATAAGAGATCTAACTTAATGATGCTGGGAAATTGAGCATGACACACTTGTAAGCAATCATGCGGTCTCGTAAACTTCTTTCTAATCTGTATAATATCTGTTCTTTTCTTCATTATATATTTACTGCTTCTTAATATTTTTAATTATTTCGGGTCATATTTTATCATTCATTAGAGAACAATAAATAAGACAAATGACAGCCCAGAGAGTGACCTTCGACTATCATTTTTTGAAAGATAATTATCGTTCATGATAGCGAATATATTCAAATCAAATCATACTGTCGAAATCTGCTTTAATTTATTAGAGCTTAAAAATAGTGCATGCATTTTTCTTTTCTTTAAAAACATTGAAATAATTATTCTTCAGGGAATATAAATTAAAAGCAGTGGAACAAATCTTCAGTAAGAAATTAGTTTTAAACTTCAGCAATAAATCACTTGTTTTTGCAACTAAGGAAGTATAATTGCCAGGAAATTATTTATACTGCAAAAGTTTCGGTATCTGCTACATAAAAATTCTACTTTTCGTGCGATGTGTCACAGAAGTAATGGAACATTTGTAATTTCCGGAAATAATCTCAAAAATTTTTTAATTCCTTAATCTAAAATTATGAAATGCGATTTTATTTAAATAAGTAAGCATTCAACTAGTCTTCCTTCTTTTTTCTAGGAAAAAAATATTTATCTCAGGGTTCTGATTGGTCCCAAACATTAAAAGGAGAAGATTTCTAATCATGCAATGTATTCTTAAATTAAAAGAATGGTTAAATAGCATCTGATATGTTGCATATACTCGTGTGGAAAATGAAGACAATTTTGCAAATTATGTCTATTCCTATGAAAAGTATTGAACTAAAGGTGCTAATTATACGGCGGAAGAATGATGTAAATATTCAGAATCGAGCATTTCTACTGAACTGTTATAGTGGGAGAGGGGATATAAGCGTACCAGGCGATTTGTGTGCTCGTACGCCTTCACAACATTCGTTATATTTTTTTCAAACGTTGGGTAAATTTTATAACGTACTATCAAGTAGAATGAATAGCCATGAACGTATGGATGACGGAATGAGATGCAAAATTGTTGGCAGGTTGGAGGCGGGCTAGTCACAAGCGTAGATACCTACAGAGCTCAAGGTAATGTCCATTGTCGTCTGCGATTTGTGGAAACAGCTTCAGGACACTAGAACCGTATCGAGAAGGCCTGGCAAAATCGACCAAAATCCACAACGACGATGTGGATCGTTATTTGGCATTTTCAGCGCTGAGATACAAGATTGTTATAGCTTCACAACTCTAACGTGATCTGTGTACTGCCATTGTAACCCGAGTTTCTCGGTCTGAAGCTGTCCAAAGGCTTCAGGAGATAAAGCTTGTATGCCTGAAGAACCGCTGTTTACGTTCCTTTAACTGCAGTACACAAGAGAGCCATTTAGCATGATGCAGACAACATGGGCTTTGGACCAGACTTTATTAAGGTACATAAGTTGAAGAGTTGTGATTTTACAGGTGAGTCGTGATTCAGCCTGGACACTAATTCTTGACTCACCTGTATCTGGAGAAAGCCTGGAACATAATACCATCCTTCCCTCATCAGGGAAAAGGATCATTACGATGGTGGAGGTGTAATGGTTTGTGCAGGCATTATGTTAGATTGGTGCACACCCTTGCATGTGTTGGCAAAGTCTTCCTGACTGCTATGAGGTATAGAGAAGAGATTTTAGAGTCCTATGTTCGAATTTTCAGGGACGAAGTTGGTCCTGGGTTCTTGTTAAGGGGCAATAACCCTGTTCCACATAGGGCAGCTTGTCGACGATTACCTAGAAAGTGAGGATATCTGCGTCATGAATTGGTCAGCCAGATCTCCTGACGATCACCCTATAGAGCATGCTTGAGACGCTCTTGGGAAATTAATTCCGTCTCGTCATTCCCCTCTGAGAACCATTCCGGAGTTGAAAACTGTGTTACTGCAGGAGTGGGATTGACTGCCACGGGCACTCCTCAACTGCCTTCTGTTCAGTATTGCCCTTACGCTGCCTGTGAGAAAGGATCATATCCCATATTAAACTGATTTTTAGTTCGATATCAAAATGTATATTTTGGATATCCCTGCACTATGAGCTTTACTGATAATTATGCATACATAAAATGACTTTTGAATGGTACATCTGCCTCTGTTATAAATATATATTCATACAAAATTTCATTAAAATGCATCCATTATTTTTTCAGAAATTCGATATAATGTGCAAATTTTCTTAATTTTGCCACGGGTGTGTAATGGACGGGTAGCAAGTTAATTCTTCAGTGGGAGAACAGGAAATGTTAGCTTTCTTTCTCAAAATTATGGAAAATTCCTGAATATTGAAATAAATAGTATTTGATCAAAAATCGGATTTTTCGATAGCCTTGGCCTTCCGAAATATGTAAGCAGTCACTTTCGCGTTCATTTTTGTATGATTACTCTGCTTAGCCATGTACTACTTGTGCAATATTTCGTCATAAAGCATGTGATCGCGTGATTACATGTGAGTGACCAGTAACTTGGTGTCTCGCGTTTAAAATTTTCCTTTCTTATTTCTCTACATTACTTGCGATTCCATAAATAAAATGAGTGGTATAATATTCTGTTTAGAATGCGAGTACTCGATAGTGATGTAATGGCAAGTAGACAGAGATATCTCATGTACTGATGGATCTCTTACACATCTCATACATTAGGGTAGTAGTAAGAGTGACTTAACATCTTATTGCTGCAGGTCGCTAGTTTGTATTTCTTTAATATTTATTTGTACTGAAATCCAGAACCAGTTAGATGCTCCATAGATTTCTTTACATAGCACAGTTTTCAAATTTGCATTAATTTGAAAATTTAATAACGGTGGAGAGGATTTGAATTCTTTTGTGGAATTAATGCAGTGTATTTCATCGAACAACTGCGTTTTCATAAGATTTTTCAACGTACTGTTTTGTTTCATAAAAGTGAAGCCACATGGTATCAGAACAAGTCTTAAATATAAAAACCGAAATACTAAAACTGGAGTAGGGGGAAAAAAAAAAAAACTTTTTTAAGCATAAGTTAGCTAGGTTAAATAATTTTGGTCCGCAAGTAGTTTTATAATAAGTATTCCTTTTGTTTCAAATAATTAAGATTTTGATTTTCGAAAGGAAATCATGTCTAATGCTTTATCGCCTTTTTAATTTTACCGCATGAGAAGCTGCATGTTCATGTTCATTGGCCTAAATGTTACACTGATTTACATCTTGGGATTTAATCCAAAGTAAATGTTTCGCTTTCAACCGTTCAATGATTACATAATTAATAGTTATTAAGATTAGACAACCGTTCAGTGATTGCATAATTAAGAATTGTTAAGATTAGGCATATTCCTACTAAACAGCGAAAATGATATCAAGCGAAATATTTACAAAGTATTTGAAATAGATATATTTACGAAGATAATGCGATATATTTTAACTAGATATGTTTTTGAGAAGCAAAATATTTGAAAGTAAAATTTTAGATCCTCAAAACGAAGAGCTAAAAAATAAGTAGTAAGTGTTTCTCGTAATAACTGAAAAAATAATATTCGATTTGGATTTTTTGGTGGATCTGTTCATTCTTTTGCAGATATGCTAGTTTATGCTACCTTTTAAATAGAATTTAAATATTTTGATTACAATAAAAATTTCCGTCTGCGCAAAGACGTTTCAAAGATTTCGAAAATCATTATTGTAATACAAAGTCTGTAGGAATCGCAAAATTCACATTTGCGACACTTAGAGATGTTGGTAGTTGAAAAAGCGAGAAAACGAAACCTATGGCCCATGACAGGTTTTTTTTTTTTTTTTTTTAACATAAACCATTTTCATTAAAAAGAGTAACTTAGTTGGAGTTAAATGCCGATCTACAATTATTTGTACCTGATGAAGAAATTACTTGAGTATCAACTTATTAAATATAATTATAAATTTTAAATGTAACTGAATGTGTAATGAAGTATAACTGAATTATTATAAATAGTTACATTGCAGAATCATTAGGTTTGTCAGAGCAGGAAACATTAAAAACGGCAACATCCTCACTGGAATTCGAACTGCAGAATTCGCAATTAAGTAGCCGGGACGTGCTCCTAGTTACACCATGAAGACACGCGGTAGGGCAAGAAGAAATAGCTTACATTCTCCCCCATTCACAGAGCGACTGGTGAGGCGAAGACCCAATCGCCAAATCCTGGTGGTGATAAATTGTCATCCATGGCATTTTAGTTAGGCTTTCTGTAAAGTCATTAGGTTTGAGGTTTGCCAAAACAGGATACATTAAAAAATTCCATATCTCGACTACTAGCCGGAAATGCTTCCAGTTGCACCGTGAAGACACGCGGTAAGAAGGGAGAAAATATCTTACAACGCAGCTTTTTTTTTTAAATAAAAATTTTAAAAAAGGGGGCCTAAAAGCTTTCAGATTTTACATTACGCCCAAAGGGGCGTTTTTTTAACGTTTTGTGTGCTACCTTTATTCATTAAATATCCTGTTCTTCGCACTTAAACCATAAAATTCAATTCAACAGCAATATCGCAAAATAATTCTAAAATGAGCATATCTTTAGAATTTCCGATACACAGTCGCGCGCACTGGATAATCCCCCCCCCCTTTACAGTGTTGCCATTGATCGCTTTGAAATAGTTACATCGCAGAATCATTAGGTTTGAACATTGTTACATTGCAGAATCATTTTAAATTAATTTTTTATCACCTTCTACGGAGTTTATTCTCTTTCCCATACTATATGTATGGGATATCGGGATTATGAGTTTATTTCTACAGAGGGTCTGTTATCGATTTCGCGGGAAATCTGTTGGCTCCATTTCGATTTTAGGTCGCCAAGGGCAAATTCGGTAACGCTAGCCGAGAAAAAGTGAAGTTCGGAAATACGTTTTGAAGCTTCAATAGACAATTAAGTATTTGGTTTAATCCTATGCTGTTGATAGTAATGCATTATTTTTGCTAATGGCAATACTATTATTAGTTGAAAATAACTAACTAATTAAAATTTTTTTAATATTTTTAAAGCTGAAAACAACTAATTGAAACTAATTTTCCTGAATTAACTAGACGCAAAATTAACTTTCATGAATTACTAAAGTTATTGGGTAGAAGTTTAACTGAAAATATACATTCCGTATTATATATATATATATATACAGTACAAAGTCCGAGGTCTGGACTCGTCGGGACTTCGGCGATCCCAGATTTGAGATTTTTCCGGATATTTGATCATTTTAAATCTACTAAGATGGCACGTAGAAATTATAAAATTGAAAATATGAAATCGTGATTTATGAAATAATGAAGCATTTATGATTTAAAGGGTATCAAAATTTACAAAAGAAAAGAGCTTAATATTTATATGTTTACTTTATTAAACATTTCTTTCAATGTGAGTTGTTTGATTTGTTTTCTCTGCTAATACTTTAGACTAATACTATAGACATATAATTTCTTGTTCAGTTATTAAGTTCCATTGTTCAAGTCCTGTAATTGCTGTGTCGAGAATTCCGAATAACTTGTCAATCAAAATTTTTTCTCGTTCAGTAACTTCTCTGTTACTTTCTTGACTATCGGTAGCTGTATTTTCTGGATTTAGAACCATACTACAGATTTCGCCCTCCGTTAATTGATTGATGATTGGGCATTGTCATCGCAATGAAAAACTTCTGTTCAACTTCCCTAAATTCTGCCGCCTGGTGCGGCCATGCGAGCTCTGGCGCTGGTTCTGGCTTTATGTGAATAACAAATCAGTTATTCTTAATTCAAATAGCACTAAATATAATCGTTTGTCCTATGAGTATCATTAATTAAATCTATTTTTAGCATAAGGAAAGAAATTTCTGCTAAATCTCCCCTTGTCAACATTTTAGCGCATTAAACTTAAATATGTAATCGGATAATACTCTGTTATTTGGCGTCGCTGCATGAGTCATCACTCAAGTTGTCATCCGTTGATAAACATGCGGTGATGAAAGCAAAATACATTAAATAATGATTGCGATTTCGGCATCAAGGATATAAAATATTAGTTGGTGTAAAAGTAACAAATGTTTCGGATTGAGATTATGCCAAGCAGATGCGCAGCTATGGAGTCAAGTTACTAATCACACAAATTTATGCTAAAATAATTATTTCTTCAATAATGAGATATTTTATTTAGCGCCAAACTGAGATTAAGAATCGGGATTTCCGGCATGTTTTTTTATGATGAGGAAAAAAATCTAATTCACGTGCGTAAAGCATACCCCTTTCCTTCAAAAAAGCCCTAAAAAATTGGTTGGTGGTGGCTTTGAGGTCCGGATTTTAAATCATTCCAGATATTGGATGTCCGGATCTCGGACCTTGTACTGTATGTATGTATATATATATACAGTCAAAAGTCTTTAATCCGGACTCAATTTGACTCAATTTGGCGATTCCGGATTATCGATTTTTCCGGATTATAGATCATCAGTTTAAATCTGGTAAGATGGCATGCAGAAATTATAAAATTAAAAATATGAAACCGTAATTTATAAAATAATGAGCAATTGTGATCTAAAGAGTATCAAAATTTACAAAAAAAGAAGCTTAATATTTATTTGTTTACTTTATTAAGCATTTCTTTCAACGCGCGCATGCGTAAAGCATACCTTACGCATAGCCGAAATTAGAAAATTGCAACTAGAAAACTATTTGATTTGTATTCGTGATATTTATAGTAACGAGGAATTTGATTTAAATCATATCAAAGACGGAGAACATCGAGATTAAATACTACATTTAGTAGGGAGTTACAAGCCGAATAAAATAAAAACATCTGCCCTGAAGATAACGATAGTGCTGACAGATCAACTTCCACTTCATTGCGCGCCGCGACGTCCCTCCCCCGCGCAGAGCAGCGTGAAATTGATAAACAGATTTCCGAACGGTTAGATAAACAAAGGATATGGCTTTATCCATTTTTTGTAGCAATTCGTTTTTTGTTTGATGGACATCGAAACATATTTTCGTTTTCTAGATCCTTTGGTAGCTCCAGCATCGGAAATTCTATTTGACATAATCGAAAGTTCAAGTTTACTTTTATAAAATTGCTCTTACAGTCTGCAAAAAATAATAAGCCGGATCCAATTCGAAGATTAAGGATCAACGCAATCATCAACATTAACTGAAATAGATAATTAGAGCTTATACCGTCCGTTATACATTAAACGCGCACGCGAAAACGTATTCTGCGCTTGCGCAAACGTATATGCGCAGTCGTAAATGTCTTGCGCGCACGCGTGAAATGCCTATGCGCATGCGTCAACGCGGCGCATGCGCCGAAATATTTTAGCTTTGAGGTCCGGAATTCCGGATTATGGGTGTCCGAATTAACGACTTTTAACTGTATATATATATATATATATATAATGTATACTTTCACTATTCAAGTATTCACTGTGGCAAGTATTCTTATCTTGTCACATGAACAGGCCTCTGTGGAAAGGGGCTTCTCTGTAAATAAAGCATTTGAAATTGAAAATTTAAGTGACTCATCATACATTTTTCAACACACAGTATTTGATTACATAAAATTTTCTGGAGGTGTTCTTAATATCGAAATTAATAAAGAAATGAGATCAGCAGCAGCTTCTGCAAGGTCTAAATATATGCAGTATTTAGAAGAACAAAAATCTTTAACTAAATCTGAAAATTCAAAGAGGAAAAGAAATATTATTGAGGAAGAAATTGATTATATGAAGCAGAAGAAAAAATTTCTTCAAAGGGACATTAAAGATATTAATGAAGAAGTAGATGCTGAGACCAGCAGGAACATTGATTTGTTTATCAAAGCAAATGAACTTAGAAGAATAGTTAAAGAAAAGGAAATAGACATAAATAAATTAGATGTTAAAATAGCTGAAAAGATTTCAGATTTAATAAAAGCACAAATGTTTTGTATCTTTTATTGTACAGTTTATTATTCTAGTATCTTTCAAAAAACCAAGGAAATAAATTGTATGTTTACAAATCGGTTATTTTAATCTGCAAAATATTCTTACATTGTGATTATAATAGTAGTTGACTGTGTTTAAATAAATATCAAATAAGTTAAATAATAATTATGTAAATCTCTAAAATAGTGACTGTTATTAGTGTAAAATACACTTATACATGTTTTTCAAGAAATTATGTTCCTAATTTAATGTTATCTACTTCATAACTTGTAGGGAGTTAGTTTAATTTTCAAAATTGTTTTATGGTAAGTATTAAATTGAATTTAATAATAGTGCATAATACACACTTCTGTTAGTTTCTTAAAGTGAAATTACAAGCATGAAGTCGGTTGTATGGATCTTTATTCTATTCATTTTTTTGTTTGCTGATAGGTCCTTAATTTTTTCTCTGATGGTCCTTAAAAGTCGTTAATTTTCATGTAAGGAAATGTGTACGAACCCTGCATACGTTCATGCATGTTAATCACTAATTTGTTAAAGTTTTACAAAACATGAAATAAATAATAAAACAAATTCCAAATTTAGGCTTCCAGATGCCCATATTCGAATGGAGGACTGCGTTATTCAAACTTTTTCACAGCACGAGAAACATACATACATTCATGCACTTTCTTCATTATTTAATTTCTTTAAATATGACACAGGGGGATAATTTTTGGTGGTAACAGTTTGAAAAGTGATTCTCCGTTTATAGTGAATCGATGCAAACTTTCAAAACGAAATTAATAGCCCTCTGAGCTAAAAATTTAGATTAAATAAAATCTATCTTTGATTAATATATTTTTGAGTTTTTTAATTTTGCGGTAACCAGTGAACAAAAGCTACTAGAACAGCTTCAGTGCTACATAATATTACAGAACGAATTGTTTATTTAACGCACACAGATATTTAATCAACAGAAATGTGTAGTGTATTTATTAGATATTCTTACAAAAATACGTAAAGTACTTTAAAAATGAAGTACAAAAAATTCTTGAACAATCACCTATAGTTCTTTTCGTGTTGAGTTTCGATGTTTGATATATTTTCCCGCTTCTTCCCAAATGTATTATTTCTTTGAGAACTTCAGGAAACGGTTGCCATTAGATATGATGAGTTATGTATATGTCTGTGAAAGAGGCCTGATGAATTCTAGAATAAATTATTTTGCCTAATTTCAGATGCACGTACAAATTGCTTTCATTTTTGGGGCTTCTTTTTGTAATTAGCTATACGTATCTTTGTATATTGTGTCTTGAACAAGTGGGCGAAACAGTAAGAAAAGTAATGTATAAGCAAGTACAGTAAGTACTTCTTTATCGAATCATTCTGGAGTGTCTTGATGCCGAGGTAATCAGAATTCAAGGATGCTTCTCGCTAGAGTTGGAGAAAACATAACAAACAAAATGCTCCCAGCATGCTTTCACGTTTTTACCTGAACCAGAACGTATTGCGAGTTATTGCTCCTTCTTCAGCGCGAACTACCTTCTTCCGCAGAACTTGCCCTGAGGACTTTTTATTTTTTTATTTTTATTTTTTTTAATGTTTTATTTGACATTACTGTCTCTCTCTCTTTTCTTTCTTTCTTTTTTTTTTTTTTTCCTTCCCTCCCGTTCTACTTCTACTCGTTAGTTTCGTCGTACTTTTTGTTCATACCTTTCCCTTCAATCAAGAAATATTTATGTAGCTACGATTGTGTATTTACCGTCTCGGATGGCGATGTCTGCGTAAAAAAAAAAAAAAAAAAAAAAAAAAAAAAAAAACACGTAGTTAATGCCGGTTGAACTAAATTCGTTAGAGTGAAATAACTGCCGAACTTTAATATGAAATGAAAATAATAACCCTTTACTGCGCCTTCGTTAATATGATTGGTTGATGATTAAAATTGCTGTTTACAATGTGTGTTAACTGATATTCTACGTCATCGTCTAATTTATTTAAGTAACTAATTTTGTAAAATTTAGGTGTAAACATTATGTCATAGGAAAATTCAACGCAGTGAAAAATCTTAATACGCACACGCACTCATACATGAAAATGAACATGTTGCAATTTATGAATTTGTTACTGTAATAGAATTATTTTACACACATTATGATATAAAAGTGTAAAAACTATTCTAGTCATTTCAAAAATTTTATTTTGTTTAAGGAGACTGAGACATTCAAAATGATTTGATTACAATAATAGCTTAAAGCTATTTGAGTAATCATAAATGTTTAGTGTAGAAATAGTAAGCATGCATTTTCTGCACACGGGTCAAACAGGCGCATTTCAACTAATGAGGACAAAAAGAAGTTATAAAAGAACTACATTCGAAAAAGAATCTTGACTATAGAAATGAAGTTAAAATTGTCTCAGAAACAACTTTTAAATTACTTTATACGATGAACACCACCGACTGACTGATGCTGCCAGACAGCTTACAGCGAACGCATTCAGGCTGTACGCAGCATTTCAAGCCAGTGGAATCAGACGCTTATTAAGATCTTAGCTTTGCTCGGTTACAAAGCATGAAGACTTTCTTTTTTTTTTTTTTTTTTTTTTTTTTTGTAAGTGCAAAACAACGAGAGGCGAAAGTCATCTCGTGATTGACTAAAGTTAGAACTAACTTGTTCATATAATTTATATTCCGACGTTTAGCAGTCGTATGCTGACAATCATTGCACTGAATTGTGTCTAAAAAAAATACTCCTTCCAAGCGAGGGGGAACAAAACATTTTTATTCATTTGGTGTCAAACTACTACTCATCGCTATAATCACGAAATTTCTTGTCATTATTGCTATTTCTCCAGTTTTCAATACTAAATTTAGGTCTCTCACGATTTTCTTGGACTTTCTAAATTATGCTATGCAAATAAATAAGATATGCACACCACCTTACGTTGCTGTATATACAGGGTAGGGAAGTGTTCCAGGAATTTGCTTCAGTGACTTCGTCACTTAAGATATAAGTTTTGTAAAGTTAAAGGGTAAATATACAACATTTTGCGATTTCAAATTAGATAATTAATTAATAAGGCAATATTAATCTTCTGTAGAAAATCTCGATGATATATTATTATTAATATAGTCTATGATAAAAGATTTCGAGAATAATATTTTGGTAGAAATTTAATGAGGAGTTTTTTTTTTTAAAGGAAGTTTTTATGTCAGACATAGTTCTGTAATTTAGTACTGCATCAGTCTTGATCTTCTGCATAAAATCTCTATTATGCATTATTAAAAATGTAACTTCTAATAAAAATTTCGTTTATAATTTAGTGGAAGTTTAATAACGAGATTTTCTAATAAGAAATAATTTGGTTTGGGAAAGAATTCCAATTAAAATTTTGAGCTCTTTTTTTTTTTCCCCCCTCCTCCCCTAGTGCTGTTGATCATACTACGTTTTAAAAAACTGTTCTAAGGAAAATAAGTGTTTATGCAGTATATGTGTATTGTCTTTTATCTTTTATGGTGTTATGAGTGTTTAGTTTGTCTATCAATTGATAAGTAGTTCTGAAGGACAGCAACTATAAGAACCCTTGTATTTTGATAAATTATTGTTACGTCTGAGTACTATGTAAGGTTGGCTTCTAATTTTTATCGAACTACTAGCGCTTTCTACCTGAGGCAAGAGATGCTTTGTGGAGGATCTTCTGGTGGAAACTGGTTCATAACCACGTTACATTTGTGAAAAACCATGAAAACTCCCATGCAGGCTGCCTATTCGCGAGGAATCAAACCCAATTCTAACTACTTGTGTTCAGCGAAATTAACCGTTCGGCCGCGTGTGCGCTGCGGGGGTTCGAGTTTTTTTCCTCTCCCTCTGTCTGCCCTTTTATTCCTTATCTCTTTCTCCTACCTGTATTTTCACATTACTAGCTTATATTGATATCTAAAATTATTAGCAAATTATTTTTTAATGAATTTAGATTCATGGTTATTAAAACTTCTTCCTTAGCTACTTTTTTTTAATGCACATTTTAATTTAGATAGTTATATGTTTACATATTATACACAATTTTAGACCATAAACAGTAATAATACAAATATTTACTGGTTATAATAATTAAATAACTATAATAACATCTTCATTTTCATAAATTAAATTTCCACATACCTAAATCTATGTTTACTTTTATGCAATAGCATGACAATATTAATTTTTTATCGCATCTTCTCTCTTTTAAATGTCAAATGTGATTAGAGCAGAATAACGTTGCGGGATGGTTATTTTAGATAGTTACTGAGAGAGGAATGAACTGTTTGGTTAGTGAAATGTAACATTTTTTTTAATATTGCAGTTTAATCAAGCAAAGGATATATATATATATATATATATACAGTTGTCTTTAACAATAACATTTAATAGGCAGAATTTATATTCTGATGTAAGTAATCTTTTAATTCTTTGTTGATTAAAATTGCGAACATTTGCAGTCTACAGCACCAATAACCGCCATCGATCCTTTAAAAAATCGATTCTAAGATACAAACTGATTTTAGGGATGTTGTTTTTTTAGGGGCTGGAAAATGGCATCTTATCGGAGAAAATATGGCAATTTATTTTCTGTAAGTTAATATGTGTAGAAAAGAATGTTTATACTTTACCTACGTACGGCTGTTTGCCGTAATATTTTAAGCAAACCAAACTTATAGTAACTATTGTTTTATTAAGCTTATGAAAAAACTATACTTGTTTTGTAAGCAACTTCATCAGATTTTAAGAACTGACCTGCTATAGATAAGTCCTAGTCAGTTCAGTGAATAAAGAAATTGCTTACTTAAGCAAAACGTCTAAAAAACTGCCACTAAGAGTTCAAGTATGTAGCTGAAAAAAAAATTATTTGCATATTTTAGTAGTAGTATCAGGACTGGTATTCCTCTTTACTTGCCTTGGAAACATGAACTGTCCTGACTCAGAACAGGGAGCTTACTGAAACTATGTTCTATAAATTGTGAAGTAGACAATACACATAGGAAGGGTATACGAAACCCTTTATTTTTCTATCTTTACAGAGATTTCCGGACTTCGGAATACAGTGACCAACCACTTGTTGTCTGAACGTAATAATATAAAAATATTAACTAAAACTCTAACTAAACTAACTTTGGATTAATATACAAGTGCCTACTTTAAGATTGGCCGTTAATTAACAAAAAGTCGTATGTAGTACAGAGAGCTGCTAAAACTACGATACGTTTAAAATTATCAAGAGGATTAAACCTGTGGCCTTGAAGGCAACCAGCAAACGAGTAAAAATACTATGGCAAGCGGCCTGCTTCTAATAACTCCTTCCTCTCTCTTGCTTGGCAAAAAGCCACAACTTAAGTACTTGGCGTTAGCAAGACAAATTTGCATAAATAAGTTAAAGCTTTTAATTCTGGCCGGAAGTAGAAAATAAGAAGTGATAGTAAAGATTTAAAATAAAATAAACGTTAGTAAAACTTAGGATCCTTACAGTAGCTCTCCTGTTATAAGATTCAGATATTATTCTTAACATGAAAATTAAGTTTGTGAAAATTTAGAACAGCTTTAGTAAAGTTACCTTTAAATTGTTTCTTGATGTATGAATATTTAATAATATTCTTAAGTTCTACAAAGGAAATAAAGAAAAAATTATATTGAATTTTGTATTAAAAAGTTTCGTAACTAAAATACAGTGGCGAGCCGAAACGCAAATTTTGATATTAAAAAGCATAATAAAATCTCAGTTAGACATGTGTTAAGAATTTATATTGAATAAACCACTAAGTTGTTTTCCATTCATGAAGGTTTTTTTTTCACAAATGGGTGATACGTTGTTTCTTTACGTTGGCGAATGAAAGAATACTATAAAAATTGACATTGCAGTTGTACTTCGAGATTAAACTCAGGATAATGAGCATTCGTAATCATGTGGAATCCACTTTTGAACAGTAGGAATCTATTTAATTAACTTTCATGTAGGGAAAATGACTGTACTGCAGCTCTACGAAGCTTCTCTTCTTTCTTAGCATAGCTTCGATTCTTTCTTCTGCATCTTCTTTTGCTAATTAGTTTATTTCGTTTAAGGAAGTCATTTACTGCACCATTTTTTAGCCCAAAGGGCATTAGCCCAGATAATTCGTTATTTTGCGTCGAAAACTTTAAATGTCCGTTTCACCTTTCAAATTGTTGCCACCAAATATTATCGCCCTGTGCTATATTTAAAGAAATTAAATAGTGAAGAATCTGCATAAATGTATGTATGCTTCTCGCATTGTGATAGACAACGGTACCTAGGGCCATCCAGTTTTCAATAACCTACGTCTTCACCCGAATATGGACATCTGGAAGCCCAAATTTGGAACTTGTTTTATTATCTATTTCATATTTTGTAAAGCATTTTTGATGCAATAAAAATGGTCAGAATTAAGAAAGTTAATGATGTCAGATATGAAGCTTTTAGAACCATTATTGCGTCCTCTTAATTATTAAACATAAGTTCTGTATGTTGCGCTGAAAGATGTGTTTTTGTCGGCAACAAGTTATTTACAATAGCTGAAAATGTAAAGGGCAATTTTAAATCAAATTAAAGCTCTCAAGCGTGACTTTGCACGAAATCAAAGCGAGTTGGCCATGAGAATGGAATATGCAAATTACTTTATGGACGAAAATTACAGAAAATTGAGAAAAATACAATTGAGAGACTCTCCAATAGCAACTTCAATCATATTATTGCTGTTATTATCATGTATTATTTAAAATCAAGTAATTATTATTATTATTATTCCATGTTAGCGTGGTTTTCTGTGTGAAAGACACTTTGGCACTTTTTATATTAATAAAAAAAAGTATTTGATAAATTACATGAAACCTCTAATGGCGATCATCTCTGAAAATGATTAGTATTACTTTAGAACATATATAAACATCCGACTAATGACCAAAAACGTTGGATCCGTGATCATCTTTTTTTTTTTTTTTTTTTTTTTTTTAAATTATTATTTCATGATTTATGAATGCCATTCGTTCTAGTCGTCTTTTCTTAGCAACAAATTTTAATTTCATTGCTGCCGGGTTATTAGAAACCCTTTTCTAAATGCTTTCTGATGCCCAGTTTTGTCAATTGACTAAAAATTATTTTAATAAGGTTACATTAGGCTTTACAATTTTCATCCACGGTTAGTGCGGTGGCACTATACCTGTACAACCAACTGTAGGCATCCCCCCCTCTTATCTAATCATGGAGGTAGGAAAGGGAGGAGGGGCCATTCCGCGCTAGAAGTGAAGCACTGCTTTGAAGCTTGGGTCACCAGACGGGGTGTTCTTTGTTTACATTCAGAAGCTCGCTTGACAAGATTCTGATAGTATTTCGACACACGACAGTTCCATAGAAATCGAAAAAGGGACACTCTTGCATGAAAGAAACATTCATAGTGGGATGGATAATAGCAATTTGTATAGTTTACTGACATTTACGCAAAAATCACATCTTGGTTATTTTTCGATAACTAGCAACAGCGATTTTGATTATGAATTTGTTTTATAAAATTCTAAGCTGTTGCACTACAAAAATATAGATTTTAAGAAAATTGCTAAAAGAGATCTGCCAAAATTTATTTTCTAGAAGATTTGAAAAGTTTGAAACTTTATGGCTAAATGTAAATATAAAATTATGTATGTTAAAATATTTGTAATTAGGCACATAGGTCAGATTAAGTTTTTATTAAATAGAGTAACGCATGCAAGGGCTATCTGCCTAAAGAGAGAGATGCCGTCGTGGAGGAATTTTGAAGAAAAACTGATCTTTGAGTGGGTATTAAAAATAATACTTATAATTTTCATTCAAATTATATTCATATATATTTTTTATGTAAAACTTTCGGGTGTATGCTAAATTAGTGTAAATTACTTTACACGAAAAATATAGTGAATGCACAGAAATTAAAGATTTGCACATGCCGGAAATGATAAATAGGAAATATGTATGGGTATTTATGCATGTGCTTGCAAAAAACATGTATCTGCCTTTGACAAAATACTTAAATATTCATTAAATTATTTATAAATGTATTTGAAATGAAGAATTTATTCACTTATAAACGACTGTGAAAGTACTGTGAAGAAATCTAATGATTAAATGTATCTAATTTATAATGATTATAAATGTTATCTAAATATATAATAACCTTAATATTGAATTGTTAACATAAATTGAAATCCTGTTGACAAATACGTTATAAAACTATTTAAGCAAGACTTCTTCGTATTGGAAAGCAATCTGTTAAAAGGTATTGTAAAGCAAATGCTATGAGATGCGCACTTAAGGACGTAATAAAGAGTTTTGGAATATGTTTTGTTGAAATGAAGAGTTAAAAAAAATCTGATAAGTATAATTAAAAGAATTATTCCCCTTACATTTTATAATAACTCAGTTACAAGTTTTAAATAATACTTTAAAAAAAAACTTATTTTATTCCCTTTCAGAAATGTTCAGAGAAAGTCAAGTACTATTTAATATCTATTTAATTATTAGGAATTAGCGAAATACTTATTTAAAGTATTTCGCTAATTCCTAATAATTCTCTAATTTAAAATGAACCGAATAGAGCATTAATTATAAATTGACTTACATTTTTCGATTTAAAAGAAGCCAAAAAATCATGTCATATTTAAGAAAGTATTTTAGAAAGAAGCTCTATAAATAGAAAAGAAATAATGCATAATTTTAATATTAATAATACAATAAACTTTGATCTTAATTTTTGTACCTTAACCGAATAAAATCGAATTACCTCAATTTTTTTTTTTCTAATGTAATTAACGAAAACTTGTGAAAATATTTCATTCAAATTAAACCATTCTGAGAAAACTGTCCTGTGAAAAGTATAGCATTTAATTCCGTTCAGAATGAAATTTTGTTTAAAAATATGTTGTTTTCACATACTTAGGACTCTTAAGTGTTGTAGAAAAAGAAAATATATACATTTATATGTATATTTGCGACGTAATTACAAAATATTTACACCCGAACGCGTCAAATCCCATAGAACTCAATGGTAAATGACCCAATGTTTTGGTCACCACGTAGGGATCGCCGGTGCTTCAGAGCAGGGTACGGAGAAACTTGTTTAGGGCGACTCCTTCTTACTTCCTACCTCCATGTATCTAATCCACGAACTGCGCGACGTTTTCTTGTCCCCACTTTCTAAGAACCTGAATTACCAAGAAGATTGGGTGCTAGAAAAAGTCATTTATCGCCATTAATGGGACATTTTATTGAGACTGCAAGCCTCTATTTTCGATTCAATATCAAGATTGTAAAAATTAGACTATCAATATTGTAAAAATTGTGCATACAGAACAAAAATTAATTTAAAGTCTGGCATGTGCTAAAGTAAAAATGAATTTCTTTTACACTTGAACTATTGAAAGATGTTTGTAATGCTAATATGTATCTTTACCAACACCTTTTATTTTCTTTGTTAGCTCTCTCATTCATTACTGTTATTCAAGTAATTAGCCTGCTTGTTAGATAGTCTTTACTTGTAATTGTGATATGTAATTCTGTATTTTTATTTTCCTCTTGGCTACAAGTCGCTTCGAAAAGTTAAATTGTAACCCTGTAGGCAACGAGGGAAAGAAATTTTGATTCGTGCAGTTGGATTACAGCAGGACGGGAGGGAGATTCTTATTCGTGCTGTTGGAGCCCATTTCAGCCAAGAATGAAATAATCTAATTACTGGTGTCCTGGCCCACTTGCACGTGTACCTGTGCTTGATGTTTGTCTTTCATAATTCTACTCTGTAATTGAAAACTGGTTTATTAGTTCAAAATGGCTATTTGCCTGGAAACGCAATTTTGCATTGTTTCACTTTAATGCGTTATTTCACTTTTCATTCAAGTCTGTTGCCATTCGGTAAAATGTAAGGTAATCTCTCAAATTTAATCTGCCTGTTATTGATGAACAAACTAAGCTATTTAAAAGCAATATATAAAGTTCTTAAGAATAGGTTCCCCCCCCTTCCCCCCTGTTCCACCTGGGCCATGTCTGTTGATAATCTGTACTGGTAAACCACATGAAACTTTAAAAAAGACTTTTTAGGCGATGGTTAAAATCTAAACCCTTTCATTAGCCCAGAAGGGCTATTAGTCTCAAAACAGGATTTTGCGTCAGATTTGGAGTCCAGTTTTATATTGTTTTAATTACTATTAAAAACGAACTTGAGTAATGTCCCAGAAAACTATAAATAGAACTAATGAATTTACACTGTGATGTAAATCTTATTCTAAGATTTAAAGATACAGATTTAATTTTAATTAACTTTCATTCGCATTGTCAAAAGGTAAATACTTAATTTTTAAAATAAGAACAAACACTTTGTTTGGGTACATTTATCAGTGAACAGTTTTTTCTCGCAGTTCAAAATTAAGAAATCTAAGAAAAGAACCAGATTGACTGATGAGCATGTACAATTCATAATGAAGATAGTTCCTAGTATTTTTTCCCCAAAATTAAATTGCTATCAGGTTGTTGTAGTTGAAAGCTGTAGTAAAAAATAAAGACGTTTATAATTATTTACATCCAAATGCACGTAGGAAAAACTTCTAGGGGTAATTAAATGATGAAGGTGAACCAACTCAAGAGCTGTCTTGAGCCTGTGGAGTGGGATGCCTTCAGATAGGATGTTTTCAGGGAAGCTGGTTCATATCCACGGTACATATGAGAAAAATCACGAACACCAACCATGCAGGCAGCCCGTTCACAGTGGTTCGATCCCAGATCAAACTACCAGTGATCAGCGACTTACCGCTCGATCTTTGGTGGATGGGGGGGGGATGTAAGAAATAAAAGAAAGAAAAAAATCTGAAAGCTCGCAGGTTTTAAATTACATCCAAAGATGCATTTTTTTAACGTTTTGTGTGTTTTTTAACATTTTTGTGTGTTAAATATCATGTTCTTTGCACTTCAGGTTTGTGAATCCTTGAGTTTGTTAATCAAAAATTCATTAAAGTTTTACAAAATATGAAATCGGTAATAAAACAGATTCCAAATTAAGGCTACTAGATGTCCATATTCGGTGAAAGATTACGTTATTCAAAATTTGGTGGCTCTAGGTACCGCTGTTTTATCACAATGCGAGAAACATACATACGTTTATGCAGATTCTTCATTATTTAATTTCTTTAAATACACTCTTTTGCAAACAAATCGAAGCACCAAGAAGGACTTTGCGATCGTGACGAAATTTGGTATGCAAAAACATCTTGATCGAACAAGCAAATGATCAAAGTTTCAGGGCAAATGAACAGGAATTGCAATTACAGTGCGCATTTCTAGTGGGCAATTCGTAAAGTATAAAACCAGTCATAGAGATTTATCTTTTTTTTTTTTGTTGCTGCCATTGTAATTTTGTAAAGAAGCAACTAAAGATGCCATTACAACGATATCGAAGACCTTACAGACAACTAAATGACTTCGAACGGGGTCGCATAGTAGGGTTGCGTGAAGATGGGTGGTCTTACTGAGCAATAGACCGCTACCTGCAGCGTAGACACTGCTGTGCAAAGATGTTGGCAGCAATGGTTGCTACAAGGAAATTGCCGACGAAATGAAGGCTTTGGAAGGCCAAGGAGCACAGATGTGAGGCAATATAGAAAGATTGTTCACCAGGCCTGAACCGCCCCAACAGTATCATTGTCGACTATTCAATGCACTACAGCCTCGTCTATATCTCCCGTGGTACCGTCCGCCATCTCACGCCGCTTCTCTGAGGCGGGGTTACACTCACAGAGGCCTTTGACCCCACAACATCGGCAGTTTAGATGAACCATAATTTAGAAACGCTAGCCTAGACTATAACTAACATGAAATATAATATCTAAGATGGAAAGGTAATTCTAAACTAGTATGCATTTGGTAAATGTTTTATGATGAATTTTCTCTTCCTGTTTCCTTCAGTTTACTTTTTGTTATAATCATGATCGATAATTTTTATAGAGGTTTTTTTTTATCCCATAGGTACGCCAGCCCAGAAGAACTATTAGTCTCGAAACGGCATCTTGTGTCGAATCACTAAAAGCTTAGAATCATTTTCAAATTATTGCCACCAAATATTATTGCCCTGTATTATATTTAAAGAAATTAAATAATGAAGAATCTCTATGAATGCATATATGTTTCTCGCATTATGAAAAAACAACGGTACCTAGAGCCATCAAGTTTTCAATAACGTAGTCCTCCACCCGAATATAGGCATCTGAAAGCCTAAATTTTGAATTTCGAATTTGTTTTATTATCTATTTCATTTTTTGTAGAACGAAAAAACTCAACAATTTCAAAGTGTGCGAGTCTGTCTATCGAAATTCTAAAGATATGCTGTTTTTAAAAAATGTTAGCGCAAATGCTGTCGAAACTTTTTTTTTTTTTTTTTAAATAGAGGAAGGCAAATAAGATCATAAAAATTCCATATATTATGAGATGAATTTTTTGTGGGAAGTGGCACATTTAAAAGTATTCTTCCTTTTCGATATTCATGCATATATTTTTAAGGTGGGAATAAGAAATATATATATTATACAGTACTTCAAGAATATACAATTATCTTTCTAAAAATATGCTAATTTAAGACATAGAATTGCGTCCTAAAATATTTCATTTAAAAAAGAATGAGGGATCGTGCCATATTCAAAACATCATCTGAGCTAATAAATGAAAAGAATTTGCATATTCTTGCTGGAAAAGCCCAAGGCGGAAAGGGCTAAAGTTAGGAAATTTGGCATGCAGATTCTTCAAAGAAGGAGGAGAAGAGAAGGATTCCCATGTTCACTTTTGAGCATTTTTTTTACATTGGTTTTAAATTTCTTTTTATTCGGAGTTTAAATGATGCTTTACAAAATTTTTTCGTCCGTATTGCCATCAAGTATCAAACTAACTATCGCAGAATTTGATCGTTCCATTGTGTTATTCGAAAAATTATTCTTCCAAGTAAAGTTTGTCTGGAGCTCTATAATACAATTTGTGGATTTGGGATGGTTTTTCTCAAAATGCATGCTAAATTTCTGTTTATTTATATAAAATATCCAATATTTATAAATTCTGACATGAAGAAATCCGTGGTTCATAATGTTTTGTAATTTTCACAGATTTTTTTTAATGAGAGAAAAAGAAAAGAAGTTTTAACCTCTTTTAAAATGACGATGATCAACCTGTATTAATTACCCGATTTTTCTATAATTTATACACACATATGCACACGTCTCCCTAAACTTTATCTTTTCGAAGTTGTCATTTCAGAGGCAGAGCAGGTTCTGAATGAATTTTTAAATGTTTTATGTAAATTATTTTGCTCTAAATTAAATTAATTTCTCAGGTTTCTATAAAGGAGGAGGAGGGGCAGTTTCAGAAAAACCATCAGACTGTGAGGGATACTGCTTATAGTTATTTTAGACAGGAACTCTTAATTCCACAAACCTTTCTGTTTTTCCATTATTATGATTTTATCATATTTTCACTGGAGAAGATGCTTTGCAAAATATTGTTCTGTTTTTACGGATTATATTTTATTACTCCACTTGAATATTTTTTCAGAATTTTTTAAGAAGTATCTATGAGGTATAAAAGCTTTTTGCATTCGGCATTTTACTTTAAGATGTATATGTTAAAGGTTTAAATGCTGCAGAGAAAGGTTTCATTGTTTTCCTCCTCCTGTAGATATCTGCGTTTTCTTTTACTCCGTGCGAAAAATTAGTAACCTTCTAGATTAAAAATAAAATTAAATGGAAAATAGTCTTTTAGATACCACAGAAATTCTTCGAATTCCTGCGTGTTATGGTCAAGGAAAATGAAGAAGATTACTGTGTTTTATGTATAATAAAATTTTATTTGGAAATGATATTTCAAAATCTATGTTATTGCAGAAATCTTTAGTTTAGCTTAAACAAAATTACTCTTGTCTTTCAGATATATATGCTATTTTTTTAATATTTTTATTTATACTTATATTAGTGCTATAATTCTTATGCTATTCAAATTGCTTAATTGTTTAGTTTTGAACATATAATTTTAATATTTTATGAGTTATACTAAACATGTGTATTTTCTTTTCACAGTGTTAAGGGGCTTGGATGCACCTTCTTTTGCAGATTATAAACCTGTTTTAAGAGAGACTGTATCATATATTGTGGCATCAGTTCTAATTAACAGTAATAATGAGGTTCTTATGATGCAAGAAGCAAAAAGTTCCTGTGCTGGTACGTGGTATATACCAGCTGGTAGAGTGGAGCCAGGGGAAAATCTTATAGTAAGTACTTTTTTTTTTTCATCTGTTGGAGAAATGAATCAAGTCAGTTGTGTTTAATGGAACTAAGCATCATTGTAACACTAACGTATAATTCATCAAGATTTTAGCAATAGCACATACGGTAAATTTGAAGTATTTAAATTTTCCAAAATTAAAATCAATATTACATGAACATAAATTGGTATCCTTTTCTCCCAGAATTATAAAATTAGAGAAATATTGTGTCTGGAGATCAAAACTGAAATGCTATTATTATTACTTTTTTGGGTGTTGCCAATGCAAACATTTTTTCAAAATAAAATTGTATAATGACAGACCTACATTAATTTCTTGCCTGTAATTAAGTTATAATACAAGGAAACAGTGGCGTGGGTTTTATATATATATATATATATATATATTTTGAGCAACTCATTACCTGTTTATATTAGTAACTGTAGTTTTTCAGCTTCAAATTTCGTATTAGAATAATCTTTTGCTTTGTTTATCATTATTTATTATTTGACACCAGTTTTTTTCTTCTACATATAACAGCACCAACAACCCCCTTCCTCCTTTTTTTAACTTAAATTTTATTACTCAGTTCTTTATACTCTTTTATAGCAAATGCTGATTATTCCAGCATTTTATTGAAATCTGCATATTTCATTTCTGTATCTATTTCCTGACATTCTGCTTCAGTGACTTTCCACTTTTCTTTCAGGGAATGCATTTCTTCTTGCAAAATTTTATTTTCAACAAGCAAGGTCTCTTCATGGCAAATTTCAGATTTAATGAATATCTTTTTTTTTTCCACCATATTTTCACTGTTTGAATCCATATTGCAATTGTTTGACATCACCAAACTATGATGTGCATTGTGGTTCTAATTAATCGTTCATCAAGATTTAATAGTTATATATATTGTGGTTCTGAAATATTTTACTTTTCATTTGTTGATGATTGGTATAATTCCAGATAAGAAACACTTTATATCTATTCATAAGCTTAGCCTTTTAAAACTTGGTAAGTTTGGATAATGTATAATTGAATAAGAATTTGCTTATCTTGATATCCTTTCCAAACTGAAAATTTTGCTATGCTGATAATTTTGTAGGTAAATTAAACTAAAACGTATTCACATTTGAAAAATGACCATTTGCATTATCAGATTCACAGTGGGTCATGAAAACTATAACTCATATTGATGAATGTATTTAATTACTTTATATTATTTTATGAAAGCATTAGGTTCATTATATGTACTCCATTTCTCTTGTCATGTATCTAAGTAACTTGATTCATTTAAAAATTCCTAACTATTACAGAACTTTTTGAGGCAAACTACATAATTTTTGCAGAAGATAATATAAATATACAGCTAATACAAAGTTGATTTTTTAAAAATTTTTCTTCAAATTCTTTTTATGTCATAAATGTCAGGAATAAAAGAGTATACTTTTCTTACACCTAGGAGCAAGACTTCTATTGTTTTTTTCTCTTTGTATGCTTAATTTTCAAAAGCATTACCATATCAGGTTTTTATTTTATTTGTATTGATGCTATTTTAATAACTGGTGTTCATTAAATTTATACAAACATTGTTTTAATAACATAAGAAATATCCCTTTTCTTTCAAATGAATTTATGAGTGATACCTCCTATATTTCACATTTCTTTAGTTGAACTTGCATGATAAACACTTTTGGTAAGATTATGTGGGTGTTTAGTTAAATTAAATGTAATTGGGGATGAATAATTGTGGAAACAGCTGTACATTATATGTATTTTTAATTCCTTTTCCCTAAAACTTTTAGGAAGCTGCGAAGAGAGAAGTTCTTGAGGAAACTGGACTACAGTTTGAACCTACTACTTTGCTTATGGTAGAATGTGCTCAAGGCCACTGGTTTAGGTTTGTTTTCACTGGCAATGTAACAGGTAAAATATATTCTTAACTAAAGCTTATTAATTATAATTTAAACATTTATGGGTATTGAGATTGATGTAAATACTACATGAGTTATTATGGTCATGCATAGCAATTTAATTTCAGAAAATTAGAATAAATGATTACCTAAGATCTATCTGTGCTATGAACCACCAACTGCTTTCTTTTATGCCATTTTTTATATGAACTTGTGCTTCACATCTAGATAGGATCCACAAATAGAATGGTACAAGCAGTATAGCACAAAGATGACATCCGTCCCAGGTCATGTTGTATGGAATTGAGCATCATATCAGTAGAAGTCATCGGATAACACAATGCTGTACCTTTTTTCAATATCAGAACACAACATAATTGTAACATTGGCATACAAGGCCTTGTTGTTCAATACATTTCTGATAGTTTTTCTTATTGTAGTGTGAACTGCCCAGTATTGTAGTTTACATAACACTTACTTAGCACTAATGCATGGCTGTTTGTAGGGTAGTGATACAATGAATCTTGTTGTGCATACACTGTGAAATCGAGATTGAATATATTCTGTTCTCTGAATTCCAGTAGGTTGATTTTTTATAACATTATGGTTACACACATATCAGTTTGCTTATATTTAACTTATGCATTATATTAATATATTTACAACAATAGAATGAATGCTTATATTACAAATTTGAATACATATATAAGTACTTTTTCATTTCGCTGGCGCAAATCTTGCCAAGCATACTTTATTGGTGACAACACACAGTATACGCATAAAAAATGTTGACAAATGTTAGCTCTAAGAATTTTTTATTTTGAAGTATTAACATTTTAATGTTGTTTAAAATTTTGTAAAAAAGACAATAAATTTCTAAAAAAACATTAATTTAAGAATTTACTATGCTTTAGTGGTACAACATCCTGATTCACCGGTTCATATCACGTGATCCCAAGTGATCTTATCTCATGTAAACTATACTACAAAAATCGAATTCTCTTAGCAATTATGTACATTAATTTCAAGTTAAATCTTAATTTGGAATGCAAGTTTAAATGCAAAAATTATTTCAATTCATATGAATAGCTTACTCAGAAATTATGTAAAACCACAGTGCTTTACTTCGCTAGTGCATTCTCATTAGAATTGATGAATTTAACCTTTGACTTTGCCTTTTCTATATTTTCGCCTTCGGATGAGCGGTGTGATTGCATCCTAATTGACTTAATTACCACGTATAGCCTTAAGACATAAAATTGAATTATCTGGTAAAAATTATGTGTAATTGTATGCCAGTATTGAAAGAAACAATTAATCTGACAAGAAATGGCTGTGTCTTGTTTTGAAAATGAGAAGTAAAAGGTTACCAGCAAGGATATCCCCTTTTGCATCAGTTGTACCATTATTGGCAACTTTATTGCCTGCGCCGGCAAAATGGAAAAAGTAGCCTTATATGTAACAGAGAATTACATTAAGTATATACATAAATGTATGATATGCATGTGATTGAAGTGATGCATTAAATTGATACATTTACAATAGTAGAATGAACACTTCTATTACAAAATTGAATATCTATACATAGCAGAAAATTACATCAAGTATATACATTCATATGCAAATGACAGGAGTGATTGCAATCAAAGGAGATAAACAGTGTTGTATGCTACAGATACATATAAATGCAGTAGTGATTTTGATATTACATACATTATATGAATATATTTAGAATAGCAGAATGAGCCCTTATATTTCAAAATTGAATATCTGTATATAACAGAGAATTACATCAAGTGTATTTATATACAGTTGTAGCCAAAATTGTGGACTTTTTTGGAAATTTTTATGTTTTTGAACTTTATATGCTTATAGAAAATGTTGCGTTTCACAAAATGCAAACTTGTATATATCAAATTTAAAGAGAATTTATTACTGAATTCAGTACAAAACAAAAAATTCAATTATTTGCAATACAAAAAAAGTTAAACGATAATAGTTATCGATATACATTAGACAGTGATGATTGCAGTGAGTTATCAGTACTTAGTAGGATACCCTTTATTTTTTATTACAGCTTCACATCGACGTTTCATTGAGCTGACAAGAGTTTTAAGCTCTTTTTTCATTATTACATGATGCCAGGAAACAATTATAGCCTCAATTAGTTCCCTTTTATTTGATGGCGCCTCATTCGGACAAGAGTTTTCAAACAGTGCCACAAATTTTCGATAAGACTGAGGTCAGGACTGTTTCCTGGCCATGACAACAATTAAATGCTGTTTGTACAAAACCAGTCTTTCGATATTTTGGCCATGTGGCAAGGAGCAGAATTCTGCTGAAAAATAAACAAAGCATTTTTGGGAAAGAGGTCTCTGGTAGAAGGTAGAAGTTTTGGTTCTAGAATAGTGTCAATGTATTTTCTGTCATTCAGTGTCCCATCGATGACATGAAGGCGACCAATACCATCTGCTGACATGCATGATCAAATCATAACACTAACTGGGTTCTTCACAGTTGCTTGAATGCAGTCAGGATGTAGCTCTTCTCCTATTCTACGTCTTACATATTTTCGCCCATCACAGCCAAATAGCGATATCTTAGTTTCATCACTCCATATAACTTGTGACCACTGATCATCTGTCCAATTAATGTGTTCCTTTGCCCACTATAGTCTTTTTTTTTTTTTTCGTTGCTGAAAATTAAGGTAAGGCTTTTTTCGTGGAATTCTACCTCTCAGTTCAACATCTGTTAATCTTCTCCTGATTGTTCTTGAACTGACAGAAACACCAGCATCATTCAGGTCACTTCTGATGGCCGCTGATGACATTTTTCTGTCTTGGAGACATAGGTTTTTTTATTTACATACATTACATTTTTACTTTACATATAAATGGTGAAATGAACGCGATTTTGATGTTACATGCATTATGTTGGTACTTCTGCTGTGCGTGCATTGTGCTACTGCTTCTGAATGCAGCAGTAAAATATATTCAGTCATATGATGGGTGTAAAACTTTTATAACATCATTCCTTTCAAAGCAATAATCTTATTTTTAGAAAAACTACCTTTTTTAAAAAAAATTTATTTCAAAGAGGATAATTTAAAGAATGATAAAAATTTATTGAATACAGAAATAATTTGAAATTGGATATCATTTGAATTATATATCTGAGATTTTATTTTTTAAATTTGTATGTGTTATAATCATATTAGGTCATGTATAAATGAAATGCATAAAAGGCGGTTGGTAGATTTAATTAACATGCAAGGTTTATCTGTCAAGAGAGGGATGTCTTCGTCGAGGACACTTTAAGGGAAATTAGCTCATATTCACATAATATTTGAGAAAAACTACAAAAACTCTCATGTAACTATCTTATTTGCTTGAATTCAAACACAGATGAAACTATCATTATTCAACAGTCTTATTGAAATACATAAAGGAAACATTTTGATTGAGAACATTTCACATTTAGGAATTTTTAAAGGTTCTTCTGTATAAGTATTAAGTTCTTAACATATGTGAAAGAATTAATCATGAATCATATCTATCTGAAGCAATTTCGTTGATAAAGCGTAGTTTTAAAATTGTACCGATTTTTGTTTCGTTGTCTCTTAACCTGTTTTACAAAAAAAAAAAAAAAAAAAAAAAAAAGTGTTCATTGTATTTTAATAATGTGCCATATTTGGATTCGTTAATGAGCATTTGTAATCACATGCACATTTTTTTTTTTTTTCTATTGTATGAAGGGGGCCTTCTAAAAACAGTAGCAAGGGCTGATGCAGAATCACTGCAAGCAAGCTGGATTGATGATTTAAACCAGTTAAGTTTGCGTGGCGAAGACATTCTACCTCTTATAGAAAGAACAAAAGAGTTTCATGCTGCAAAGCCAGAAGCATGGCACCGTCCATTATTACCAGCAGTACATCCTCATAAACACCTCATCATCAGACTTATTGTTGTAATCAGGAAAAAGTCTAAGTGAGTAATTTTAGGCAAATGATCTCTTCTCCCCCTCCTTTTTTTTCCTTTTTAAAACCATTTAAGTGATTGCTCATAACATATTTCACCATTTTCATAAAGACACATCAGATATGCACACTGCTCCATCATGAGACAGGTTATTGGATCAGAACTTCACTTCATGGGATAAATATACTTGCTGTGATTTGAGAATTTTAAATCAGCAGATTTCTCTAATCATAACATCTTTTTGTTTTAATCAATCTAACAATTTTGATTAACACTTAATAAATTAATTGTAATTAGTGCTATACATATTTTGGGAAAATATATGTTTTTCGTTTATACATATCTTTTTTTTTCAATTAATATTGCTTAAATTTTTTAAACCTTTAATATGTTGTACATAAATTTAAAAATATGCTATTATACAAATGTTATTTATGCTTGCATAACACATACATTAGCATTTTTAATTATAATAAAACATTAAAATTCGTTTTATATATCATAAATTTTAAAGCAAATAATTTCACATAATGCAGCGTCACATTCTTTGCAGTATTCTCTGAATGAAATGTACTATACTCAGTACTCTGCAGTATACTTTCCAAAATAAAAAATGTTATTCTTGAGTTGCTATATATAGTTGGTAAAAAAACCTTGAGAAGGTAGCTGACATCATTATCTAGCACCAGATAAAAGATCTTCAGTATCTTCATTTAAACAGTTATTACTCGTTAAAAGCCCAACTATCCAGCATTCAACTACCTGATTATCTCAAGTAACCAGAAAATTTTATAATTCCTTTTTTTTATTTTTTTTTAATACATCCTTTTCAAAACATTAGGCAAATAGGAGACTTTTCAAACCATTATAAAGCACATGTATAGGATACTAGAAACTGCACTGATAATTTCTAAAAAAATGTGAATAGACTTACAGGCTACTCTTTCTGAAGATGTTGCTTACAACTACACCCTTCCCTCATCATTGTATCCATTGTACTGTTTTATAATTCATCCATGGAATAGGATACACCTCATATAAATAGAAATGGAAAATTAATATCCTGTACAGTTCCCAATAAAGTTTTTTATTACTACAGTATAGAAGCATGAGAGAGATTTCAAAGTTTACAATAGTTGTTTAGTTTATCTATCATGATCACTATTCTCATTAGTGCATTTAACACTGGCAGTCAGTAAAGTAACAGGCCTTAACATTTAAAGAAGATATGAGTCAGGTTGGCCTTAGAAATAAGTTGAATGTTGTATTGGTCACAGTTTTTAACAAACTTGAATCATATGATTCTAATTAAATAAAGAGTGATCTTCTAAGTTTCTACTGGAATTTTGCATAATTTGGCGGCATATCTGCCAATTTTCAGTGTCAACAACATTTTATTATCAGATAAGAAAAATGATTTCACATGTTGAAGGACAACAAAGTATATTGGATTTTATGTACAAAATGCATTTTTTTTTTTTTCAAAACAATTAAAAAATTTTTTTTTAAATTTTAATGTGGGTTTCTGACATTCAAGCTGATAACAAATAAGATGATTCTTTTTGGAATTTTAGACTGAAACTTTCTTTCTGCATTCTCATGCCTTTTCTACTATGAATTGCATTTATATTGTTACGAATTTGGTATTTAAAAAGCTAATGTTAGTTCAATTATAAATTAAATGGTTTTATTTCTAGCGCAGTGCAGCGCGTGACGAATATTAAAAGAAAGCTAAGCTGGAAAATTGAAAATACAAGAGTGCGTGCATTAAATAAATAAATATCTCTTTTTGATTTCGAGAAAGTACTGGAAAATTCTAGCACGTGATTTTTAAAATCTTATAAAAGGAGAAAAACATCTCAGTTCCTGGTAGTTGCTTAGTTTGTTGTTGTTTAGAAAACTGCTGTTGTTGATTATAGCGAATTCGCGGATTAGCATTCTTTAGCTGTTTTGAATTACGTTCTATTGTACATTTGAGTAGTTAAAAGATAACTACTGTGAGATATTGTAGTACTGCATGATAATTTGAGAAAATTTAAGCATTTTTGTTGTGATAATAATAAATTTTTGTTCATTTTTCATCGGACTTGTGCATTCATTTCATAACGAACCCGTACGCACGCAACAATTTTTGGTGTCAGGAGTGGGGTTTGAATGCCAATCACAAGAGCGATCACAGTTAAGACAGCTGATATCAGCCTTTGCTGCATTTAAGGAAGAAATGAAATTGGGCCAGGAATTCGTTAAGGAAGAAATGAAATTGGGACAGATCCGTTAAGGAAGAGATGAAATCTCTTAAAGATGAGATGAAAGCTGGTCAGGATGAAATGAAAAGAAAAATTACCTGCGTAATAGAAAATAAATTTGAGGCTATGGAAGGCAGAATAGACGCGGTTGAAACTAAAGTTGGACAAATAGAAGAGTTTCTTCGGTAAAAGAACAAGTGGAAGAAAGATTTTCTTCTGTAAAAGAACATATAGAAGAGAGAGTTTCTGCCATCGAACAACAAATTGGTGATAGGGTGACTGCTGCCATCGCCAAAGAAGTTGACAGCCTAAAGAAGTGCATAGCGACGGCAGGAAACAATTCTGAAGGTTTCAAATTTTTATCGATGCCTGCTCGTTCCGTTCTGAAACTATCTACATATGATGGGAAGACCTTCTGGCAGGTGTATAGGACACAATTTTCTATCGTTGCGGATGCGAATGGATGGGATTCCCAAGCTAAGGCCTGTCATCTCGCCGCTTCTCTGAGAGCAGATGCAGCGGATATCCTGCAGACGCTTCCTGAAAATCAAAGGCTAGATTTCGAAGCTCTATCCGGTGCTTTGGAGCTGCGCTTCGGCAAGAAATGTTTAAAAGACTACAGCAGGCTCCAATTAAAATCTCGTGAACAGAAGCTCACCGAAACACTTCAGGAGCTCGCCATGGATGTTGAAAGGTTGTCACATCACGCCTTTTCAGAGTGCCTGACAGAAACAACGGAAATCCTGTCCCTGCAATATTTCATCGATGGCATCCGGGACCCTGAAATACAGAAAGCACTGCGAATGGTGGATGTTAAAGATCTGAAAAGCGCTTTAGTGTTGTATGCCATGAAATTTGAGGCAGCCCAGCAAGCCACCTGTCGAGACCGCCATCCAGTCAGAGCTGCTCAAGTCCAGGAGCCAGGGGATCAAGTCACTGCTCGTCTAGACGATTTAACTAGACAACTGAATGCCTTGAGACGGAATATTGGTGACAAGAAACCGACCGTAAAGTGCTGGAACTGCGGTGCTGAAGGACACATACAACGAAACTGCAGAACACCCCAGGGCACGGATGTTAAGATCGCTCCTAACAAATAGCAGGGAAACTAATTAGTGGCCATCTCGCGGGGCGCAGGTTGCCAGATCATGAAAAGCCCCAGTTTAAAGCGCTTCAGATTTCTGCAGTGAGAGGCGGCAGTAATGGACTTTTCATAATAAGACATATTAATGGAGTTCCCTGCAATATGACGATAGATACAGAGCCTACGTTACTGTCATCCGAAAAGATTTGGCTCAACAACTGGGAAGCAAACTTATCTGGACGCCGCCCTGTGTTACCCTACAGACTTTGTCCGGTGAGAAGATCGACATCGATGGAAAAGTAAATGTTAACATCACGTTTGGAAGTGCCACTTACCATCACACGGCATATGTAGCAGAGATCACTGATTCTTGCATACTTGGATTGGACTTTCTAAGGAAATACAATTTTTCCTTGGACTTTAAAAATAACGAATTGCATTCTGCATCTGAGGACATAGCGTTATTTTGAGTTAATGATGAAGAAGTTAAATCTGTCCATAAAATCATAGCACAAGACAATATCACAATACCGGCGAGAACAGAAATTTTACTTCCTGGATCTATAGCCGAAAACAGGAATTTCCGCTACGGCATCATAGAATATCCCAATAACTGTAATAGCCCAAAAGGAGTACTAGTAGCCTGAACACTCGTCGACCTATCCAGAACGGTTATCCCGGTGAGAGTCGCCGATGTAACTGAGAAGGGGAGAATTATTAAGAAAGGTGAAGTGGTTGCAGCATGTACTCCAGTAACCACCGTTGAAAGAAAGAGTAACATCCAAGAATCCGTGTCCTCAGAGAGCATTACATCGGAGTTATTGCAGAATGTGCAATTAAACAATAAAGAGAGGAATGCTGCCGATCGCGTCATTAAAGATCTTCAAGTTGTTTTCTCCCGCTCGTCTTCTTACGTGGTCGAACTAGTTTGACACAACATAGAATAGATACCGGCGATCATCCCCCGATCAGGCAACATCCAAGACGTCTACCGTTTGCTAAACAGGAAGAGGTGCGAACACTGTTAAAAGATATGGAAGAGAGCGATGTCATTGAGCCTTCAGTAAGTCCATGGGCATCTCCCATCGTCCTAGTCAGAAAGAAAGGCGGCTCAACAAGATTTTGCGTCGACTATCGCCGGTTGAATGAGGTTACGAAGAAAGACAGTTACCCTCTTCCTAGAATTGACGACATTCTAGACACTCTTTCTGGAAGCAAGTGGTTCTCAACACTTGATTTAAAGAGTGGGTATTGGCAGGTAGAAATACAGCCTGAAGACCGAGAAAAGACGGCATTTACTACGGGACAAGGGCTTTGGGAATTCAAAGTGATGCCGTTTGGACTGTGTAATGCGCTGGCAACATTCGAACGTCTTATGGAGACTGTTTTGAAAGGCCTTTCCTAAGAAGCCTGCCTGATATACTAGGACGACATCATCATCATCGGAAAGAGTTTTGAAGAACATTTAGAAAATTTTAGGAAGGTGCTTCAGAAACTGAAAGAAGCCAATCTGAAGCTGAGTCCCGCTAAATGCAAATTGTTCCGAAAGGAAAATGACTACTTACCTGGGACATGTCATCTCTGCAGAAGGTGTGGGCATGGATCCTGAAAAGGTATCAGCGGTTAAATCCTGGAAACGTCCCAAAAATGTCCATCAGCTTTGAAGCTTCCTAGGGCTTTGCACCTACTATAGGAGATTCGTGAAGGACTTTTCTTCCATCGCAAGACCCCTACACAAGCTGACAGAGAGCAACCAAAAGTTCTTGTGGACAAAAGAATGCGAGGATGCATTTAACAACTTAAAGGAGGCTTTAACATCAGCTCCAATCCTGACGTATCCTCAGCTTGACCGACCATTTATTCTCGACACCGACGCGAGCAATGAAAGTGTCAGTGCTGTTTTGTCCCAAGAAATAGACGGCCAAGAACGTGTAGTGGCGTACTGGAGCAAGTGCCTGTCTAAACTGGAGAGGAATTATTGTGTCACCAGGAAAGAGTTGCTTGCCATAGTCAAAGCTGTAGAACAGTTCCATCACTATCTATACGGCAGAAAATTCCTGCTCCGCACCTGTCATGCATCATTGATCTGGCTTTTAAATTTCAAGAATCCTGAGGGTCAAATAGCCAGGTGGATACAGAGACTCCAAGAATATGACATCACTATCCGTCATCATAAGGGATCATCACACGGAAACGCCGACGCCCTGTCTAGAAGACTTTACCAAGAAAGCTGCCGATATTGTTCCAGGGTGGAAGCGAAATACGAGCTGCTGACTCCGGTCGCAAGACAAATTACAACATCAACATCGGCTGATCGAGAAACGTAGAGTGATGATGAAGTCAGGAAAGACCAGCTGGATGACCGCGATATTAAACCCATAATTGATTTAATGGAGTCATCAAACAGAAAACCTACCTGGCAGGACATTTCTATCTGTAGTCCTACAACCAAACAATAATAGGCACTCTGGGATTCACTTCACATTCGAAACGGCGTCTTATACTGGAAATTCGAATCGGATGATGGGAAGACGTTCCGATGGCAACTTATACTTTCAAGATCCCGCATTCCTGATGTCCTTAAAGAATTACATAGCAGTCCAACAGGAGGTCACTTTGGAATAATAAAGACCTTGCAGAGAGTTCGTGAGCGCTTTTACTGGAATAATGTGAAGGATGACGTGCAAAAGTGGTGCCGATCTTGCGATGCCTGTGCAGTTCGGAAAGGACCGAAGAGACGCAGCCGAGGCAAACTGCAACGTTACAACGTAGGTATGCCTTTTGAACGTATCGCCTTTGATATCTTGGGACCTCTGCCATGAACTGCTGATGGCAACAAATACATACTCGTTGTCATTGATTACTTCACCAAGTGGCCTGAAGTGTATCCTATTCCTGATCAAGAGGCTGTTACAGTAGCTGAGGTGATGATACAGCACTGGATTTCCAGGTTCGGAGTGCCTCTTCAGTTACATTCCGATCAGGGAAGGAATTTTACCTCGGTAGTAATCAAAGAACTATGCAAACTACTTGGCATTGACAAGACCCAAACGACGCTATTACATCCCCAGTCGGACGGCATGGTAGAGAGGTTCAATCGAACCATTCTTAATAACCTCTCATTAGTGGTTTCCAGAAACCAGCAGGACTGCGACAAGAAATTATCGCTGTTTTTACTGGCTTACCGCAGTACTGTGTACGAGACTACCGGCTATTCTCCATCACAGATGCTCTTCGGTCGTTACCTTCGTCTGCCTTGTGATCTATTGTTTGGCCGCCCTCCGGATGCTCCTTCATCGTCTGAGGAATATATTCAAGATCTCCAGGCCTGGTTTGAAGTGATGCACAACTTTGCACGAGAGCGAGTCATCTTAGCGACGGAGAAGATGAAGACCCGATACGACATAAGAGCTACTGAACATCGATTCCACAAAGGAGACAAGCTGCGGTTGTGGAATCCAACTCGATGTAAAGGACTTTGTCTAAAATTACAGTCACCTTGGGATGGTTCGTACACGGTCCTAAACAGGCTGAATGACGTCGTGGTTTGGATCCGTAAGTCTTCGAACTCTAAACCTAAAGTCGTTTATTACAACAGGTTAGCTCATTACTATGGCCATAGTACGTAATGTAAATAATTGTAAATAGTGCAAGACCATGGTCCTTTTTGTTTCTAAGGATTAGTGTTTCTAAGGATTAGTATTTAGTGTTTGATTTGCATTTTGCATTTGATTTGTATTTTGTATTTGATTTGCATTTGATAGCATTTGTTTTGTTTTATTTATTGCATTTATTGTTCATGTTGTTTATTATTGTAATGTTATGCTTATTAATGCATTTATGCCTCAATTGTAAGTTTGGCTTCCTGTCCAGGGATTGTACTGCCCGGGACGTGCAGTCCTTGGGAAGGGGGCAGTGTTACGAATTTGGTATTTAAAAAGCTAATGTTAGTTCAATTATAAATTAAATGGTTTTATTTCTAGCGCAGTGTAGCGCGTGACGAATATTAAAAGAAAGCTACTCCGGAAAATTGAAAATACAAGAGCGTGTGCATTAAATAAATAAATATCTCTTTTTGATTTCGAGAAAGTACTGGAAAATACTAGCGCGTGATTTTTAAAATCTTATAAAAGGAGGAAAACATCTCAGTTCGTGGTAGTTGCTTAGTTTGTTGTTGTTTAGAAAACTGCTGTTGTTGATTATAGCGAATTCGTGGATTAGCGTTCTTTAGCTGTTTTGAATTACGTTCTATTGTACATTTGAGTAGTTAAAAGATAACTACTGTGAGATATTGTAATACTGCATGATAATTTGAGAAAATTTAAGCATTTTTGTTGTGATAATAATAAATTTTTGTTCATTTTTCATCAGACTTGTGCATTCATTTCATAACGAACCCGTACGCACGCAACAATATACATTCAGCTGTCTGGAAGTTTTACACATCGAGAATTTGGCATTACCTGAGTGTTCCAAATTATCAAGCTCTTATTGTATTCATAATAAATAATTATATCATAATTGGATTTACTAGAAGAATCAAGAAAACTAGAAAAAACATGTTTGAAAACTACTATAAACCAAATAAAACTTCTGAAATATACCTGCAGTTCTGGTTAAAATGTTATTTCAAGATGTAGCCAAGTGCTGCCATCTGTGGAGCTAAAAAAGTGCATTGTGGTTGAAAAAGTGAAGGTTTGGTTTATTTCATTATGGAGAAAAGCACTCTGCTCTTATCTGCGTGAGGAGTGAGATGCTTTAAGGGAAACTAAACTGGCTTGTATACATGTTACACACTAGGAAAACTACAAAAATGCCAATGCAGCCAGCCTGTTCACCAGGATTTGAACCCTAGACCAAACTACCAGTATTCAGTGACTTTACCATTCAGCTGCTGGTGGATCCAAAATATGTAAATATGTATGTATATTGTTGAATATATATATATGTATATATATATATATATATATATATATGAAATGTAATTTCTCATACATTATTTGTTTTGTGCAGCTGGGGCAACAGGAATGAGACAAATTTTGGAATATAAAGTGGTAGGTTTATTTTAGCATCCATCTCACAAGCGTTCTCCTCGTACCTCGAGCAGAAGCCCTACTTATACCTATGTGTACGTCACGAGGCTCCTCCAATCAGCGATATTAATTGAAATCACGAGGTGACGCTATCTTCTCATCAGGAGTGTTCTTAAGTACTTTATGTAATATGACAGATTTATGAGTTTGGCGATTTGGCGGGCGCCAACAGGTTAATATATTTTATACTAAAGAAAGGATTTCGCCAAAATTTAGGAACAGGGATGCAATTTAGGTAGAGAATCGCCATCACATTATTAAGCAATATTATTAGAATTTAATTTAATCAATTAATTTAAAAATATCATTACATATATATACAACAATTTACAATAAAAGGTAGGAGTATTTAAGGAAGCTTATGTCTAGTTCATCATGTCCTATAGAAGTGAAATCAATGGCCGCAAGATAGGCTGATTCATTCCTAATAAAGCATAGAATTGCAGTATAAGCCTAGTTTATCTGTGGTGTAAAGGGAGCTAAAATGCTCTTCTTGATAGCCTGATGTTGGGTTGGTCATTTAAAGGGTTAACATGTAACACTGACATGTTAATCCTTTTATTGATTTTTTTTATTGGGTCTGTGCTAAAGGGACAAATTAAATTCAAAATTAGCTTCTGACAAAATTAGCCATAAATTTTCAAAATAGATATCTCCTAATAGTAGCTTGTTTGTCTTTATTTTAAGGCATTTAATTCTAAAATAAGAAAATGAATATGAAAAATTGCAGTACTGTGTATTTTTTTGTGGTGGGGGTGTAAAATTTTCAAGGTGAATATGGATTATAATATATTACACAGATGTAGAAACAAATATTTATCTTTCAAAATCAGTTATATACATATAATGAAACTGCGGTTTGATGACACCACATGAATGCAGCACAAACTTGCATTAAAATTTTCGGTGAAACAGGACTTTTCCCATGATTCACTATGAACATAGAATAACAAACTCGTGTAGATTTCTTCATTAATAGAACTGGCTAAAAAATGTAATGATAGAATAATTTTGGAGGCTCTGAATGTAAGAACACTGAGATGTAGATGCGTAGAAATGCTGATGGCATTGATACTTGATGCTTAGAGCGTCCATCCATTTTGATGAAGAAACAATCGAGCCAAATAAAATTCTACATTTATTTAAATTCACATTTTGTGGCCACAATTCACTTGGCACTCCAATTGTGCCTATTTCCAGAACAATTGGGATACTATTGTGATATAAGTGATGATTGCAGCAAAGCGTCTTAACAGGATGAAAGCATAAGCCAGAAGAGAGAGTGTTGCAGTACTTCAGAGGAAGAAGGGAGGAAGTCAAGTTTCAATTCGAGTTAGTTTTCATTTACAACTATTTTGAATGGGCGAGAGAGATCTGCATTAAGGGTTACATAAGATCGCATGATTAATTTGAATGACACAGTTTAAATTTATGGCGCTGTTTTTAGGACAGAGAGATGAAGTTCCCAAATAAAATAAAAAATAAGAGAGGTTATAGTGAAATAAATTTGGAAGTTCGCTTTTATATTTTTATCTTACATACACATACACACACATACATAGTACAGTCAAAAGTCTTTAATCCGGACTCGTTGGGACTTTGGCGATTCCGGATTATCGGTTGTTCCGGATTATAGATCATCAGTTTAAATCTGGTAAGATGGCATGCAGAAATTATAAAATTAAAAATATGAAACCGTAATTTATGAAATAAAGAGCAATTATGATCTAAAGGGTATCAAAATTTACAAAAAAAGCTTAATATTTATTTGTTTACCTTATTAAACATTTCTTTCAACGTGCACATGCGTAAAGCATACGTTACGCATAGTCGAAATTAGAAAATTGCAACCAGAAAACTATTTGATGTGTATTCATGATATTTATAATGACGAGGAATTTGATTTAAATCATATCAAAGACGGAGTGCATCGGAAGAAATACTACATTTAGTAAGGAATTATAAGCCTAATAAAATAAAAACATCTTACTTTAAGATAAGGATAGCGCTGTCAGATCAACTGGAAGATCATTGCGTGCCGCAACGCCCCCTTCCCCCCGCAGAGCAGCGTGAAATTTTTAATGTTTATTTATACATGTAACCTTTAATGTTCTAGTTAACTTACTTCTGTAAGCCCCATGTTGTATGTATGTGGTGCACGGGGAGTCTGTATGTTCTCAAAGGAAAAAAAAATGATAAACAGATTTCGGAATGGTTAGAGAAACAAAGGATATGCCTTTATCCATTTTTTGCAGCAATTCCACTTTTTGTTTGATGGACATCGAAACATGCTTTCTCTTTGTAGATCCTTTGGCAGCTCCAGAATTGGAAATTCTTTTTGACATAATCGAAAGTTCAGGCTTACTTTTATAAAATTGCTCTAACAGTCTGCAAAAAATAATAAGCCGGATCCAATTAGAAGATTAAGGAACAATGCAATCTACAACATTAACTGAAAAAGATAATTAGATAATTTTAGCTTAGCCTATACCGTCCGTTATACATTAAACGTGCATACCTAAACGTATTATGTACATGCGTAGATGCATGTGCTCATACGTTAACGCATGCCCAGAAAGTTTGTAGCTTTGAGGTCCGGATTAAAGACTTTTGACTGTATATTTTGTTATGAATTTTGTATCTAAATAGCTAATGTTAGTACAATTATAATTAAAATTGTTTTATTTCCCTGTGCATGAGGCGTGTTTTAAGAGAAATCTATGCTGAGAAGGTAAAAAAATACAGGAGCACATGCATTTAACATTGAATATAAGTTTATCTTGGTAATTTATTTTTAATTTGAATAAATGTTATTGACCACTATGTAACCGTAATTCTACTCTTTTGCTTTCCAGAAATCTTGAGAAGCAGAAATTACTAGAAATTCCTCGTGACCGATTTATATGCAAAAGCATCATGCTATGAGAAGCTATAAAAAGTCAGACAGAGAACATCTCAGCTCAGTTGTTTAGTTAGCTACTGTTATTATTTATGCAAGTTCAGTATGAGATCGGATTAGCTTTCTGTTTGCATTGTATATTAATGATTTTAGTAGTTTAAAGTATAACTACTGATTATATTTTGGGATATTTTGAACACCTGTATGAATATCTCTGAGGAAAATTCCAGCATTCTGTTATATTTCTTTGGATAAGAATAAATTTTTTTAACCTTTTATCGGACTTGTGCATCCAATCTATTATGAACCGTACGCATGAAACAGTATTATCTGAAAATCTTTCTGTGTATGTTATAGAATGTCAGTAATAGTGCACTGTAATTTTCTTAAATAAATTTTGTTTGCATTAAAGTTAAAAATATTTTGATATAAATTTTGAAAAGCATGAGCTCTCAATTTTGAGTCAAAAGTTCAAGCTTAACTACAAAGTGTTAATTTGATTACAAAGAGTTAATGATGCTTTTGCATGAATTGGCAATTTTTTAAATATGACATGATAGCTCTTTGAAATTTTACTTAACATTATTGTATTAGTCTTATTTAAATGTTTATATTTTTTTTTCTTTTAATGTACAGTATTTTGTATACTTTTATCATTCATGTTCCTAATAGTCTTGAATATGATCAGACCTTAATATTATCAGGAATAATTAAATATCTAAATATGTATAATTTAATGACTTGTTAACATTTTTGGTCATTAAATAACATACGCTTTTGAAAATTATCTCCCCTAGACTGATTTGCAGTTTGAATACCGTTTTCCAAAAGAAAGGGGAAAATACTAATATTGTGAAATTAAATTTTTATTTAATTTATATTATAATCATTTTTACTTGTTACTACTATTTTAATTTTAATATATTTATATATATTTTTCTTTTTTTAGTAATAGGATTCATGTCTTAATATCAGAAAAGGGTGGTGTTCATTTTCCAACATGCGAAATTAATCCATGTAAAAGTATTCATTCTACAATGCAAAAATACATTCAGGTAACTCTGAATATTTCATTTAAATTTTTGTATTTTGGAGTTTAATTTTTGTGTTAATCATATGTTAGTTATTTACTTTTCTGTTAAGACTAAATATTAAGAAAGGCCACAATAGAACTTTAAGTAGAGCTACCTAAAAATACTAACAGCAGAATGTAGTAAAGACTTAATAGCTTAATAGCTTGTTTATTAACATAATATACATTACAAGTGTAATGTATATAATATTAAATCCTTTTAATTAATGTAAGAAAAATACAATTGTAGATTAACTGATAGTAAATCGCTTAAAATGTGCTTTTTATTTTGCACATATTATTAATGTATAGCATATTTATTAAGCCTTTTTAATTAAACCAAATAGATATTAAACTCTGAATGCAAATATTTTGATTTTATTGATATATTAATTCGGACTTAATGATTTATTTTACATTTTGTTTCTTTTATACTAAGAAAGTTGACTTTATGCTAAATACTTGATTTTTTTAATACTAAATCATCACATATATTTAATGCAAAAGTTAATAATTTATTTCAGTTGGCATTAGTGTAAATATTTTAATGTACTTTGATGCATACCGTATTTACATAGCAAGAGAAATACACATATATTTATATTTATGTTAAAATTTGACTTTACTGAAGAGAACTGCATATATGTATCTGCTTTCTCTTTTGTTGATCACAGTATATAAGCTACATTCATATAAAACTTAATTTCTAAGTTATTGCTTAATGTATATATTTGTTATTGTAGTATAAATTATCTGAAATGTCTTTTCATTCTATTGCCAAATCTTCTGCAATGTTTAATTTCTATGATTTTTGATTGCATATACTTCGTAAGAACCAATTAGAATGTATGCTGCTTTTAACAAAAGCTGTCAGTCTTTATTTGCACTTGGAAAAACGAGTGAATTACAAGCATTGTTTTTTGTATAGATCCTGTTTGGAGCAAAGCCACCTCCTCACAAGCCTCATGGTATTTTATCTGTTGAACACTGTGCAGGTGTATCTGCAGAGCATGATGGTCTATGCATGACTATCCTCATATCTTGTAAATCAGCACTGGAAGATGTAGCTGTATCTTCTAACTATGCCTGGCTTGAGATTCGAAAAGATCTTGGAGAGCGTTTGGTTGAAAGAGTTAAAAAAAATAAATGTGTGTACCTAAATGTACTTCGATGAAGAAATTATTCATTTGAACTCTTAAAACATTGACTGTTTTGTAAAAAAATTAACTGAGTATTTTAATCAATTGTATAGAATTCTTATATTTTGTTTACATGTGATCAGTATTGAAATATGTACATCTTTTAATTATTTTGTGTTATTTTTTTAATGGATGGAATATTTTATTTGTCTCCCAAATATAATATAAGAATTATTTTTATTTATTGGAGTCTCAGCTCTTGCTCTATTTCATATTTTTAAACTGGTTGAAGTGTATTATTATTTCCTAGAATGCACTTTGTTGCTTATATTTGTTACTTAATTTTATTTACTCTTTTGCATTTACTTAATGCAAATAATGCTTAGTTCAACTTATTCTTTTAAATTTTAATTTTTAACGAAAAAATAAAATTACAGTACAAAGCCTGAAATCCAGAATTTTCAAGACTTTGGAAATTTCAGATATTAGATCAACCAGTTTAAATCTAGCAAGATGACATGTAGATACAGTAATACTGGGAATTATTCTTTATGACAAAGAGAAAAGTGCTAACTCCCCCCCCCCAATGTCTAGAGCAGGTGCAATTGCTGCAAATTCAACCGGCTGTCAAAATTAGGATAGGGAAAATTTTTAGAATTTAGAACGGGTACCGAGCAGTAGAATTTAAAGACAGCAACATTTTTAGAATTAGAGATAAAGGTTAGCAGTATTTAGCACGTGTAGAGATTGCACCTGTGAAATTCCATAGTGCGGACCTGCTTCCCTTCATAACCAAAAGTGTGATTCTAACCAACATCAGTACAGTCAGAGTTCTTTGATACAGTTTCAATCAATGCATTGTTATTGGCCATGGCATGACTGTCTAGCCAACAGGTGTTTGGAAATGTGTAGAGACATTAGGTATTTTTTGGAAGTTGGCAAGAGGAAAAATATGCACCGCCTTTGTCGGGAATCAAACCGCGGACCTCTCGATTACACGCTAAGCATGCAGACCTCTACACCACGAAGGCTCGCTAAGAAGGCGGGAGAAATACCTTATAAGTGATATGCAGAAATCCCAGTTAGTCTGAGAAAAATCACCTTTACCACTCACCTGCCTTTGTTTGTTTTTATATTCTCTGTTGTTAGACTTTGTAAAGGGGGTTATGATTTTTTATTTTTATTTTTATTTTTATTGTTGGTTGTCTAGATATTGGACCTTGTACTGTATTACAGCTATTCTTTGATTACAATCTCTAATTTTTTCTTTATGGGAAGGGTATGAAAAATGTAGACCATGATTTCCAAAGTTTGAATGCAAAATATATAACACATTTTAGGTACTAGAATAGAAGTTCTCATAAACTTATTTAGAATAAAGTTCTCATAATGTATGAGCAAAATATCTATGGTCGAGAGTTTGATTTGCTCCAAAGGTACTATGTAAAATATCTTCCAAGCTAAAATGCATTATGGAAATTCAATAAGTTATATTTATAATTTGCTTCTTTTTTCTTATCCTAGCTATAGCATAATATTTTTCCTTGCTGGAACAAAATGCCATCACAGGGAATTTTTTTTTTTTTTTTCAAACAAAGATTTTTTCAGAAACATATGGTTTAAAGCAAAATTATTTTTAATTTGTAGTGCTGTAAGACATTATTATTCAGATTTTATTGTAATTATCACTGTTTTTTTAATTAGTATTCAGATATTGCCAGGGCCTCTTTCCGTATTAAACAGCCAATTCATCTGTTTTTATAAGTTTTTTTAAAGGTGGCACATTTGAGTTATCAAAAGGGAATTTATGTATTCTAATTAAAATTTGTGCATGAAGCAATGACAGAAATTATAGGGAAAAAACTTGTTTTATGCATGTATTATTTCGTACTCTTTGATTTTTCATAAGAGGAAAAATTCACAGTAATTTCCCAAAAATGTCTAGTAAAAAATTTTATATATGTATATGTAGATCTGTTCTAATGATATTAATTACCAATTTACTAAAATCATTGAATAACATTCCATTGAATATAATTAATTAAAAACTCTCAGGATTTAGTTTTTTATAAAATAAATATGTAACAACTTTCAGATTTTTCATCTTAGTTGCATTTTGGAGCATTAAAAAGAATTTGATGTGTGTATGCAAATTTTATAAAACTTGAATGTTGTTTATGAAACATTTTATCTTCTTACTAAGAGGGTGTTGCATATCATTGAATATTGTAATAATATTGTAATCGTGTAAGTGAATGGTATACCATGCTTTTCATATAATACTTTATATTGCATACTTCTGTTGTCAGAGCCCAATTTTATCTGTACCTAGAATTATAGTTATTTCATACTGAGTGTAGCAAAACCTGTGACTGTAATCAATGAAAGTTTTTGATGCAAACTGTACTTGAGAAACCATTACATTCAATTTGGTTACCGAAGGGTTTTATAAGGACTTATGCAAGATTAGATTTATGGTATCTAAGCAGTTTTTAAATTTTTGAAGTGACTAATTAAATTTTGAGAAAACTAGACATGAAAGCTTCTTTATCTGTTTTTGAAATAATTGTTTCTTTATTTCAATATTGTTGTAAATAATTATTTTAGGCAAGCTATATATCATTAAGTAGTTGTTTTTGTAAAGAAAAATTTTAGAATCCATCTGAAGAGACTGAATAGTTACCTAAAATAGTATTATATATAGTTATAATTTTACATAGTTTAAAGTATCAAATTTTAAAATGTTACATTTGTAAAAAATTAAGATTTATTATAAATTTAAACTAGTTACACAGATATAGATGTTTTTTTAATTCTGTACCTATTGAAAATCATTTTTATTATAAAAGTATTAACACATACTTTGGATTGTTCAGTGCTGTGCAGCAAACATATTAAAAATTTTTTACATATGTATTTTGCATAACTTACATGCATTTTCAAATGAAAAATTTCAGTATTATGTGTGGCTACATCTTAAAAATCTTTCACTATTTTTTCTTGGGAAGGTTTTTCTGCTTTTGAATTTAATCTTTCACTATTTTTTCTTGGGAAGGTTTTTCTGCTTTTGAATATAATAAAATTATTTTAATGAATATAAAAAGTATCATTGCAAAATTCAGGTTGAGCACAATTTTAGGTTTTGTGTCATCTAACAAAACTCTTTTTTAACATTTAAAAATATTTAATTATTTCTGTTGTTAAGCAGTCTGGCTGCTTTTCAAGGTGTCAGTGAAATTGTCTGAAATGTTTTTAATCCCTCCTCCTCTTAAGTGATATCTTAACTATAAAAATGTTATTTTCTAATATGACAAGGTACACCAAATCTTCCCCCCCCAAAAAAAAATCTCCCATTCTACTGGACCAATTGATTAATTCAGCATGGGTTTTTCGTATCTCGAAAGCACGACTTGGGATACATATTAGATTTATATATATAGCATTGTTCTAACATAGGTGTTTTGACACAAAATCTGAGTTTTTCTGCAAGTACTTTTTTTTTTTTTTTTTTTTTTTTTTTGCATATTTCAATCTTACGCTTCAAATTATGCTAAAGTGCCAAAAGAATAAAAATCATGCAAGTACTTAAAAATTTGGGTCTCAAAATTGTAGCTCCCTGATGTTAATTGAATTTGGTATTTATTAACATCTCTCTCTCTCTTTTTTTTTTAATTAAGTTTATTTGATTCCTTCCTTCAGAATTTGAATCTAGGTTCAATTCAAATAAAATTTGAATATTTTTATAATTTATTTTTTTTAATTTACCATCATCTTAAAATAGGTGTATTTCTAGGTTAACCAGGAGAAATTACAATTGTTTATTCACAATTTCCCAAGATACATGTGAATTTGTATATTGGCACGTTTTGAAATATTGGGCATATTTATTATAAGCGATAATAATGCCAAATTTAGTTTATGCACTTTGTTATAATCTATAATGGTTTGGTTGGTTTAATTATGGCAAAGCATGAAAGGGCTATCTTCCTAAGGGGAAGAATGCCTTAGTGGAGGACTTTTTAAGGGAAACTGTATGGTATACATGTTACACATGGGGAAAATCACAAATATGCCCATACAGTTAGCCCATTTGCTGGGACTGAATTAGTGTTCAGTGACTTTACCGCTCATTCACTGGTAATCTTCAGTGAATTGCAACAGTTATTTTTCACCATATTTTTCCAAATAATATTTTATTGGGGATCATTCATGGGAAATTTCATTTTCATTTTTATTAATTATGGCTAATAAATATTTACTAATAATACATGGAAAGCTATTTTTTGAATTTGTAAAGGATACTAATCAGAAATTGAAAGAAAGAAAACTGAATTGAAAAGCTGAAATTTTTCCCCCTTTAATAAGAATAAATTTTTATCTTCTGCTATTTTACTTAATTTCATTTTATATACAATGAAATATATTTTATTGGTTTCAAAATTATGCATCATAATGCATTCATACTTCTGAATGCGTCAAAAATACAAATAAGATGTGCTGGCACTTACTTCAAAAATGTTTGACAGTGGTAAAATTTGGTAAAATATAAGATTTTTATTGTCTTTTCTGTATGCGGCAAAGACAACAAATAAAAATGATTTGAAAATGTTTTATGTCCATATTTCATGACTGAGAGGGCCCCTACTTATAATCAAAGACCCTTTTTTAAAAGAAAAATATATTTTTATATAAACATAGGATAATAAACACATTTTTAAAAACAAATCTGTGATTCGTCAGGACTTGAATTCTAACCATTATACTTGGGTTTGGTGAGTTTCTGTTTTTTTTTTTTTTTTTTTTTTTTTTTTCCAGTTTAGAAATTGCACATAAATTAGGCTTGGTTATTTAAATATGACAAAATATATGGAGACTATTTGCATAAGTGGAACAAACTATCAACAGTCTTTAACTGCTCGGCCACTAGTGAGACCACTTAAATTAAGTGCCAGGTTATTAGATTTGTATGTTATGTTAATCAATAGTAGATATTTCAATTAAGTATCTCATATTAATGAACCAGTTATTATTATTAAGTCTTTACTATAACTTCTCCTTTCTGTATTCCTTACCAGAATACAAATTAGCTTTAAGCTGGGGGGTTTTGAATCTCTCGTTCAGAGAGCTACTGGCAGTCGAGTGTTGTTATTAGTAGAGCCTGCTGTGTTTAAAAAATATGTTTATGTTAAATATCCTAAGTCATGCTTTCAAGACATGAAAAACGCAAGTTGAGTTTTGTCCATCAGCCTAGTAGAACAGAAGATATCGAACTCTCCCCTCCCCTTCCCTCGTTTCTGATCGAGTGTACATAATAGCTGTTTGCCTAAAAATAGGAATGCCTTTGTGGAGGACTTTATAAAACTAACAATTTTTTTTATATGTGCATTTTTAAATGTGTGGTCAGGCACTTGAGCGTAACTTTAACCTTTGGATTTTAGAATGTTAAATATTGATTAATGAATAGGATGCATATTATGTGATAAAATTGGATATTAACTTGTACTGTTGACTTGAAATTGCTAACCATAGATTTGATTGGTTGCTTAAGAAAAGTAGCAGTTAGATTTATCTTTTAACCAAATCAAAAAATTCATTTAAAATTAAATCATAATAACTAATTTTGTCTTTCTTAGATCATCATTCAATATTTTTTTTAAAATTCCCTGATGCTGTATAAAAATTCATTAACTTGAAATTTCACACAACAGCTGTTCTCCCCCCACCCATTTTATGTGTTATTGTAATTTTTTTAAATTTTATTTTAATTATTATTTTCTTTTTATTAAAGAGTATTATATGCTTTTACTTATGAAATTGTACCAGTGACTTGCATACTTTTTTACAAAGATGTATTTGTAAATGTGCCAGAAGAATTAATGACATTTTTAGATTTAACATGCTTTATTATAATAAAGTATGATAACATTCCTGTGTTATTTTCAATAGTTTTCATTTTACATCTTTTTGTAAACATGCAGTTATATAATTAAAACACAATAACACACCGAACAAATACTGATTCAGAAGTCAAACAACAAAAATCAGCGTTATATTTTCAAATTTTCACAGGACTAGTTTCGATGGTTTTACCAAACCACCATCCTCAGCTGTGGAAGCGCAAATGAACGAGATAGGATATAATGATCAAATAAGAAAGCTTGGACAGAAAATAAGCTAGTGGCGCCATCTGTTGATGAAATCAGATCTAAAACATAATTTCTTTAAAAGCCGAAGGCAAAGATGGATTGGAATTAGGATCGTTACTTGAACAGAAAGATTTTTTTTAATGTGAAATGCCTCTAGAAAATCCAGTTCTCCAATGGAAGATGTTTTTTGAATAATTTTGGAATCAGAAAAATTGAAAGTGTGATTTTCAGACCAACAATGTTGGGTTATGTTAGAAAAAAGGAAACACAGTAGTATTCTGTTGCCCAACATTGTTGGTCCGAAAATCACACTTTGAATTTTTCTGCTGCCAAAATTATTCAAAAAACATCTTCCATTGGAGAACTGGATTTTCTAGAGGCATTTCACATTCAAAAAAATCTTTCTGTTCTAGTTAACGATTCTAATTCCAATCCATCTTTGCCTTCGGCCTTTAAAGAAATTATGTTTTTTTTCTGATTTCATCAACAGATGGCGCCACTAGCTTATTTTCTGTCCAGGCTTTCTTATCTTATCTGATCATTATATCCTATCTCATTCATTTGCGCTTCCGCAGCTGAGGATGGTGGTTCAGTAGAACCATCAAAACTAGTCCTGTGAAAATTTGAAAATATAACGCTGATTTATGTTTTTGACTTCTGAATCATGCAGTTATATATTTAAAAAAAGTGGAACTTAATGAATGAAAAATGTTGTTGATCATCAGATATTAAAACATATATACAATTTAATATAAATGCATAATTAAGATATGTATTTTGTATAATTAGTGACATCTCTAATGTAAAGTTAGTAAAATAATGGCTTTTAGCATATTCAAGTGATGTATAGGTTCATTGATTAAGAACAAAAGTGTTAACAGTATACTATAGAGAACAAACTTTTTTAAATAAATTTATTAACGAGAGAAGTGGAATGAAACAAATGATAATGAGTTTAATTTTTTGATAAGAAATTCTAATGTGTATTTTCTATTCAGAACTCATTACCTGTTGCCACTTAAACGCAAAGAAAATCATAACACGAAGAGTTTTAGACAGATAGCATTTCAGTATTGCAAACGATGTCAACACCCCCCTTTCCAGTAATAGTGTTATACCTCATAGTTTTTCAAATATGCAGGAAATCTCACTCTTTGCCCAGTTCTTGTGTTTTTAGGGCCAACGTTATTGGAAGGATCTTTGTTACTAAAAAGTGGTTGTAAGATTTTGGAGTTTTCGGCTTCACATGTCTGAAAATCAGTTGTTACATTATCTTTGAGTCTGAAACATAGTTTCAGTCTATCTATCGGTATATACTTTGAATTTTGTCTGAAACTATCACATCGAAAAATTTCTTAAACCATTATTTAATTAAATGCGGTCCAAGATAGACTGGCTGAAGATTATGTTTTTTGAAATTAAATATTCACATGAAATTATATTATTCAAAATGAATACATGTAAACAATTTTCCAAGTCCTTGTTTACGAAAATTTTCTTTTTGCTCTTCTTCCCTATAACTAGTTGTTGGAGTTTGTTTTAGAATTTAGATGTCGCTTTGATATTTTCTATAAAATCTGAATACATTTGAGGATTTACTGAAAAATTCTTCAGGCAAAGTCCCGTACACAAGTTCAGCAGAAGAACAATGCAAATCTTTAATGGGGGAGCGAATACCAAGAAGAACATATGCCGCGAAAGATTGAAGGTTGATTTTGAAGTTCGATTAACCATCAGATTTTGGGTGATAAGCTGCGGTGGTGTTAGCTCTGTAACGTAGGAATTTGCTCAAGGATTGGAAGAGTTGGCTGTCAAACTGTTGACCTTGGTCAGATGTTATCATCTTTGGTATTCCAAATCTGGAAACGGGCATTTGTGATGAAATCTGCAGTTCGGTTTTCCAAAGGAACAGCTTCCGTTCACCAAGTGAATCTATGGACGATAGTAAGCAGCTACCTAAAACCTTTGCAAGATTAGAGCCAATAATATTGATGTTAAGGTGCTTGAAACATTCACTTGGAACTTTGAATTCAGCAGCTGGATAAAGGGTATGTTTGTAAAGTCTGGCTCATTGGTTTGCTGTAGTCTACAAGTGACTTTTTTTTTATGCCAGGCCAAATGAACCTTGTCACCAGAAATTCCAGGAAGGGATAAGTTATGAATAGAGAAAAATATTCTTTTGCGAAATTCTTTAGGAATATATGGCTGGTTAAAATTAGTGGAGGTATCACAAAAAATTCCTTGCTACTATCTGGGGTAAGAATTTATACTATTTTGAAAATGGACTTTGATTTAGGAATCTTGAGGTCTTCATCCTGCATGGCAATCCCCCCCTGCAATAAATATATAATCAATTAGAGAGTTAGAGCAGCTATAGTTTCCGTTATATTGGAAGGGCTTTATCTAAATTCTGCTGGAAGGCAAAGGTGAAATGTTTATGATAGTGAAAACAGAAATGATCATCCTTTCAGAATGTGTTTAAAATGCTTCATGCCTAGATACATTGCAAGTAATTCTCGATCACAAGCCCTGCAGTTTTTCTGTGCTGATGATAGGGATCGGGCGAAAAAGCTTACTGGTTGTTTTCACGATTATATAGTTCTGATGGATCACTGCAGAATAGTTCTGATGTGTTAGGATGTTCTTGACCATTTGATCAGGGTTAACTGACATTGCTGAGTTGCGCATTGCTCTTCTGATATGAGTAAAAGCATTCTGCGCATCATCATTCTGAATTAAAAGTCTTTTTCCTGTTTTTCTTTACTCCTTTTGTCAACGGTTGTTGCAGTTCAGTATGAAGGAATGGTAAAAGTTCACCATTGCCTAAAATCTGCTTAAACTTGTAAAATTTTCTGATTTAGGATGTTGTTTAATAATATCAACTTTTGATGGAAAAGGTTTAATTCCTTCTGTTGATATTTCATAACCAAAAAATTCAACTTCCAAACCAAATTTAAACTTCTTGAACCAAATTTACATTTTGCAATCTTTATGGTTAGTCCATAGTTAACGAGTTTTCTGAAGATTAATTGAAGATATTTTTAATGTGTTTCTATGTCCAAAGAAGCATTGAGTATGTCATCGATGTAGCAGAACACATATTCTAGGCCTCTCAGCACAATGTTCATAAACTTTTAGAAGGTTTGTGCAGCATTAAGTGAACCAAATATTACATAACAAAATTTATAAAGTCCGAAAGGTGTTATGATAGCGGTCTTCAGAATATGAGCTTTATGAACAGGGATCTGTTGAGAGGCCCTTATCATATTTATGGTTGGAAAAAAATGTTTTTCCAGAATATTTGTACAGTCATTAGAAATTATAGTGGGTAACTGTCTAGTAAGGTGTTTCTGTTAAGGTGGTTTATTGATAATAAACAACCTATTGCCTATTGGCAACGTAAGCAAATTTAGTGGTATATTATCACATAAAAATAAATGCAGTGAAGTACTGAAAAGTCTGCTGTGACATAAAATACATCCTCAAAATTCTGCTGACTTGAAAAAATGGCATACTTTATCATCTCTACATATAATAAAAGAAAGAGTCTGTCTGTATGTGTGTCTTTTGTTCGCGCTGCACGTAAGCTAATAGACCCACGGTCTATTAGCATAGGTACATAGGTGCATCTAGATGAGCCAGTGCGCATCGAAGCGATTTTTTCGAAATTCAAATTTTTTTTATTTTATGTTTTGTGAAGAAATCACGTCATTTTGAAATATAATGGGCTATAGGAAAGCGAGATTTTGCTTTACACACTCCATTTTCACATCGTCGTGAAACGTAGGCACTTAACTATTTTACGAACTTAAAATAAATTTCGTGTTTCAATAAATCGATTAAATACGAATTTATTTAACAAAGGGAGCTTAACACCTTTTCAAGGGGATTTTTTCTAAAAAAGTTTATTTTTTAAAATGTACAGTTTATTTTTCTTTGATTTTTGGACGCGTTAAACTTTCATCCTTGCGACTGCTTTTACAAAAAGAATTTTGGAAAAATGATAATATTTTGCATTTTAAAAAAATTTTTTAAATGAAGCTTCCAAATACACTTCTCACATCTCACTTTAGAAATGTGATTTTGACAACAATTTTCCTTTCTTATTGTTGTTGATAGATTTTTGATGAAATCGCATCATTTTGAATAGTTTCATTCTTTTAGAAATATGGGTTTGGGAACAATTTTTCATCGTATTTCTTATGTCACTGCTTTTAAGATATTGGCTTATTTAATTGTCATTTTTATGTATATACCGTCAAAAGTCTTTAATTCGGACCTCAAAGCTACAAGCTTTCTGCGCATAATACGTTTACGCAGGCGCGTGTAATGTATAACAGACGGTATAAGCTAAGCTAAAATTATTTAATTATCTATTTCAGTTAATGTTGCAGATTGCGTTGTTCCTTAATCTTCTAATTAGATCCAGCTTACTATTTTTTGCAGACTGTTAGAGCAATTTTATAAAATAAAGCTTGAACTTTCGATTATGTCAAAAAGAATTTCCGATTCTGGAGCTGCCAAAGGATTTACAAAGCGAAAGCATGTTTCGATTACCATCAAACAAAAAGTGGAATTGCTGCAAAAAATAGATAAAGGCATATCCTTTGTTTCTCTAACCATTCTGAAATCTGTTTATCAATGTCACGCTGATCTGTGTGTGTGTGTGTGGGGGGGGGGGGTTGACGTTGCGGCACGCAATGAACTGGAAGTTGATCTGTCAGCACTATCCTTATCTTCAGGGCAGATGTTTTTATTTTATTTGCCTTATAATTCCTTACTAAATGTAGTATTTCATCTCGATGTACTCCATCTTTGATATGATTTAAATCAAATTCCTCGTCATTATAAATATTACGAATACACATCAAATAGTTTTCTGGTTGCAATTTTCTAATTTCGACTATGCAAAATGTATGCTTTACGCATGTGCGCGTTGAAAGAAATGTTTAATAAGGTAAACAAATAAATATTAAGCTTTTTTTCTTTTTTTGTAAATTTTGATACCCTTTAGATCATAATTGCTCTTTATTTCATAAATTACGGTTTCATATTTTTAATTTCATAATTTCTACATGCTATCTTACCAGATTTAAATTGATGATCTACAATCCGGAAACGCCAAAGTCCCGACGAGTCAGGATTAAAGACTTTTGACTGCAATATATTTTTATTGATTTTTTTTTTTTTTTTTTTGGATAAAGTTGTTCTGCAGAGTAAAATTCTGCACGAAATTTTATGTTTTTTGAGTTGCTTTCATGTTATTTTTTGCTTATTTCACTGTTTGTAAGACATTGAAAAGTTTTGCATGATTTTTTTTTCTTTAATGGAAAGTTGGTTAATTTTTTTATTAGGATAATTAATATTTGTATTAAGGGATATAGCTTATTTCATTGTAATTTTTTTCTCTTGAAAATATACGATAAAATATCATTAATTATACTTTGCTTTTCAGAATTTTTTGTTTTTCGTATTCTTTTATGTTATTTATTGCTCATTTCACTGTTTTTAAGATATTGAAAAGTTTTGGGTGATTTTTTTAGGAAACAAAGTTCTTAACCTCCTTTGTACCATTTGAGTTCTTAAGATTTTGCAAAGGGAAGTTGGTTAATTTATTTATTAGGATAATTAATATTTGTATTAAGGGATATTGCTTATTTCATTGTAATTTTGTTATACGTAGAAACTTTTTTTTATGAAGTTGTTCTGCAGAGTAAAATTCTACGCAGTTTTTAAATTTAACGTTTGGCGTTCTCTTCAGCCATTTTCCAATACATTTAAAAGCCAGACGAAGGCTGGCAGCGAAGCTGCTAGTATTATTAATAAATATTTGTCGAATATTACTTTTGTGTTTTTAGCGTTTTTTCAATGACTTGCACTCGCCGAATTTTTTTTTCAAGTGAGATGTAATAGACCAGCTGCTTTTGAATGGTCTGCAAAGAACTTCTTGCAGAATATAATAAAATTCCTTTTTTGCAGCAATCAACGTTGCTTAAGAAATTATTCCGACTTTAGAGAACATGGGTTTTGTTTGGTTTCGATGAAATGCTGCACGTCATGTTCTTTAATTTTATTATTTTTTATGTTTGGTTTAAATAAGTTAGGAAATTTGTTTAAAATAACTCTATATTGGTTTCGTAAAGTGTTAGGAATGAAGCCATTGTTACATAAAGTACCTCTAGTCGCCAGTGCGGTGGTACCATCGATTAATTTCCTTTTTTACTGACGAATAAAAAGTAAGAAAAAAAAGACTTTCTTACTTATTACTTGAAAGAAAGACTATTATTATAAGAAAGAAAGTCTATTCCAATGGTAGGGTATGAACTGCGCGAAATTGATCGAAGATCCCCCTCTTATCTAATCCCCGAACTGTGGCGACGTTTTTCTGTCCCATCTTTCTAAGAACTTTAATTCCCAAGCTGATGAGTGCTACAAAAAGTCATTGAGACTGTAAGCCTCTATTTCCGTTTATCAATATTGTAAAAATTGTGCATACAAAACAAATATTAATTTAAATGTCTGGCATGTGCTAAAGTAAAAATGAATTTTTTTTACACTCGTTTTAAAGTTTTATGATGCTTAAAAGAATAACGAGCCAGATCTTTTTTGTTCTCTATAAGAATTAAAAACTTTTCAAGTTGCAGATTTTAGTCATTGATATATATATCAATCAGTTTGGAATAATAAAATTGATAGATTAATGACATACACAAAACTGATACATAATCAACCTATCAAATATCGAATTTGTAGTGCACCTTAAGTAAGCTTCTTGTCTAGATAAATATTAATAAATCTTGGATAGCAGAATAGGTTTAACTATCAAATTTACCATTTTAGGTAACAGTTTTAATTTAATTTAAACAATTCTCTTTATTAAATCTAAAAAATTTATTAAGTATTACTATTTATTAATTTATTAAGAACTAAAATAATTAAAATTATTTTAGTTCTAAATTCACACTAGTATTATTGCAATACATTGCCGTATTAAGCTTTCCATTTTTAGTCATTGAAGTTATTTTAACTTTCTTACAAATTCCATATTTTAATACTAAGAAACGTTTAAATATTTATTCTGTTTTCCAATTATTCTACCTTTCTATTATTCTTCACTTTGGCATACATTTCATTTCTAATACACATTTAATTAATAAATTGATAATTATGAGCATCTGCAGAATTTTTATAATTAACAAAAAAAAATCGAACTCCCTTATATTCATATCATAAAGCTTAATCTTCAGCATGCAGCTTATTTTCCAACCTAGTTTCAGGCTGAATTATTTGTAAAATTAATTATTTGAAATTATTTGTTAACAAAGATGGTCACTAAATCACGCTAATAATATTTTAATCTGTTGTATAATTTATAATGCAACGAGTTCATGTGATTTATAATATATTAAAATTTCCAAATCAAAGTGCATTTTTTTCCAGTTATTTTGTTACTGCTGATGGGAGTGATTCCAATCAATGCAGATGTTTAAATATAGTTTTTTCTGCTCATGCTGTATAATTGATGTAACTGTTGTAGCCTAATTTTCATTTCTGTGTACTGTTAAGAATTAAGAAAGCAAAAGCTCAGTTTTATTCTAATGTTTTTTCATTAAAAAAAAAAAAAAAAAAGGAAAAAAAAAAAAAAAGGAAAAATGCCAAACAGACTGCTTATATCATTTCTTCTACATATAGACAGAAAGCTATTTCTAATGATACAGTTTGAAGATGGTATGAAAAGTTTAAGTGTGGAAATTTCAGACTTGGAGATGTCTGCTCTGGATGACCATCCTTTGTAAACATGGCACTACTAAAAGCAGCTTTGATGAAAACCATGTTATACATCCAAAAATTACAGTACATGATCAATTGAAGAAGATTAGCTGTGTGAGCTGCTATTATGCATGGCTACCCCCATGCTTTTAACAGAGCAGAATATGCTTGCTCAAGTTTTGGCAGGCAATTCTTTGTAGAAAAGAAATAAAGATGCTCCTTTTTTTAAACAAATCTTTACTGAAGATGAGAAAATGGGAAAAGGTAAGTCATGGATTAAGGCAAATAAATTTCCTTTAGTAACATTATGAGATAAGCTGCATTTTAAAAAATAATGTTTTCAGTATAGTATCCTTAGTAAACAAAGGAATTGTATACTAAGAGTTTTTGTCGCCAAATCAGGCAGTATATTCAGAAAAATACTGCTCCCAAATGGCAGTTTTAAGGGCAGAAATAAAAAAAAAAAAAAAAAAAAAAAAAAAAAACACCCAAACTTGATTAATCAATCAATTAATTGTAGTCTTCCATCTTGACAATACTGGACCCTGCATCTCGATGAATGTAGCACAAAGACTTGTTGAGTATAGCTGAGATGTTCTGTGTCACTCCCCATATTCAATAGAATTCACCTGCTAGGGTTTTTATCTCCTCATGTCACTTCAAAATTTTCTGAATGGCTTCCATTACATTTATTTTTATGTAGACTATCAAACAGCACCTCAATCAGTTCTTTAAGCCTCATGACTTTTCTCAAAAAGGAATATTCTAGCTACTCGAGAGATGACCAAAAAAAAGAATAAAATAGTGCTTATGTTTTTGTACTGCTTCATTTGCATTAATAAAAAAATTAAAAAAAAAAAAAAACCACAGAACTTTCCCGATGATCCATAGTAAAATTTAATAGTGAAAATTTGAATTCTGATGAAAATGATATATGATAAAAGAGAAATCACCCTTTATTTCAGGAATAAACAATAGAAGAATTTCTTTTGTTCTTCCACACAAGATTAAACTGTGCACATTTTGGTTCCTATATAATTCTTGTTCTAAGTATTTCTTGAAATTCTAAGAAAGGAGAAAACTATTTTTGATATATAAAAATATACAGTTGAGCTTTATTACATATTTTTTTAGACCAATAAAACTGGATCAAAATATTTTGAACAGGTTGAAAGCATAATACAAGGAGAAGAATGAAATGAAATTAAACATCAGAATTCTATGTAAGCTGTACATCATATTTTCTTATGATTCCATCTCTAGAACCAGTAAATATAGATGTTCCATTTGAAGCCATGCAATAAACAGGATCAAAACCAGGTCCTGTTAACTGGATGCATTGATCTCGATTGAAAGCAGTAAAAATGCATGAACCATCACCTAAAAATAACAATAAAGTTCAAATTACAAATCAAGTTCAGATTCAAACCAAATGAAAGAGAATATATATAAGCTGGTACATTAGCTAGGTACAATAATGTTAACAAACTGGAGTATGTTCATACTTCTTCTGTTATAAAATTAATTCAAATATAGTATTAATGCTTAGTTTGGCAATTAAAGCAGTATTCATATTTCAGATTTTCATTTAAACAAAATAAAAATCACAATTCCAAATGAAATCATAAACCTTAGTAAAAAAAAAAAAAAAAAAAAAAAAAAAAACCCTTTTTAGAAAGATTATAAAGAAGTCTGATTTAAATTTTTAAAATTAATATTACATATAAATCTGAAAATAAATCAGTACAAAATGCATTAAATTACTTTACACAAATGCCTTACTTATAAACAATGAAATTTTAATTTTGTGAATTTATTTATTAGAAATTAAAAAATATTCTTTTTTCACTATTTACAGTATACACATGAAGTATTGCTAAAGTCTATATGTAAAAATGGGAGGAAGAAAAGGAAAGGGGAAAAGTGAAGAGTAGCTTTACACTTCCAGAACTTAGAGATTACATGTGTAATGTGGGACTTCCATGTTAATGTTTGGTCAAGTAATAACACCAAAATAGGTTACTTGCTTGGACCATGGGATAGCAGTATTATACATTCAAATATTAAAACTCAACATAGCAGTGAAGTAGGTGATATCATACCATTTCCAAGTGAACTTAACATGATCAATGAAGAAATAAAACTCACAAATGTTTACGTGGTGGTGGTGGTGGTAGTAGATTTATGGCACAAAGCTCAATAGGCCATATGCGCCAAACACAGGATTCTTTTTTTTAAATATAAACTAAAGGAAAAAAATATAAAGACAACAGCACATTTTTTAAAATCGACGCAAGTAAAAAGATATTTAAATGATGGGATGAAAATGCTGATTATGACTCTGATAATGCAGTATAGATATAAAATGCTAAAACATCTGATTAATTAAAATTCCAACATAAAATCTCAGGACAAAAATCAAATTAAATAATAGAAACCTGTTTCTTTCAGGTAGTGAAACAAATTGGTATTGACCTCTCTTCCGATTAAAGGTCGCAGCTATTAAAATACTTCTCACGAAGACTGTTAAAATATGGACATTCAATTAAAATGTGATAGACTGAGAGACATACATTACAATTTGTACAAACAGGCTCATTCTCAGCTCTCAGAAGGTAGCTATGTGTCACTCTAGTGTGCCCAATTCTAAAGCGCGTCAAAAGAACTTCCTCCTTACGATTGCAAGTAGTTTGCCAATGCTCTATTTTAGCTTTCACCCTTTTCAACTTGTTATGAAGTTCAATGTCATAAAGTTGCTGCCATTTATTTCTGATCTTCTCTTTGATGACACAACGTATATCTCTAAAAGGGATGAGGCGGTCAGTCATTTCAACAGCAGATTTCGCTGTGATGTCCGCCAGCTCATTGCTCTTTATTCCTGTATGTCCGGGGACCCAGCAGTACAGAATTTCATATCCACACCTTGTCAATTTAATATTCAATTTGTGGACATCCACTATCACAGGATTCTCGGTGCTATAAAAAGATTCTAAAGCTTTCAATGCACTGTAGGAGTCTGTATATAAAATGAATTTTCCATGGTGCAGCGTCGAGATGTACAAAAGCACATAATATATGGCAGTCAGTTCGGAGGTTAAGACAGAGGAAGCGTTGTGTAAACGTCTGCCTTCCATGTGGTCACCAATTATAAATGACATGCCTACATGGCAAGCTGACTTTGATCCATCCGTATATATGGAAACATAACTCCTGCAACTATGCCTGTGCTCAGCAAAAATTTGTCTATACATGATGTCATTAGTGGTTGTTTTTCCATAACTGTGGAAAATGTCAAGAAGTTGGATTTGTGCATTTTCCCAAGGTGAGATTTCAAAATGCTGTACTGCTTGTGGGGACATATCAGACAGGGAGAATTCTTCAATGAGTGGACGAACTCTGGCAGAAAAAGAAGCCACACAGGATGGACACGCCTCAAATAAAAGGTCACAGCCATCATCAAATAAACACAGTTTGTAAGGATGGTCAGACTGAGACAATATATTAAAATATTGTAAAAGTGACAACTCCTCATGCCTCAAACGGAGTGATGGCTCGTGACAGTCAACATAAAGGCTCTGCACAGGAGATGTCCTGAATGCTCCAGAACAAATCTGCAGAGCCTGATGATGAACAGGATCTAGTTTTAACAATACTGAAGACTGAGTGGATCATAAACAGCTGAGCCGTAGTCCAGTCTAGAGCGAATTAGAGCTCTGTAAATGCGAAAGCATGGACCAACGCTCTGCACCCAAGGAGGTGTTCGCCAGGACTTTTAAAATATTTAAAACTTTTATACACTTTTTTCTCAAGTTTAGGACACAAGGAAGGTAAGTCAATTTTTGGTCGAACATCACCCCTGAAAATTTTACTTCAGGTGCAACTGGAATCACAGACCCATTGAGGTATAATTTAGGCTCAGGATGGAGACCTCGCTTTCTACAAAAATGCATGCACACAGTCTTCTGTTTCGAAAACGTAATTATTAATTTGTATTCCTTGTCTTTTTGCCCATTCCTGGATCCTGTTCAAAGCGATCTGGAGCTGCCTCTCTACATGTCTCATATCTGCACCTCGACAACTAATTTGTAGGTCATCAACATATAAAGATCCTGAAATGGTGGGAGGAAGTTGTTTTAATACAGAATTTATTTTTAGGCTGAACAGAGTTACACTAAGCACACAGCCTTGAGGCACACCCTCTTCCTGTTGAAAAACATCCGACAAAACAGGGTCAATCCTTACTTGAAAAGTTCTAGTATTCAAGAAATTCTGAATGAAAATTGGTAGGTTGCCGCGCAAGCCACTCTAGTGAAGATTTCGAAGTATACCGTACCTCCATGCCTTATCATAAGCTTTCTCAATGTCAAAAAATACCGAGACAAGGTGACTCCTTCTTACAAAAGCTTTACGAATGGATGTCTCTAAGAGGAGCATATTATCTATGGTAATTCTCCCCTTTCGAAAACCGCTTTGATAAGACGACAAAATATTATTCTTTTCCAAGAAGTAGATTAGGCGGCTGTTTACCATTTTTTCTAACAGCTTGCATACGCAACTTGTAAGCGCAATTGGCCGATAGTGGGAGGGATTCCTTGGATCTTTCCCTGGCTTAGCAATGGGAATTACAACAGCTCTCCTCCATGCACTGGGAAAAGTACACTCCTTCCACACTCTATTGTAAAGAGTGAGAAGGGCAGTCAGTGACTTACAGGACAGATGCTTTAGCATTTCATAATACATGCCATCCAGACCCGGACAAGACCTATGTGTCTTACTTCCTTAATTCAAGCATAGTAAAGTCTGTATTATATATCTCAGATTTGGAAGAGTTGAATGCGATGGGATTTATTTCAGAGTGCTGCTTGATAGAGAGAAATGCAGGTGAATAGTTTCTGCTGGAAGAAACGGCAGCAAATGTCTCACCAATAGTATTCGCAATTTCTTCTATGGAGCTAATCACTCGGACATCTTTTTCCAGAAAGGAAAGTGAGTGGTCTTTATATATTCCGCATGCTTTTCGAACTCTTTCCCAAACCTGCTTACTAGGCGTAGAGGATGTTATTGAGGACACATATGAAATCCAGGAATCCCTCTGGCTCTGCCTTCTTACTCTTCGTGCATTTGCTTTCGCTTTTTTAAATGCTATGAGGTTTCGCAGAGTCGGATATCTACGAAAAATTCCCCATGCTTTTTTTTTGTTTCTTCAGTGTTTCATGACAGTCGCGATTCTATCATTGTTTCGTATACTTTAGTATTTTCCCTGATGTTCTAGGAATGGAGAGCATAGCTGCTTGAATAATAGTATTAGTCACAGCTTCAATAGCATCATCGATATGCACATCTACCATTTTCTCTGTGAGCTCAGCAGAGGAAGAGAAGAGTTCCCAGTCTGCCCTGTCCAGTATAAACCGAGGGAGTCTCGACATGGGGTTTGCTCCTCTTCGTGCAAGAGACACAAAAATGGGATAATGATCGCTGTTGTAAAGATCATATCCGACACTAAAAGTGCAAAATGGCAACAGAGATGGTGAACAGATGGCAAGGTCGAGAGAGTGGAATGTCCTTGAAGGCTCATGGAAGTAAGTATCCTGTCCATTATTCAGGAGACAAAGGCTATGATCTTCGATCATCTGCTCAATTTGTCTTCCTCGGCAATTTGTATCTTTACTACCCCAGAGCGGACTATGGCCGTTAAAATCTCCTATTAAGATAAATGGCTCATGCAGCTGCTCTATAAGACCAATTAAATCTTCCTGATCAAACGACTGTAACAGCAATATCAAGATTTGTTTGAGTAGTGACAACCTGGAGGGGTGTCATCAAAGGAAAGGAACTTGATGGGTAGTCCAGTGAGGTGAGGAGACCTCTACCTCCCCTGGCACGCTCACCTGCAAGGTTATCCTTCCTGACGAAAGAAAACCTCCGAAGTTTTGCCTGTTGTTCCGGTTTTAGATTTGTTTCCTGTATTGCGAAGCATACAGGATGATAAACATTGATTATAGCTTTGATGTCGAGCAAATTTCGGTGGAAACTGCGTCAGTTCCATGATACGAGGGTGGCCATTATGAATGGTTTTTGTTCTTTCTGTGCTGTTCTTTTGTTTTTCGTGGAAGTAGATGCCTGGGAACTTCTAGACCCTCTTCTACTTCCATACTGTCTGAATCCGCAGATTCAGATATTATGTCATCAAAAGAGCTATTGCTGGTGCTTCTACTTTTATTTACTATTTTCTGAGTCTTAACTTTAGGTTTGCCTTGAATTACAGTTTCTTTTTCTTTTTTTTTTTTTTTTTTGTACTAGATGGGTCGCATTTTCTTTTTTTCTATTGTTTGTAATCTGTTGAGTTTTGTTTGGTAGGGTCTGCGTACCAACTGAAGTTTGGGTGGCAACTGTACGAGATATTTTAAGAGCACTGGCGTAAGATGTACTTGGTGTAACCTGTGTGCTTTGGATTAATCTTCTGGCTTCAGCATATGTGATGTTCCTAGTTACTTTTGCAGTCTGTACTTCTTTTTTGGATTTCCATTTTGGGCACAAGCAAAAAAATCCTGCGTGTTCACCCTTACAACAGCGCAGCGGTACAATTTTTAGAATCATGGCCAATCTGTGAGCATCGGGTGCATGTGGGGCTGCCACGACAAGACATCTTAGAATGCCCGAAGCGCTGGCACTGGAAGCATCGCATAGGGTTTGGAATATAAGGTTTTACAGGACAATTTAAGTATCCAGCCTTAATACTCTTCGGCAGAACAGGCATGTTGAAGGTAAGGATCACGTGTTTCGTATCGATCAACTTACCTTCTTTACGCATCTTTATCTGCTTTGCACCACAGACATTTTGGCTAGATAGCTCGGATACGATCTCTTCTTCGGGAACACACAGAAGGTCGATTTCCGAGATTACACCACGACAGTAATTCAAGGTCTTATGTGCTGTCACAGTGACATTTGCTTGCCCAAGTTTGGTGACTTGAAGTAAAGAAGCAGACTGGGTGGCTGAAATCATATCAACAAGTAAGTCTCCAGAGCAGAGACGCTTTATATTTCTCGGCTCACCAATACAGGAATGAATATACTTGTTTATTACAAAAGGTGACATCTTTTGCAGCTCACCAGAAGGACTAGACATAACAAGAAAATGGAGACTACTATTAGGATTATTTGCATCTGTCCGTACTTTTTTTTTTTTTTTTTTGCAGTAGATTTTTTGCAATTAGAACTTTGAGCGACTTGAGTGACTTCGAAGTCTTTGATCAGAAAAATTTGTGAATTAGCCATATTTAACCTTTTCGCGACGGCGCACCTTTGTTTAAAACGCTCGTGCGGGACGGAAGAGAATCGAAGGCAGTCACCGTACAGGACGGAGGTTTTGCATCGTTAAGCCTAATTTTATAACAAAAATCAGAAAAACAAAAGTTTCGCTTCTAGCATCGTAATTTTTGGTATCATTTTAGATTATTACTTGAGCTCTTATATATGTTAAAATTAGCCCTTAAAACATTTATTTCTTTATTTTACATGGAAATATACTTCAAAAATTGCTTATCTTCCATAATACTTTTCGGAAGAGCTATTCAAATTATTCTAAAGTTTTAATTGATAAATACTGATTGATAAATCCATCAATAAAGTTTAAAATTATTAAAAAGAACACAATAAAGACTATTTACAGTAAGAAGTAACAAAATTTAAAATGAAAACGAGCGTGGTAAATTTCGAAGCACAGAGAAGTATCACCTTGTAACTCTTAGAAAAAGTATCACTTTTTAACTCCTTAGAAAATGAATCAGTACTCTCATTTGCGTTAGTAAATGGTTCACTAACCATACTAGGGTATTCTTCCTCTGATAAATAGTGCCTCCTTCCCGTCATAATAGACTGGAGGTGAGGCTTTCCTAAATAAAAAAAGAAGGAACGGAAATATATCTGAAGGCAATGCAAAACGTAAAAAAACTCCGCACAGTAACCCTAAAAGACCGTACAAAGTAGAGGAAAAAAATAGAATAAAAAAGGAATTGGATATAAATCAGATACGAGAATGTTTTTATTAGCACGCAGCGATTTAAAGAGCCGAGCTGCGTTTGTTTACATTACGATTTCCCCCCTCCCCAGCCACAGCTGACAAGCAAAATACCAAAAACAGCCAGAATATAAACAATCTGAAGGTCAGAATACTAAAACTACGTTCAGTTTAAATGTAATGGACACAGAGTGCCATACAGTGGCTATTAAAAATTGTTTCAGCTTAAAATGCATATCTGCACTGCCCGCTCACTTGGCCAGTTCTCCAGGAGTGCACGGGTGAACCGCCCGGGCCTCACATGCGTCCGTACGAAATGCATATATGATTCGCCCGTCGCGAAGAGGTTAAGGAAAAAAAATTCGGGTCCGATGGCCCCGCCCACCACGGAGCCCAACAAGGGAACACGGATTCCTGTGTTAGGGCTAGCCAGACCTATACGCAAACTGAAGCCCCACAGTCGGCTTTCCCGAAAGCAGGTACTCTCAAGAGCTTAACCCCAAGCCACTGACACAAGGACTAGTGACCAGCCGATTGACACCCGTGAGGACGACTAAGGTGCCTCCCGTTTAGCTGAAGCAGAGGCCAAGCAGTGTGTTGGGGACAGTACCTCGCTCCTCAACTACCAGGACCCTCCTTTCCAGCGACACTGGTCTCCATGCACGGCAAACACGTGGGCAGTTTTCTTGCCACTCGAAAACTAGAGACAAGGTCTGTTCCAATCTCTCGTAACGAGCCCCAAACTCCGTAGAGAGAAACCACAAGGGAGAAGAAAAGGGAAAAAGTTCCAGCCAAGAGGAGAGGAGACGGAAAAGAGGATAGATCACTGGGGCTCCAGGATCGTGACACCCGTCTCATCAAGAAGATGATCCCCTGAAGGGCTAGGGTACCTCGGAATTGCCACACCCGTACTCACAAAAGTGAGCCCCCTGAGGGGCAAATGTTTATGTGAGCATGTGAAATATAATGTAACACATTGGAAAAAAATTGAACAAATTTTGTATTTTTCACTTTTAAATCATTCTGAGTTTTAAAGAGGCTATATAACTGAAAATTTCCGGATGTTGCAAGCTACATATTTCCCAATGTGAAATAGCAATAAAGTTAGACTATCTAAACGATATGAAATTGAATGATGTATTTAGGTGAATAACTACAAGTCCCTCTTAAGCTGATTTCCAAATCTGTATTTTATTGTTCCTTTTTTTTCATAATACCCCTTCATATGTTTCTACTGAAATTTTTAATCCATCACAAACCAATTAAAAGTAAAATAAGATATATTAAAGCATTATACTTAATAATTTATCACTTGTTTTATGACTAATATACTGAATTGAAACATATTTAAAATATACAATTCTGAATTAATAAGAATTAAATAAATTTTATGCACATTTTCAATGCAAATTTCATATTTAAAACAATATACTACAGAAAAAGTACATGATTCAATTGATGCCAGTGAACTTCAAATATTTTGAGTAGAAATTATGTGGCATGCTAATATTCCAAAAGGACCGTCAGATTTATATATGCTTCAACTGGTAATTAATGTTTGGTTCACCAAGCACTTTTATTGATTAATATGTATTCATTATTATTAGAAAATTTGAACCGAAGGTGTTAAAATGTGTAATACAGAATAAATATAATTTGAATGTTCTATATGAAGAGTTTTACAAACTAAAAATCATAATATTACTTAATTATTACAGAAATATTACTTTTGCTTGAAAAAATTTAATAAGTTCAAAGCTTTCCAGTCTCTAAGAGATACATGATAATTGAAAAAATTGACTGATTTTAGAAAATTCACTCCAAATTCAATGAATTATATTAGAGATTTAGAATAAATTACATTTGAAACACTATTTTCTAATCTACCAAACAGTAAAAAGAATGAAACTCTGAAAAACATTAATTTGATTATTAAGCAAAGAAATGTGCAAACAATTATTAAGAAAATCATTTCAGTTTAAAATATTAAATAAAATTACTTTCAGATGCAGACTCGCTTTTGAGAAACCATATACCAAATTTTGTATATAGGGAGTTTCTATCACTGCCTTAAGCAATTCACACAAATTCTTTTATTATTATAAACTGATAAATGTAATACAATTAAAAACAGATAAAAATGCTAAGATACTTCGAAATCTATATCTTTCATTTTACGCATTTACAAAATTTTAGGACTACTAGTACTACTACTAATAATAATAAATTCAGCAAACTTGTCAAATAACTAACAGCATTTATTGCAATAACATTTTAACTTGCTTTTCCTAAAATAATGTATGTTGACAGAGAGAATTTTCTTTGCAGTTAATTTTTTGTTTTGATTCAGTAAACATATACTGTCATAGAGTTGAAAGTTAAAATATATAGATTTTAAATAGTAACAAAGTTTTGCTATAAAGCAGAAAAACAACAATAGAGATATCGGAAATGCTGTGTAACGCATACAGGAATCAACATTAACATGAATCAATATTTTTTTTATCAATGAAAAGAAGCCAGTAATGAACCCAAGAGGGTAGTCCTTTGCAATCCTGGCTGATGAGAATACTGAATGAAAAGATCTGATAAATAAGATTAATTCCAGTAAAAGAACTGCTCTTTAATTCCTCATGAAAGGTCTTGGAAGGAAAAAAATTGTTCTCATTTTGTTCCTCATACATTCACTGCAGAACAGACAGAAGATCATTTCTACATGTCATGATATGAACCAAACGGCAGACATTAATTCCCTTATTTTCCAAATAAATTGTAACTGGAGATGAAACTTTGTGTTTGCTTATGATCCTGAGACAAAATGGCAAATCATCAATAACTGGAGAAGCTTAACTACAGCCACAGATGTTTATTTCAGTTCCATAAATCTTAAGACATGTTGGTGACCTCCACCACCATCCCCCCCTTTGATTAAAAAAGAATAATTCACAAGAAATTTTACACTAGAGCCAGATGATGAAACTCCATATTTTATGAACACATAATGGACAGACTTGTCCAGAAAATTCAGCACATTACGTATGAAGAAACTGATTCAAATAACTTTTTTTTCCCTGCACAACAATGCACTGACATTGTTCCTTTCTCACAATGCAATTCTTACTAAAGGAAGTATCACAATTCTTAACTGTGGCCTTTCATTAAACAGATATGGCATCTGCAGTCTACCTTCTCTTCCTTATAGTGAAGTCTCACTTCGGATGTCTTTATAACACTGCAGATATACAGAAAATGGTGACCAGGACCTTAAACAATAATTTAAAATATAAATTCTGTGAAAAAATCAAGGAGCTGTATGCCAAACATTGCACAGATCTACAGGGGTTACATACTGAAGGATAAGAAGTAAAAATACTGCTTTCTCCATTGTGATTTTAATAATAATTATTTAGTCTTAAATTTCTGCAGATGCACTCTGTACTTAATTAACTGTTCTACAGAAAAAGTTGAAAATATTACATCAGTGATATGAATAGCATTATTTTAAATCATCTACAATGCACTCTTTCAAATTTACTCTTTCCAGTACATTTGATATAGTTTAAAAAATTTGGAGTTCATTTCATATCTCTTTAAATCTGTGCTTTCATTCAGAAACTTTAGCTTATCAAAAAATAAACACAGGAATTTAGGAAAAATTGAATGTTCTCAAGAAAGCATTATTTTTTTATATATGAATTATCCAATTAAAATTAATAATAAAAACATAATCTGTAAACTGGGAGTCATATTATATATATATATATATATATATATATATATATTTCTCTAAAGCATAAATTATCTTTGAAACTGAAAAGGTAGATACACTATGAATAGAAATAAAATGGCTATACACTACCTCTTCCACAAAATAGCCCGTTTTTAACAGAAATTAGACAAAGTACTGGTGATGCAGATTCTTCCCAAACAGTTACAGGTAACCTTAAAGACATTTCAAAGATGAATCAGCTTTTAAAATAGCAAGACAGCATTATTACAAATCTTAATAAAAAAGAGATTTAAAAAAATGAGACATAAATAGAAAAAATCATCTAAATGTAAATAAAAGTTACTTATGTGATTATGTGTAACATAAGCAATTAAAAGAAGAAATACTTAAAATATGATAGTTATTAATTCAGACAAAACAGCAACAGATGTAGAAAATATTGATATGCTGCAAGATAATTAAAGGAGTTGGATATAAGTTCTTAACAAGAGTATTAATCCTAAAAATAAAAATAAAAAAAAAAAAAATTTTTTAAATCAGAAATTAATTGTTTAGCTCAAGAAATGTCTGGAATTTAAATGATTAATCAACCACATTTTTTTTTTCACAAAAGAGTCATATCCCTCCATCCCTTCACATGCATTTTAAACTGCACTTGCCCCACCAATGGCCAAGTTGTTAAGACCACCGAATACTGGCGGATTGACCTGGTTTGAGTTCAAACCCAGGGAAACACGCTGACTGCATGGTTAGTTTTCACCATGTGCAAAATGAGTATGAGGAAAGTGAATATGTGCAAAGTGAATTTCTCAGAAAATTCTCCATGAAGACAACCTTCTTAAATAGATAGCCTTCATGGCTTTGCCATAACCGTTAAACTACACTTATCATAAAGTGTTTTTTTTTTCACACCTGAAAAATAGTTTGATGAAATTTAAAATATAAAAAATTATACAGCTAAAATTTATCAGAAACTACTATATAATCTTAGACATATATCAAAGGAAATTGATATTCATTTAATTTCCTTCCTTACAAAAGAACATTTTCAAGCTATATTAAATGCTTAAAGAGCATATAAATCGTGTAGGATATTTTTTAATAATTTTGTATGAGGGGAGAAAATACATACATATATATTTTTATAATTAAACAAAATGCAAAACAGATTCTAGGCATAATATATTTTAATGTCTCATACATTTAATTATTCATGATTATTCATTTCAGTATTAAATCATCATCTTTCCTTAGACACCATCAGTTAAATACATATTAACCTGCTGCCAGCATATTTGTCCATAAGGAGTGGAACTCATCCTTTTAAATCCTGTCCCTTAGTGAGATCTATAGATTATATGTGGGGAGCCTAACTACAATTAATTGTAATTGCTATCAGTCCACATCATATGTATTTATCATTCTCTTCCCATCTTAAGTATTTTTGATTAGTAGTGCCAATCAGTGGCCAAGCAGATAAGATATTGACTATTCAGTTACTTAAATCCTTAAAATCTCATTTATACGGAGGAAAGTAGGAGCAAAACATAGCACCCAAAAGGCTAATTTATACACCTACACAACTTATGTGTATATATTTGTACCTAAATTTAAATTACGGACTATTTCTCACATTTAGCAAGATACACATTAATATATAATCGCTTTCATTATATATCATATGTGACTGACTGTCATAAAACTGCAGAATTAACACCAGACTGTTGCCATATCAACTAGTTATGACAGGAGATTTCACATAGATTGAAAAATATTTTATTTCATGTTTCCATATTTTTCCTATTTTTATTCCTAGGACTTTTATTATTAGTGCTTCATAAGTAAATTTTCAATGAATAAAAATTTATTTATGTATATGATGTACTTAGATTTAAATTAAGTTTATTAGTCCTATTTTTGGTTTTAAGTAATGCTGTATATACTACATCATAATTTTGAAAAGAATTAATTGATAATTAAGAAATGGGTGAAAAAATCCTAAACTATGAATTAAAATTGCATTGAAAATTCATATAAACATGAAATGTGATTATGCGTTTAAAAAAATATAATGTGGTTAGGTACCAAAAAATAAAAGACGACATTAAGAAAAAAAATTAGTTTTTAAATATGGAGACTTCTGCACGCTAATTTAACTGCTTTAAATTAGCTGCTTTATTGACAAAATGACTCACCTAGCACGAAGATCAAAAAGAGTCATTTTTCCATCTTGTGTGCCAAATGCAACAGCAGTAAATGAGGTGAAACAGCAACAGTTTATGGCAGAATCACATTTATACTCAAAGATCTATGACAAAAGAAAAATTAATTACAATTATAATAAATTTTAATTAACACTAACACAACATAATTGAGATAAGGCAAAAGCAAGTGCTTTACTTGCAAAGTGTAAACAAGTGTTAATTAATATGCTAACTGTAAATCAGTACATGAAATTATTGCTTACAAATTAAATCAGAAAATTGTTGTTACTAAGGAATACAAAGCCTTAATTATTTAATTAGATTAATAAATTTTACAGACAAGACTGCTATTAAACAAACTATTAAATTTTATTTTTAGGGAAGAAATAATATAATTTGAATACATCCTTTTAAACGTATTTTCATTTAGATAAAGATTTAGTTTCTTTACAACATCCTAAATATTCTATAGTAAAAAATATAAGACTTCTGCAAAACTATTTTATGAACATTAAAAGAAAATATTTTTTAAAAAATTATTACAGAAATTAGCAAGGCAAAAAAGATTTGGGGTTTAGTTTATATGTAATGAAACAGTTAAATGATTAAATACTGAATTCAATCTCCATATGCTGATTCTCATGTTAATTTCTAGGGAAAAACTAAGCTTTATTTAAAAAAAATTATTATTATTATTACAGGTGGTAAAACTGCTGATAATTCAAGCCAGCTTAAAATACCAGAAAGCGGACTGCCTGCATGGAAATTTTTCATGTTAATACGAATACCAGCCATTTTCCTTTAAAAAGCCTTCCACGAAGAAATCTTTTACCTTAGGCAAAGAAATGTCTTGTGAACTGCCATAATGTAAATAAATCAATCCAATTATTTTGAAGCAAAAACTATGGCAAGTAGATAATTTATTTTAAAACATTTATAAATAATTTTCAGATCTTCCTCCTCAATATGCAGTCTTGTGACACTTGCTCTCACCAGAAAAGTGCACAAGGTCAGAGTAAATAATTATACTTGTTTTATTTTCTACCTGTTGTGTTAGGGATTGATTGGGGGAAAATATATTGAGTCATCAAAGAAAAGGGGGGGAAGTTAATTACACCTTCTTTAGATTCCATTTACTTTTACGAAAGGAGAAAAAAACTAGAAATTAAGCAAGCTTTGTTTATTCATCAAGGGAGGGGGAAATCAGCATATTCCAAAAAAGCTTAAAATTTGTCTATCATAATACACATTTCTGGGTGAAAAGAAAACACATGACAAGAATTAAGGTTTATAACTAACAAATTAATTAAAAAATGAAAAAAAAAATTAAATTACTAAAAACATTTCTTTCCATTCAAAAACTGTTTGACTAATTTAAAAATAATATAAACATAAACAGCAGGCATTGAAGAGTTTGAATGGATGCTCAAATCAATAGTTTACCATGGCCATTCAAAATCCATTTCATGCTTTGATGTAAAGGACTTTTATTATTAGTGCTTCATAAGTAAATTTTCAATGAATAAAAATTTATTTATGTATATGATGTACTTAGATTTAAATTAAGTTTATTCACTTTCTACAGATATTTCTAATATCAAAATATAGAAAAAACACAGAAAATATTAAACTTCTTGTTTGTAATAAATTAAAATAATTTTTGATTTGATTAAATCCTGAGACATTAATTTTTGTTCTCTGAAAGTGATAGACCTATGTCATTCTCCCTCCCATTTTTTTAAATAGATGTCAATTTAAGGCTGCATTTCCTCTAAATTTACATTTACAAATTGGTATGCTTCTACTGCATAAAATGCTACGACTTTATTTTGAAAATAATGCAAACTTATAAACTGGACTGAGTAGCAGCAAATTTTTATGAAATTTATATTTAATTTTTACATTTTTGTATTATTCAATGTGTATAAATTTCTTTAGCATCTTTTAGGGGAAAAAACAAAAACTAAATTAAACTTTCATGATTACAAATAAAATATCAGAAAATGTAGTGAAATATTTTTTATACAACATGATTTCAAAAGTCTAAAGTCATATATTTATATTGCAACATATTGCTAGAATCAAAAATGGATGAAAGCATTACCTGTTAACTCATAATAGTTATTCATATGAACATCATCGCCATAATCTTTTTTAAAATTTCAAATTAGATAGGAGCCAAGGTATATATGAATTTAACATAAAATATTTTCAGACATCAGTGCAGTTCATTATACGTCTTTATTCATTTAGGTATGATCTGCCATTTGTTCCAGATGATCCAAAATGACACTAATTATCCAAGAATGAATTGAGATATTCCTTACAAATGGTGGAAGAATTTTCCAATTGTTGATAATTTAATGAGCATCATCACAACATAGTTAACATCATTCACAGTGACTTAACCAAATTATTAAAAATATTCACTAGAAGTAGGACCAATGCGCAGCAGATACTGCACTGGACACAACCACCATTGCATATTTTGTAGAGTTCCTCAATGCAATACGCTTTGTTTACTTCTGGAAACTGATGTCAATCAAAATTCAATTAAATGACTAACACATAAACAAATGATATTCGTATAATATTCAACTTGTAAAATGTGATATGCATAGATTCAAACAAGATTAGATTTATATATTAATATGTAAAGAATGTTAGCAGCAGTTGACAAGCAGGATATCAAAATTAAAAACTACCTGTTTACGACTCTGTAATCCAATACCTTTCAAAACTCCACTTTCGCAACCCAATAATAAAAGCTTTCCTTCTGTGGCTATCTCACGTTCATCTGTACTGAGTAAAAATAAAGTTCATAAGTGGATGTGAAAAATATTAAAATATGCACACCATAGATTATTTATAATCATATTCATGGTACTGTATTAATGAAGCACAACAAGAAACAAGTCACCAATTTTTAAAAGACTTGAAAGGTTATGATGTTTCTTTCTGATTACTCTTATTCACTGAAACATATTTAGGACACAATACACTATGTTGCTGAAATAGGGAATACTGGCAAAATATATTTATCTGGCAACCCAAAAATATGCATGAGCACAGCTGAAAAGTGCAAATTTCCACTTTCAAATTCGGCAGTAATTATTCTGATTCACATTTGTTTTCGCAATATTTTTTTTTTGGGGGGGGGTAAGGAATTGTAATGAAACTGTGGAGTTTGTCAGCTGATGAAAAAAGTGTTGTTTTGCCCAACAGTACAGAATGCAAACTTTTGCATTACTTGAAGTTATACTTCTTAAGTGATCGAATTTTATTATCTCAATTGGTGTGTGAGGCCAAATTTTAGCAAATCCAAAACATTCAACCTAGTTAAACTCAAATCTTTGAGTCCTCAACTAAGGGTTAAATGTTTCGGGTAACCTTAGAAATAATCTTACAGTAATAAAATGACTTTCTCTTTGTTTTATGACTGATATTTTCTACCTCATTTTTATTCAATTTATCATTATACTCCTAGCAGGTACTTCTGTAATCCTTGTTTTCATATAGAAATTTAAAGGGGGGAACCCAGTAAATGTTTCTGATTTATTTTACTGTATACTACATAGCAATAAATAAATCTATTTTCAAATCAACATCTATCAAACGATCTTGTTCCCAATTTAAATCACCACATATTAATATTGTGTAATAATAAACTCCCAAAAGTGAAAGTAATTGACTGATTTCCTGAAGCTATGAACAGAAAATTATTTTAATAAAAATAACAGTAAAGATGGTAAACCAGTTAGAAATCTAACATTTCACAGGCTTTACAGAATATTTATTTTCTAAACAACAAATAATATTGTAAATTTAAAGTGTTTTTTTCTCAAATGATTTTTATGGGTACACAAATATTTTAAAATAAATAATGTAAGGTCATTAAATTCTCATACTCACATTAGGTCGAAGGAGCTTAAAAATTAAATGCTTCTGGTAGAGAAATGAAAACAGCAGGGGTCTAAATATGCTACATATAAATTAGGGATTAAATATTTTATTGCTCTAATGTCTGATATTTGATGATTTTAATGTACCAAAATTTAAGATGTATCTAATTGGTCAAGTACTTATAAAACATCAAAATATACATCAAATTTTCAATTTTAATTTAAAACTTAACATCTTTATAATTAACTGACTATGATCAAGAAATTCTGTATGCATACTTCGATACCCATTATATTGTATTTGCTATGTTTACATTTCAGATATTTAAAATAAATTACTTTGCCATTGATATGAAACTGGGTACTTTTCCATTATGCACCTGCCACACATTTTCACATCTGTGACAGAGAAGCCAAACACAGCTTTGGTGTGTATATATAAACTGTTCTTGTAACCAGAAATTGCTTACAGGTGAAACACCTGCTAAAATGCATGGCAGATGCATAATGGAAAATTTCAAATTAGGAACAAAAGTAAAATTAAAATTATATACAAAAAATAAGTTATTCTCTTCTCCAAATATTTGAAAATGCAAAACTGAAACCAAACATAATTTCTAAGCTATTATGCAAGAAGCACAATAGTTTTGGTCATTTTATACTCATACATAGTTTATATAATGGGTCAAAAGTTTTTGAAATTCTAATTAATAACTTCAGAAAACTATGCATGCAATCAAGAAAATTACATTTCGAGAAAACTTAATTTAAAGATAAAAGTACTTTCAAATTCTGTAAATGCATATTTTTTAATATCAGTAAAGAAAAGATAAAAATATATTTATTAGTTAAAATTTGTAGGCATGCACAGTTACATACTTGTATTTAAACTACATTGCACATATAGTCATCATAATTTTACTTGAGACAATCAAGAGTAATAACTTTAAACTTTCATATGATTTCAAATCTAAGTATAGTCTTAAAAGTTCTTATATCAGAACACAAAAACTGGTCATTTTATACAGATATAAGGTTTATGCAATTTGTTGAAATTCTAATCAGCCATTTCAGAGAGATCATATTTGCAAAAAGATCACATTTTTATAAAATCATAAAAAAAAAAAAAAAAGTCTTGTAAGAATTTCACTTTTTTTTATACGAATTTATATAAATGTGTGATATTCTTACTTCCTTGTACGAAGTAAAAAGAAAGTATTGTAATCGCGAAAAGTTTCAGGCACCATATTTCAAAGCAAATATCCATTGTCACCACTATTGAATGCAATTTAACGATGTTTTTGCATGACATCTGTACGTAAGGATAGGATAAAGGACTCTTTCCCCCCCAAAAAAAATCGCAAAACTGATTTAAAATGAATTCTAAAGAGAATTTTTCATGCTGTCTGTACGTACGTAAGTATCTTGCATAACTCAAAAACGAGTAGCTTCAGAACGTTGAAATTTTGTATATATGACTGCTATAGCATGTAGATGTGCACCTCGTATTTTGGCTGCAATCGGCTGCACCAAAAGTATATAAATACATGTATATATATATATATATATATATCCACTCTGTTACTCGGCTATTTTTCGGCTCAGTGATCTCAGTTTATTTATTCTTATATGTTTATAAATTGTGCATTTTTTGCTTTAAAAATGATTGAATTATGTTGTTCTTATCTTCCGGTTAAGGTTTTCATGCCTTTAGTAAATCTGTATGCAATTATCAACAATTTAAAAATTGTTTAAGTGCCGCTAAGCCTAATAATTTTTTTCATGGTGGCCATTGCTTGTTTACATTTGAAACAGCAGAATAGTAGATTTGTTGCCTATCTAGAGAAAGTAAGCTTCCCAATAATGTTTTCTTTTATTATTGTGAATTAAATCATGCTTAACCCTTTAATGTGTGGTTGTCGTGCCCTGAAACCACCAATTTTTGAATTTTTTTCTCCTCTTTCCGAAACTTTTGAGTGAAAATGAATTGATTACTGGTCTTTGACCACTAAATAACAAAAAATGACTGCAGAAATATACATGTTTTAAGTCTTAGTACTTCAAATCGGATGCCTTTTAAAATTCGTTTTCAATGAGACAAAATGACTTCTTTTTTATTATGACAGTCAAAAGTCGTTAATTTGGACACCCATAATCCGGAATGATCTATAATCCAGACCTCAAAGCTAAAAACTTTCTGTGCATGCGCCGCATTGGCACATGCGCATAGGCGTTTACGCGTGCGCGTAAGACCTTTACGATTGCGCATATGCGTGTGCGCAAGTGCAGAATACGTTTTCGCGTGTGCGTTTTATGTATAACGGACGGTATATGTTGAAATTATCTAATTTTCTATTTCAGTTAATGTTGATGATTGCGTTGTTCCTTAATCTTCGAATTGGATGCGGTTTATTATTTTTTTCAGACTGTCAGAGCAATTTTATAAAAGTAAACTTGAACTTTCAATTATGTCAAATAGAATTTCCAATTCTGGAGCTGCCAAAGGATCTCCAAAGCAAAAGTATGTTTCAGTGTCCATCAAACAAAAAGTGGAATTGCTGCAAAAAATGGATAAAGACATAACCTTTGTTTCTCTAACCATTCTGAAATCTGTTTATCAATTTCACACTGCTCTGCGGGGTGAGGGAAACGTTGCGGCACGCAATGAACTGGAAGTTGATCTGTCAGCACTATCCTTATCTTATCCGGATTAACGAATTTTGACCGTATAAACAACTTTAAATTTCAAAAGTTATTCATCACACATCATGATTTCTATCGTGAACAATAAAAAATTGCAATAATTAAACTGCAAAAAAAAAAAAAAAAAAAAAAAAAAAAAAAAAAAAAAAAAGCCTATCTATATTTATGCCATTTGCTTTGTGGTTTCAGGGCACGACAACTGCGCCACTAGAGCATTGTACCACAATGCTCCCAGTCCTCTAAAGGCTCGGTGGTCGAGCCTTGAAACCACTGCTCTTCAAAATGGCGTTTGATTGCTTTTCAAATAGGAATGTTTACTTTTACCTGGATAGCAAGAAGCAAGTATTGTGATTTTATAAATTATTTCCTGTGGTTTAAATTTAATGTAAATATACTTTGCTATAATTAAAAATAGAAATTGCATAAAGTTTTATTTAAATTAAAAATATTTTCTGGATATTTTGGGATGAAATACGAATAAAATAAATATGAATGGGAAACGAATGATCCGTGCCAAAGCCAAAGACCAAGCCCCTGCCCCCCAATTAACATTAAAAAAAAAATGTCACATGCCAGATGAAAAGAAATTAAATAACGCAGGACATATACCAGTGAAATTTAAATCCAGGCAGTATACATTTGCTAGCACAAGGAAGAAACACCATAGAAGAAGATACATGTGCGAAACTTGCAATGTGGGTCTATGCATGTACCAAAAAGACAAAACATGCTTTGAACAGTGTCACACACACACACACACACACAAACAAACAAACAAACAAACAAACAAACAAACAAAAAAAAAAAAAAAAAAAAACAGCACCGAGTCTTTTTTTTTATCCATTTAGCCAAACGTCCTTATTATGTAAGTACTTATATTTTCACTGCTATAGAAAAATTACATAAATGTTTATTTTTTTTTTACTATTTAATAATAATAATTAAAATAATGTAAAAAAATATATATAATGCAATTCTGACATACATTTTTCTTAAATTCTTAAATTTTATCATTTATTGGAAACGCACACGGAGAAAGGTAAGTTTTTTTTCCCTACTATCTCACTAAGTTTCAAAGTCCTAGACGCGTGGTGGTTTCACAGTGCAACCACCACCCACAGAACAATGGGCAAGAGTAGATTTTTTTAAAATTCATATATTATTTGTCTCTAGGATCATAATATTCAATTTCTAGAGTTTTTAGTTAAAAAAAATTATAAAAATAATATTGTACGTGTCAAAGGGTTAATCCATTCTGGAATTTATAATAAGTGTTTATGATTTACTTCATAATTTTCAATACAGACATCTTAAGTTTTAATGTATTTTTGCCTTGTCGCACAGTGAGAACTGAATTAATTGAATGAGAAATACTGAATCGTCTGTGAAAAACTGTTTCTTTGTTGTTGTTCTTTGCTTAATTTCTTTTACACATCGTTTTAGATTTATTATAGTATTTGAACAGAACATGTGGCAGCGATTAGATAATTCTTAAGATGATATACATTTTGTGCATTCTGAGTTAAAAAATGATGGAGTTATAATATGAAGCTTGCGATTAAACTAAAAAAAGTAAATCCCAGAGAAAAAAAAAGAAAACCGCAGGAAGTCCTTAGAAAATAGTCGATAATACTAAGAAATTCAAACCCTCCCCTTCAAATTTTGCAGCAGTAGTTAACAAACACAGAAAAGTGTTTCCTAATTTAACAGAAGCTATCTTGCAAGAATATCTTAATACTCAGCTTCTGACTAGCCCAAAAGATCTCGCACTCAAATTAGAAAACGAAATCGCCGATAAATTAAACTGTATTGAGTCTATGAAGACATTTACCTCCCCACCAGTGATTGAAATGCATTCAATGTTACAAGAAGAAATTCAATAAAATCAGTCAATTTTAGCAAGCATTCAGAACACCCCGAAGCTCGCAAATTCTAAAACAGATGATAAAACAATAAATCAGAACGATTGGCAAATTCCAAAGAAAACAACGAAAAATAAGGAATCTATCCCACCACCAGATATTCCGCAAAATAACAGATTTGAAACTCTTAACGAAAATAACGAAGCTATGGAAGTTACAGATGAAACGCAGACAACTACAACACAGAATAACCCAGAAAATAAAACGAAAATTCCCTTATTAATTATTCTGTAAAACGATGTTGATTGGCCTAAAATAGACACAATGCTCAGGGAAATATGTAAAAACGAATTTGAAGTTACAATCAAAGCCAGACAGATTTTCCTTTACACTACCACCAAAGTCGATTATAAAGCTACAGTTGATAATTTCCAGAAAGCACAGATTAGTTTTCATACCTACCAAATTTCCTCAGCCTCTTCAATTAAAGTTATACTTAAGAATATCTCAAGATCCTACACAGAGCAAGCAATTTACGCAGACTTAGAATGCAGAAGCTTCCCTATAATTAAAGTAAAGCAATTCATGAAGAAAGCAGAAGACCAAATTATCCATTTGCCTATATTTTTCCTTGAACTAAAAAGAAATTCTGCAGGAGAGAAAATTCATCAATTAAACAATATGTTTGGATTCAATATCAATATAGAAAAATATCAGCCCAGAAAACACCCCATTCAATGTTTCAATTGCCAGGAGTTCAGGCACTCCCAAAATAACTGCTTTAAAAAAAGGTCAGATACTGTAAGTGCGGACAAAATCACAGATCCAATACCTGTAAATTAAAACCAGATGAAAAACCCACTTGCATTTACTATCACGAAAATCACGTTTCTTCTTATTGTGTTTGTAAGGTATACAGAAAAAGATTCAATCATTTAGAGAAGATAGAAAAACCACAAGAAATTCCCACTAAAGATGACTTACGAATTCATTCAAGCTTCAGCCCTAACTGATCAAGAAATGCCTAAAAAACTTTACAGTGACAAAGTTAAGCAGAAAAACCTGCAGAAAAATTTAGCAGAAATCATTAACATTTTCAAAGATCAGAAAACCCTTTATCTCATGAAATCAATAACCACAATAGCTCAGAGAATTAAATCAGCTAAATCAAATATGCAGAAACTTTGTCTAGCCTTTCAAGCCATCGAGATTATTTTGAACTTTGCAGATGAAGATTGATTTGCCACTTCTCCCAAGACAAGCATAACTGAGCGGCAGAAATCCTCAAGCTACAGATCTTCACATCGTGAGTTCGGGTCTCAGCCCCGCTCACGCTTACAATTTTCGCCAAAAGATGGCGCCACGTTTACTTCTTTTCTAGAGACTATGCACTAGGTGCAAAAAGTATCCATCTTACTGAATTCAACTCATCATTAAAGACACCCAAATTATAATATATTGGTAAAGGCCGCACTAAACCTATTGCCTCTTAATTGCATAACGACATAGACATAGTTAAAAAATGAACGAAATATAACGCTGTTAAGTGAACCTAGGGCCAGAGGGTCACTATGGTAAACAAATATAGCAAATTTTAAAGAGTGCATTTATTCTATTGTGGTTTATGCGCTATAGACAAAGTAGATTTAATGCAATCTAATAAGTTTAAATGAAATGCAAGAAAAAATGGGTATAATTTAATATTCCATACAAAAAAATGGATATAATTTAATATTCCGTACAAGGAAGTCATGTGGTGCACACATCAGATTTTTTTTTTTATTAGTGATGACTTGAAGAGAGAAGGAATGCATTATTTTTCTTAATCATGGCTAAGATGTTGTACAGAGATGTCATTTGCACATGAACAACATACACGATAGAAGAAAAAACTTGCAAACATTGAATACTTTGCAGATAATAACGATACATAATTTTATTTCATCGAAGAATAATTAAGAAACATTTTCTTTTCTTCAAATCACTGTGAGTGTAACAAGCCCCTTTAATTCTATATACACTGACCACATTTTAAATAATACAAGATACAGCTAAGCAAAGAAACTATTCGGAGCAAGTTGAAAATGAGAATGTGCACTTTCGAAAAGCCTATAAATAAGATCACAATCATTTGTTTAAGTTTCGAATGGTGATTACCTAAAAGTTTTAATAGCATTGCGGATCATTGCAGATGAAAGTAACGCAGTACATATTCTTTGAAAGGAATGCAGCTAAATTAAAATCAGGAATTAAATGGGCTACTCTTAAATTTAGTAATTTATCAGTAATTTTCTTAGTTGTGGACAGAAAAGTTATTTACCATTGCAAAAAAATTGACAACTTTAAAATGGATTAAACATAAAAAACACATCACATGAAACAATTCATAAAATGAAGGAACTCACTTGGGGGAATTTCAGAATGACCAACATCTATATCTACTGCAGCAATAGCACAACAATTAATATTGCCATTTTCTTTGGTAAGTATATCAAGACACGCAGATTTTCCACAGTCCCATAAACGAGCAGTACCATCTTTAGATACAGAAATAATATTTCTTCCACGATCAACAATAGCAGTGTCTGTGATAGCTGGAGGATGGAAAAATAAAAACCATTGCTTGTGTACACATAAATCCATTATGTCAAACTTTGAGCAAAATAAATCATTATAGTGATTAAACATAAATACCTTACATACTTAATTAAGAACTTCCTTTATAAACTTAGATTTTTGTTTCACGCAAAATATGGGGAATTGAAGAAAGACTAGACCCTTCCATCTTTCCTTAGCCTGCTTTCATCTTGAATTAACAAACTTGATGACTCCTTCCATCCTTTTTGGCCCTTCTTTAAATACAACAAAGTCTGTCACCAGTTGTCATATTTGCTCCTACGAAAACTAGTGGCAACTGGTAAAGTGGGATTGAATGCCTGTGACAATGCTTTTGTCACTGGCATTCAATTCCACTTCTAACACCAAACTGTTACGTGCATATGAATCATGTCCCAAATGAAACACTTCTCAGTTTTAGAATTTTCTACAAAAATACTTGCAAAGCTCTTCTCAGTAGGACGGAGTCCAGTCAGTATTTAGCACTTCACACTACTAAGAACGTTGAGCAGAAAACAATATAAAAAGCCTCAAGTGCCTTAAACTCCCACAGTGATCTCTTAATACCCTGAACTAAACTGAGAACTGAAGCTCCCTCCGATCTTCTACAGTTTTCCCCTAACCACCAAAAAATTTCCAGTACCTTCAATTGCTCAAAATTCTAGAAGGCATACACAGTTACAGTTATATATGGCCAGATACAGTTACAATTGCATACAGATAAGACAACTGATAATTATATTTGGCAATTTTTTGCCAAATTCAAGGATAAAATTTAGTAACCAAAACCACTGCCATTTCACCAATTTAACGAAATAAGCATTTACCACAATTTTAAATGGATTTAATAAACAGTAATTTATTTTTTCGGTGGAGCTTTGGATTTTTGAGATCTTTTATGTTACATTTTATATTAGATAAAGCTTTTTACATGTAATTTCACTAAAATTTGTTATGAATACAAAATTCATAACAAATAAAACTATAAAAAGACAACAATTTGCATTTTTGAATAAATTATATGCCAATATTGGTATAAAATTTTGCTATCCTCTTGATAATACTAGTAGTCATAATAATAGTCATACCACTGTTATTATGAGAATTAATAAAAATTAAGTACAGGAGAAAAACTTATTGTGAATTATTATTCAAAATAATCCATAAAAAGGGGCTAGTAATATCTTTTTTATTAACTTATGTCATTGCAAGAAAGTAAAAATGAAATATATAAATAGCTAAAATATGCAAATATTCAAATAATGTTTTTTATTAACTTATGTTATAGCATAAATATAAAAATGAAATAAATGAATAATCAAAACACATAAATATTCAAATACTGAAATAAGAAATAAGGAAAAATTTAAATATCACATTTATTTCATAATCAGGTAGAGTTAACAAATAAAATGTGCAATTTTTTATTTAATCATTTTATCAGGAATAAATATAGGCTGTATTAGCTTTACTAGTTTATAAAATTTTAGCAACTTATTTTTCAAAAATTTTCTGTTATGTTAAAAGATATAAATGCACAGTCATATTAATGATGACAATTTTTATTCAGAAATTAAATTAAAGAAAATAATCAATAAAAATGTATTTTTAATTCCTAATCTGTTTAATATTAATTATACAATTTTCTTTAATAGTTAATTTATTAATTATAAACAGATTATAGAACCTTATATCTTATATATATATGCTGCTTAAGTGTCTGTCACCGATAGTTTATTGGTTGCTTGTGTAACTGTAAACTGTTTTATTCCCCATGCAGTGCAGCGCAAGACAAATATTATGAGAAAGCTAAGCCAGAAAAATTAAAAATACAAGAGCATGTGCATTTAATAAATAAATTTAACATCTATATATAATAGAATTCAGAAATATGCAACCGGCAAAAACCGGCAATGATGAAAAACAAATAAAATGGAATAAATAAATATCTTTATTATATGCAGCTTAAGTGTCTGTTTGTCGCCGATAGTTTATTGGTTGCTCGCGTAACTGTACTAACCAATGGGGTGAAGTTGCCAAGGCACAGGGTTGCCGTTTCAATTGAGGCATAGGCAATTTCCTGTAAAACTTGCCTTTGCTATGACCACCAATAAGTCTCAGGGCCAAACGCTTAAGCGTGTTGGCATTTTTTTACCTGAGCCTGCATTTGGTCATGGTGAACTTTATGTTGGCTGTTCAAGAGTTCATGAAAGAATGGATGTAAAATTAAAAATAATTGATGGTCTTCTGCAAGGCCAGCTTAAAAATGATGGAGAGATCTACGCAAGAAATGTTGTGTACAAAGAGATCTTTGACATGTGAATTAACATTTTATTATTTAAATCACCTTTATTTATTGAGCTAGCGGTGGCTCTTAAGAAATGTACCGCCAGTGGTTTCCTTCATTGCACTCTACTTTAAGCAATTAAGCAAGTAGAAGGGGGAAACCCCATGGGACAGTAAGCAAAGGGGTGTCCTCGCCGCCTACCCTGGATAATTCAGTTTGAATTAACAGACACCTTTGCACAAATCATTTTAATTACAATTTATAATATCTAGAACAGTGATTATTTCATATGACCATTGGGCTTTCTAGTTACCTATAACCATCTGCATTTATTGTACAAGGAAAATAACAATGTTTTAATATTATGCTAAAATATAGTTAGATGTTCATGGTATAAAAATTTTTAGACATATTTAATTTCAATTGCATTAAATGAATATCTATGTAATTGATGCATGAAGCAGTTGAGAATTAAAACATTTATACTAAATACACTCTTGCAGCAGTAGTTATAACTGTTCTAAAAAGCACTGTCTCAACCTTAATATACATTCTCCTTTAAACTAAATTTGTACTTGGGAATGGTATGTTTAACTATGTTACCAGTAAAATGAAGAGTAAGAAAAAATACCTGCTGTATGACCAGTCAGTGTTACAGGACATTGGCCAGTATCTGCAGCCCATATTTTCAACTGCATATCAGCACCAGCAGATAAGACTACTATGCCAGATGGAAAGAATCGACAGGAATAAACATCCCATACATGTCCTTCTAAGTTTCTCTGAAAAATATATTCCTGCTACTTTAAAATGCTTAGCTTAAAATTTAACTGTTAATATAATAAATAATGCAGCAGATATTTCTAGAAAAAGGAGCATTTTATCTCAAATACTTTGCCTCTCATAATTCAGACACATGAAATTTTATATGAGTTTTACAATTAATTTAAACAGAAAGAATAAAGTTCATATTGGGTATAATTTTTGTTTTTCTTTCTTTGATGCTAAGCGATTCAAAGGCAAAAATTCAGAAAGATTGAAAGAGATGTAAATATGATAAAAATAATAAAGCAGCATTATTTTCAGACCTACTGCAAAACAGATTGCTGCAGAAAACGTGAAAATAACAATCAGAATTTATGATACACGAGGGCTTGATACCCAATCAATGCAGTAAAGTAGGAGACGAAATTAATTAAAAAAAGAGTGTTTAATATAAAAGATAGGAATATACACTCATGGACAAAAAAATTAGTGCACCAAGAAGGAGTCGTCAAAATGAAACGAAATTTTACATACGTAATGACTACTTTGATATAAGTAAATGATAAGAAAATCAAAGAAAAAGGATAATTTATTTCAGAGAAGGCAAAAGAACGGAGGAGTTAATACTCCGTTGGACCCCCTCTAGCGCAAATCCACGATGCGATACGATCAGGCATTGAGTCATACAAGTTCTGTATGATGTCTTGAGACATTTTGTTCCATATTTGCTGTAACCTTGCCTCTAGTTCATTCAAACTCATGGGATGCCCAACTCGTCGTCCCAAATGATCCCAGATATGCTCGATTGGAGACAAATCTGGGGATTGGGCAGGCTAAGGAAGGGTAGTAACAGTGAGGAAACAGTCTTGTGACACCCTTGCCGTATGAGGCCGAGCATTGTCTTGCTGAAAAATGGCTCCTGGGAGCCATTGCATGAGTGACAATACATGTGGTTGCAGGATTTCATGAACATACAGCTGGGCTGTCATGGTGCCACAGAACAATACTAGGGGTGACTGTGTACTGTAGGCAATGGCACCCCATACCATCACACCAGCTGTGGGAACAATGTGTCGCTGTACAGCAAAGGCAGGATTGAGGTGTTTACCACGGGCTCTCCACACACAAACACGATTGTCATCACTGCCGAGATTGAATCTGGATTCGTCGCTAAAGACGACCTGGTTCCATTCCACTGCAGTCCAGTTTCCTCGTGCTCGACACCACTCCAAACGGAGGCGTTGATGGGTGGGCATCATGGGCAGCACACATAATGGGTGCCGCGATACCAACTGTCCTTCAGCCAGGCGCCTTTGTATGGTTCGAGAAGACACAGGGCCCCTACTGAAGGTAGGATTACTACTGCCTGGATGGTGGCTGGCCGATGAAGCAGTTGGCTGTATGCTTGCATTTCTAACGATGTGGTGGCTTACTGCCTGGATGGTGGCTGGCCGATGAAGCAGTTGGCTGTACGCGTGCATTTCTTGCGATGTGGTGGCATTCTCGACAACTGGTCTTCGTGTATATAACATCTCTCGGGTCCACTGGTCCCAACACCTCCTCACAACAAAATCAGAGTGGCCTAATTCATGAGCTACTCGCCTAGCTGACCACCCATCCTCCCGACAATTCTCCCCCTCTCAAACTGCAACAACTGCTCATATTGTCTTCGAACACCGCGTAATGGCATGTCTACTTCAGCTCTTCCTTTGTAAACATGGACCTTATAAGAAATAGACTAACCCAAACGGGTTTTCTCCTTCATCTGAGGCGTTGCCGGCTGTCACTTTGATCACATCCGAAGGAGTAGGGACGACTTGCAGAAATTTAACATTGGTTGCCTATTGCAGCATGTATAATTGTCAAGAAAAAGCTGGTTGTAGCGCCTCATTTCACAAATTAGAATTTCTACATATTTTTATTTTTGAAATTGAGATTGATTTTTAAAAATTTAGCATATTTATCAAGCATAATTAACTTTCCAAATAATTAAAGCTATTGCATGCTTTCAGGGCTGGATATTCCTTTAGCTTTTTCTATGCAGTAAGGAAATTTGTAACTACTTCTTTTAGAAAATTATATTTTAAATCTGAACTAATAGAAAATTTCAAACAAGAAATTTTCTCTAGCAATTTTTATGCTTTTTATTGGTGTAAATAAGTAAAAAATATTAAAATATTTAAAAACGAATTTTTGAAAGTTTTGAATAAAATTCTAAATTGTGCTGCTTTTTTAAAATTATAGATGAGTATTATAGCACAATTTCTATAAAGGAATTTTATTTCAATTATATTTCATAATACATCATAGTGATAAACACTTTTGACTCCTTAATTTTTATACATTTAATTCTAATATTAAAACTGTATTTAACCATAATAGTTTATTTTGCTTGTATTTTATAGTGATTATTTTTTAAATTTATTTTTAGTTCTGCATAAGATTTTTTTTATTTACTGATAATTTAATTTATTAGCTTGAAGCGGCATTTTGCGCTGTTTCACTATAAATGTCCGTGTCTCCTTGCAAATTGTTGTTACCAAATATTATCGTCCTGTATTATATTTTAAGAAATTAAATAATGAAGAATCTGCATGAATACATGTTTGTTTCTTGCACTGTGACAAAAACGACAGTATCTAGAATCATCAAATTTTGAATAATGTAATCCTCCACTCGAAGATGGGCATCTGGACGGCCAAATTTCGAATTTGTTTTATTCTATTTAATATTTTGTAAAACTTTAACGAATTTTTTATTAACAAAATCAACGAGTTCAGAGCGAGCACTCTATGGAAAATAACAGTTTTATGTCCAGTGTGGAAATTCTAAAGATATGCTGTTTTCAAATGTATGTGGTTTACGGACGAAGAACATGATATTCAATAAATATAGGTAACACACAAAACTTAAAAAAAAATTTCCTTTTGGGCGTAATATAAAATCTGAGTGCTTCTAGTTTTTATTTTATCTTTTTTCTTTCCCTTCATTACGCTTAGAAAATTTTATGCTTAGAAATTTAAGAATTATTAAAATAACTAATCCACTTTAATGTTAATAATTTAATGATCATATAATCAAATAAATATGAACATTTTGTAATGTTATTATAGTTTGAAAAATCACTGCCTGAAAATGTTCATTAAATAATTAAAAAAAAAAAAAAACAGATCTTGTTTAATTTTACCTTATTTATTTCAAAGCATCACGTACTATCAATCTTATTTAATTTTAGTTTATTTTTAAGCTAAATTAAGTTCATAAATTTTGTGCTTAGAGTTTTAAGAGCTTCAAAGTAAAGATGTTTTTAGAAGAATTACGCATGAAAAAGATGAGCGAAATGCAGTAAAAAGTGCTTTAATGAGACATTAAATCCTATTTGGAAAAAAACTGTGGCTTTCATAATCTCATCACTATACAACGTATCACATTTAATAATTAAAAAGAGTTATGTGATACAAACGCCATAGGTTTCAGTGTTAAAGTAAACCAGATCGTCCCTACTCTTTCTTGCGGACATGTCGGTGACGCGTGCCCCGCCCACTGGGTTAGTCTATCTCTTATAAGGTCCATGTTTGTAAATGATTCAGCACCCTCAAACAAGCTTTGGTTACCTGTTTTGTACTCCACAGAGTACGAGATTCAACGCCCTCTACCGGCTATACGTAATGCGCAATCACACTGCATTTCTAATCATTTGCATATCTCCCCAACATATACCTTCATGGCAAGTTTCGTTACGATCCTGCAATTATTTCTTGGTGCGCTAATTTTTTTGTCCATGAGTGTATTTTCTACTCAAAAGATTTAATTGAAATTGCAATAGTCTTTGTTTTATCTTTGCTTTGAAATAATAAAGCAGTTTTGATAATAACTCTTAATATTATGCAAACATGCTCTGAATCAAGCTGACCTAAAATTATAATGAATTGTAAAAATATTTTAAAATTGATAAGTAATATAGACATGCAAATATGACACACATCCAACAAATAATATATTTTGTAAAGAAATTTCAGCAAAGAAGAGCTTCAAGTACTAAAATAAGTATTAACAAATAAAACCAAGGCATAAATTATGCATTAAAATTTACATTTATGCTTTTGTTTAGATTTATAACTTGCATTTTGATGTCGGAATAAAATTTACAATATATACATCAGACTTCGTTTCAAACTTCCCCCCCCCCAATATGCAAAATAAAACTGTTATCTTCAGAACATATTAAACTTATTTTTAATAGGCTGTTTATTTAATTTTACTTTCTCCATAAAAGCTGCAAATTACAATGCCACATAAATTCCATACAGTTACCTGCACACAGGAAACCCACAGCTTGTCAAAGATTATTGCTTTGAAAGTTTTTTAATAGTCAGGCAATAACACTTTATTTCCCATACACAAAAGAAGGGGAAAGAGAAAAACACATGATAGTTAAGAAATAAGCAAAATGAAATAATATTAAACATACTTTATATAGTGAAATGAAGAAAATGATACACGTCAAAATGTAGTTCACCAATTTTCTAAAAATAATGGGTCAACATGAAAGAAAAAACTGTTAAAGTAAATTTGTTGTTCCAGACTTTGCAATTATCAAGTAGCTTTCAGCTAAGTATAGAAAGAAAGTATAGAAAGCATTTCTTTTGATGAACACATCAAGAATCAATAAATTAAACGTAGGTGACTATTGTAAATGTAATGACATACATATTACAATAGTCAACAAAAAAAAAATTATCTTCCATTTCAAATTAAAAGCAGGTAAAAATTTAACTTAAAATTGTTTAACTCTGATCACAAGATTTTTTTTATCTAATCTTATTATTAAGATAAAAAGAAAGACTGAATGTAAAAACATAATTATGAATTCGTATCTTCTGTCCCTTCCCTTTTATTTACACACAAAACAGATAGAAAGCAATGTGCAATACAAAATTATATAATTACTTTGTGTAATACAAAGTAATTCCTTTTGCATGCAAAATAGAAAGAAATGATAAAAAATACTATGGCTGCCTTTTCTATCAGCAAGATTTGTTTCCCTTCTGTCAGATTGGGTAAAAATAAAATTTAAAGATTACTGATAACTAAACTTGCTCATAAGAATATTTTTAAAAAAATGCGAAGAAAATTTCTTTATGTCATTGCTTTCTTTTTCATGCTTACTAGTATTTATATTTAGTTATACTAAATTGATGTAAGCATATCAACTTCAAATAAAAATAAATAAATAATTTTTAAAAAATCAGCTTAAATTAGCATAATATAAAGAGCAACAAAAAAGAAATAGTTATTCATTTCCAAACAAACTATGGGCTTTAATAAATCTATTTAATAAAATTATATTCAAGTGCCATGTTTTAAGCCCATATATTTCAAAGTAGACTGCACATTTCCTCTAAAAATTTCCATAAAGGAACAAACTGAATGTAAATACTAGCAAAATGACCATAAGACAACATCGCATGTAATAAGCACTCCTTTTGTTCTAAGGAAATTAAACAGATGTAAGCATCTCAATTTGAAATAAAAATAAATACACAAAAATACCTCAGTGTAATACAAAATAAAAACAGGGATTACAGTAATTTCAATGGATGTCTTCCTAACAACACATTCTTCCTAATAAACAAAATTCTGCATAATCCCACAATTAAAATCCTTGCAACAGTATCCAAAACTTCTGTAAAATATCATTCCGAAGGAAAAGAGCTTGGAAATTATGTATTGAAATGTAATAAGCATTTATCGCCTTTGCAGTAATTCAAGCCACATTAAGACTAACCTTTCATTTACATAACTGAAATAAATTCTCAGAATTTTCTAATGTTGACTTTTAATCTTCACCTCAACACAGAATAATGTAATTAATTGAATTAGAAGTTAAAAATATAAAAGGTAATCATAGAATGCATGCATGTTACCCAAGAGAGATTCTTTTACATTACAAAAGAAACTGACAATGACTCAATTCTTTGTTCATTTTCTCTCCATTAATTCAAAGGCTTTCACTCTTGAAAAAAATCCACATACTTAATGGTACATTTAGATATTATAAAAAAAATACTAAACTTAATTAGATTCTTTAATAAGAATTGCAAAAGTTAGAATAAATAATAAGAGATTTAGCTTATTGAGACAACGATATAAAATTTTCAGAATAAAAAATTTTGAAATGATTTTTATTTTGTAATTGGCAAATTTGAGCTACAAAGCATAAAATCTAAATTACTGATGTTAATTCATTTACAAGGATGCAGAAAATATTTTAAATACTGCAAAAAATTTAAGATGTTCAGATGATAAGCTACTACATTTATAATAAATAATAATGACCAAAATGTGAGAAGTGCACAAAGACAAGTAGAAAAATATTCACTGAATTCATAAGTATGATTTTTCTAGAATTTGTCAGATCTGACAATATCAAGATACATATATATATAAAAAACAAGATTAATAACTGTCATGAATTTTTTCAAAATATTATCAAAATATGTGGAATAAATATATTACTTATTGCAACCATCTTAGAAGTAGTAGAAAGATGTATGCCTCTTTTTTCTTGTAGCCGAAGTTCAAAAGATTTTCATACATAAATACTGATATTTTTTGCTTTAAAATGTTAAAATATACACTCATGGGATTAGCCTAAACCAGAAGAAATTGCAGTAAGTTTTCTCTAGGAATATGTATTTTGCTGCAAAATTGCTAAAGGAAACAAATTATGGTACTTTTCTGTTATCAGGACCCGATTCAGAAATATATGCATGTATGCCTGTATAGATGGATGGATGTGTTCATGTATGTATATATGTATATGTGTGTATGCACATACATACATAGATTTCTTAATCCAGTCCCGATAACAGAAATGTACCCAAATTGGCCATTTCTGTATGCCTTCTTTTTCTTGCAACCGAAGTTCAAAGGCTTTTATACATTTAATGCTGATATTGTTTCTCCCTCAAACTCATGTTAAAATATGCACTCATGGAATTTGCCTAAAACAGAAGAAATTGCAGTAAATTTTCTCCAGGAACAAATATTTTGCAGGAAAACTGCTAAAGGAAACTTTGAATCTATTCTGAAAGCGATCATTGTGAATATTTACCAGAACAAAAGAAACAAAAATCCAAAAGTAAATTAATCTGTTGTTTAATGTTTTGGATTAATATTTAATTCAAATGTAAAATGTGCATGTAATATATACATATTTCAATTATAAATCATCAATCTTCTTCTGTAACAGTTCACCGAAATTTCAAAGTAGTTGCACTAATACATAAGTACCAATTACATTTTACTTACACGAACACAGCCATTATTTGAATCCCAAATAAGAAGTTTATTTTCATCACAAACAGAAACACCAATTCCACCAGACACATCTAAACTCCGAATCTAAATAATAATAATAATTTTTAATCTACAGCTGCAAACTCATAAAATAAATGGCAAAATATACAACTAGACAAAAATGCAGCTTTATTAAAAGTACTGATAAAATATTAATAAATAAAATACTATTTATAAATCTTATCATTCTTGGTAAAGCCTGTTTATTTTGAGTCATAAGAACAAAGTACTATTAAAGTATTAGTAATTTTTGTAATAACCAAAGTCTCCACATACTTTATAACAACAGTAAGAGAAAACATAAGAATAAAAACGTGCTTAGAGCTTGAAATGTTTAAGAAATTGCTTTCCTGCATCTAATCTGAAAGTTATAACTGTCCTACTATTCTCAACTACTGATGTCTCCAAATACAGATGAAAAATTTTTAAACTCATCAAAATTTCTGCACAGAATTTTTCCATAGTACGAAGTCCCAGATCCAGAACTGTCGGAACTTCAATTCTGGATTTCAAAAACTTCCAGATTCTAGACTATCATTTTAAATCTAGTTAGATGACATATAGAATTTATAAAATTAAAAATATTCTATATTCATATTTTGTTAAGAAAGGTATTTTCCATAATTTTCTGAATCATCATTACATAAATTAAAGCCAAAAGGATATTTTCTGGATTATAAAATTATACTACAGATATCAGCAATTTTGTTAATTGACTGGTGATGCAGGTATTATGATTGCAGCATAAGACTTTACGTTTGGATCACTGTGACGCATCTGAGAACTTACTCTACCTATCCACAGAACTGATACTGGACAACTAGTGCCATCTGTGTACACTCAAGGGAAAAAGTATTCCGCTAGCAAGAATTATTTTTCAAATGCTGCTGCTTTTAACCTTTTTTTTTTTTTTTTTCCTTCTTCTTCTTCCTGGCTATGTATATTATACTCATTCCCTTCCCCACACCAAAAGAAAACTTATCCAAAATTATGGAGAAAGTTTAAAATCATGGACGATTAACTGTTTTATGACTTTTAATCTCAATTTTTCAGCACATATATTTTAATAATTTTTTAAAAGAATTAATATACCAAATCTTAAATAATAAATTGCTGTACTTGTTTTAGAAATGTATGATTAAATTTCAGATCCTTCAGGTGGTAATGCAAAATTACTTAAACAATTTATTACTTTTAACTACTGATATTTTTGCAGATTTTTTAAATGCGCCAAAACATGTTGATGTAATGTGCACATTTAAATGCATTCATTATTTTTTTTTTTTTTTTTTAAGATTTATGTATTTTGCCACTGACTCTTTTAAATGGTGCAATTTATCATTAACAATGGATAAGCATGACATCACAGAACATTCATAAGAATTACACTTTGCTTTTAGACTTATATAACCCTCATTTTCTGTAACCCAAATGAGCATACGTGCTGTAAGTTAAACATAAACTTAATGGGTACTTTTCTCAAGCTTAACATAACCGATGAACAGGATATATCAACCTATGACTTGTGAAGAATAAACATAACATGAAATGATCAGAGTTAAATAACAATGATTAACTGATTGGTATATCGACAGACACTTGGCTGCAGCCATTCCCTATGATACTTCATATAAAATGCTGTCTGGAGCATTTCCTATTTCCACTGTAATCTTCGACCTATACCTAGTTTCCTATTTCCACAGTAATCTTCGACCGATCCTTTCCATGTCAGGATTCGATACATCAGATCATGGCATTACACTGAAGAGAATTATGGCTACTGGCCACATCACTAACCAGGATGTCAGGAAGACACACAGAGACAGACATCTTCTTGGGTTTTACTACAAGTGCTGGATTCTATGTATCTTCAGCACTGTGCAATCGCGAAAGAGAAATGCAAATTTCCCCAAGCCTCTATCTCTTGATAAACTAATTAAATAAATAGTAATCGGTTATTATATCTAACTAAATAAAGAGTCACTGGAATGCTTGGCAAAGTTTTGGTGGAACTCGCCTAAACTCAGTCTAATCTGTCAACTTCCATGGTCAATAGGAAAATATGTTAAGTAGTATTTTTTAACATATGGCTTTAAATAAAGAGATAAAATTACTTATTATAGACTTCTCATATGAAAAACTATTAATTTCCTTGCTCTCTGCTTACTTCATTGTTACTGACTTTCATGAAGAACATTTATTAATTTCTTTAGTCTTTTATCTATTCATAAATTTCTTGGACAGATTACAATTTTATGCCTATTTATAAAATAATATAAAATTTAATTAAAGCAGCAGTTATACTTAGTATAGATCTTTTATTGGTATAGTTAAAAAGTATTATATACAAAAATTAATTTTAAATGTTCATTCATTTAAATTGTTTATAAAAATTCTGTAAGTATTGAACAATACAATAAAGCCTTTTCCACTCCAAAATTCGGAAATTACTACTTATAATTAATTGTTGAAATTAGCAGTTATAAATTTAATATACTGTACATTATGGCATATAATGCACACTTTTATTACAAAAAATAAGACTGAAATTTACAGGTGTGTATTATATGCTGGACCTAAAAATAAGGGAAAGATAAGCATAGAAAATTTAGATTGCTGTTTATTTAAAAGAAATGACATACTCTATGAACTTACAAAATTTTCATTGTGGGATAATATGAAAAGTTTGTTGCATGCATCTTCCATTATATTGTGGCAACAACTAAATTCATTGCATAGTAGCGAGTTGCCATAGTAATGATAAGCTCAGAACAACAATTACTATGTATTTGTTCTTTGAGTTTGTATCATCATGATATGTTTCTTTCCTGTACTTAAGATATTTTTAACTGGTAAATAAATAAATATTCAAATACCAATGCAGTCATAATTTTGAATACTTATACTGGTCTCCTAAAATATTTTCAGGCACATCATCAAATTTTGTTTCACTTTCACCATCATTATTACTCTGATCCATAAATAAATAATCATCTTCTGTTCTACCTAGATTGTCAGATATACCCTCTTTTTTAAATATTTGAATAATGGGTTAAATTTCCTTCTGTGCTTTTATTATACACTCACATGCTCTTTCTAGATTGGCATAATGCATCTGGCCTCCTTTTGTAAATGTTTTTTCACTTTTTAACATCCATGTATTCCACTGTCATTTTAAATTTTCTTTGAATGGTTTATTGATACATACATCTAAAGGCTGAATAATAATTTACCTGGAATAGCTGCCATGTCTGTGTTGTATTCTTTCATGAATTTCTTCATATTATCATTTAGATGAGATAACCCACGCTTTTGCCAAACATTTCTATTCTAAAATTATATATCATTTTTGCCCTCCATCTTTTCTTACGAACACAAATGAAAACATCATTTGGCAAATTGCATTTCAGCAACCTCTTTCTTTTAAAAAAATAATTATGGGTTTTAATTTTGTACCATTAAATATGAAATCACTATGCTACGGTGAGATTTTTCGTGACTTACTGTTTTTATGTGAACCACTTCCCCCCCTTTGACATCAATTGTTTTATTTGTGTCATACCAAACACTGCTGAAGTTTTATTCGTTTTTGCGATACATGACAGTAAATATTTTTTGGGGGAGGGGGCCTTCATAGGTTAATCACATACTTTTGGAAACTTATCAGGTTGTTGTGCCAGTCTTTCAGAACAATTGCAGAACTTTCTCCCCATCCCAATAGAACTAAATTATTTCATGAAATAAATCAAATACACCAACTCAAAGTAGCTTTAAAGTTTTCAGTTCCTTTTGGACTCCTTTTTGCCCACTTTAAGGGAAATACACATGCGCTGTTTCTTATTAGAATTAATCTATTCTAACGGATTTTTAGAACCCAGTTTTCAGCACTTTCTTACAGGGTCGGCCATTTCATTACTTCTTATGCAAAGGCCATTTACTCTAAGCCACATTAATTTTTGCAGTTTCATTTTTCTTCCACTCATGTATAGAGCTTTCCCCAACATGAAACACACTTGCTGCAGCATAATTTCCATTTTCTTTTGCAAACTGAATGTCTTTGCATTTGAAATCAGAAATGTACTTGTTTAGCTTGGCAGCAGAAATATTTACTGCCAAAAGGAATACTAGATCACCCTTATTTCAACTAAAGCAATGTGATTTACTGAAGTCTCCGATGTTCACTTCAAAATCACGGCTTCAAATGATTACAGAAAGAGAAAACATCTGACGCTTAATTCCACGAATTCATTCGACTCAAAAGTACATTCTTATATCAAATTATGTCCCTCTTTTCTCAAAATCCTATAATAACATTCTCATGCATATCTGCACTGAATACAAGCCACCTTCTTAGGAAAATTATTTAAAAGCACATGCACTCTCAAGCATTTCCACCACACATATATTGTTTGCCTTATCACTTGTTGATTCAATATACCACTGTTCAAAAGAGTGGGGGAAAAAATCTTTGAATGAATGACTTCGATAGATAAGACCATCACACATGTATCTTTCAGGTTTATTCATAAAGAAATGGGTGCATATTATACAGCAAATATACCTAAAAATTAAAGATATAGTTTGAAATTTATGTGCATGTTATACACGGGAATATATGGTATCTTCTTGCAATGAAATTATTACATAGGAACATCAGAAAATGATACATGCACATAATCCTTAAGTTATTAAGCAGAAAATCATGAGTATTTTCCCATAATTTAATTACCCACTAGATGAGTAAAGTGCTAAGGAATGTTAAAAGACAGAATGAATTATTGATACTAACTTTTTCATAACATAAAATAATACACTTACACTTTTTTTATGGATATTTGAAAATACTTTGCTTGGTGCATAGAAGTCACATTTACAGTTTGGATCTTCATGTGAAAGAGTAAGAGATTTCTGGAGGTAAAAAGAAATAATATATATATTTAGAGTGCATTAGACAATGCCTTAAATAATTATTTTCCAACCAAAAAAGCATGGTCTTTTTTATATAAAAAAACCACACATGATACATTAACTTTCATTTGTACTAAATGTATAACAGTTACATTTGTTTTAACAATATTATACATTTCTACAAATCTGCAATTTCTATGTATTAATAGAGATTTTGAAATTATTTTTTGTTTCATGTTATAAAAATCTGATGTCACCACATGACTTCCTTTTACGGAATATTAAATTATATGCCTTTTTTCCTGCATTTCATTTAAACTTATAAAATTGAATTAAATCTACTTTGATGATAGCACATAAACTACAATAAAATAAAAGCATTCTTTAAAATTCACTATATTGATTTATCATAACGACACTCTGACACTAGGTTCGCTTAACAGCATTAAATTTCATTCATTTTATAACTCAGAATGCAAAAAAATTATATGATAATCATTGCCACATGTTCTATTCAAATACTATAATTAATAAAAAACAATGTACAAAAGAAATTAAACAAATAAAACGAAACGGTCTTTCATAGACAATTCAGTGCTGCTTACCTAAAGCGCATGCGCTACTCATAAACATTCTGCTCTGTTCGAGAGAGACTGGCAATAATATTTGCTGCTAATATGAAACACTTATTTCCTCGAATTTCATTAGAGATATATTTCTCATTCAATTAATTCATTTCTCACTTCGAAGAAAAGCAAAAATACATAAAAACTCAAAATATTTTCATTAAAAATTAAAAGATATAGAAACACATAAAAACAATTAAAAAAAACAACTTTTACAATTAAAATTAGTTTCTATGGAGAAAAAAAAAAAAAAAAAAAAAAAAAAAAAAAAAAAAAAAACAAGCAATTCGGCCAGCAGGCAAGAAGGCAGAATTTTCGATGCACAAAATCTAAAATTTTCCTTTTGGTCGGACTCGGCAAAAAGATACTGAAGGTGATGAAAAAATTAATTTACTATTTTGCCAAGTTTCATATGTAAACAAATATGGCTGCTATGGTAAAAATAAAATTAGGCTTTAAAATTAAACTTTTAAATTGTTGATAATTCTACAAATATTGCATACAGATTTAAATAAAGCATAAGAGCCTTAACCGGAAGATAAGAACATAATTCAAACATTTTAAAGCAAAAATTGCACAATTTATCCATATATAAGAATAAAAACTGAGCTCATTGAGCCAAGTAACAGAGTGAGTATATGTATAGATTTATTGGCTAATCTTTGGAATATGGTAACAGGTAGTTTGGCGACATTTTGGTAGGCGATAAAGGTTACTACCTAGGACTTTGGGAATAATGTGAGAAGTACTCAGTTCCGATTACGCATTATTTTGTGTGAGGGAAATGAGAGATCATGAGATATGTCATGTGACATTAATGGACGAATTACAGTTCTTTAATTAGAAAAGGGAGGAAATCTGGAAAAATATCTGCAGTACTTTATAGTATTTCGTATTTAGCTTCATTCTGTGTTGGGTGAAATAGTGTTGGTTAATTTTTGGATCCCATGGCCCTATCTAAAGTGAATTCGAAATGGGTATTTAGTGGGATTGAAAGGGGTAGTAATAAGTGTTTTTTTAAGGTTGTGCGAGATAGAAATAAAGATTGCTTATTAAGTTTTATTAAGCAATATATTCTACCTGGTACAATAATAATATCTTTTTGCTGGAAGTCATATGTCTGTTTGGAGGATGAAGGTTTTCAACATCTTGCTGTGAACCATAAGTATGATTTTAAAGATCCTGAAACAGGTGCACATACGAATACAATAGAGGGCACGTGGAGTGCTATAAAAAGCGCCATTCCGAAGCATTATGATAAAGAGAATTTTGCTTTTTATTTAGCGGGGGAAATAAGAAAAGTTTATCCGCCACGTAATCAAGATTCGGAAGAAGATTAGGTAAGTTAGTATTTTTAATTATTTGAGGATATTATTTTTATGCATTGTTCTAAATGTAAGGAGTAAATAAATTAATATGGTATTATTGGAAAATTGTTATTAGCAATGATTTAGTTTAAATGAAATTAGGATTGTAAGCTAATTTTTATTAATTTAATGTATGTGCTTATTTATATTTTAAGTAGTGTTTTTTAATTATATTATATTTTAATTAAATGATAGTTATTTTGTGAATTACATGTTTGTAGCAATTTGGTATACGTTTCAGTGGAAGTAAACGTGCATGGAAATCATTTAAATAATTGACACTATGTATTTGCAACCATTTTTAATGTTTGCGTTATAAATTCGTTGGTGACATTTATAATAGATAATTTAGAGGTAAAAGTTTTTGGATATTTTATTTATTTTATACGTGCAAATGTTCAGCCTTGGAAAGGGTGTATACTTTTTCGCGATCAGGTAATTTCATATATGTCCTTTTTACCGAATTTAAAGATTCACAAAATTTTCATGCATTTTCGTGAAATTTTTCTAATTTATGAGAAAAAAGCAGTGTACATGGATATAGTGAAGAGTGTGCGCAATGCCATTTTTGTGCAATTCTGGGATTTTTTTTAAGTAAAAATAAGTCGACGTGTACATGGTTTAATATATTTTAATTAAATGATAGTTATTTTGTGAATTATATGTTTGTAGCAATTTGGTATATGTTTCAGTGCAAGTAAACGTGCATGGAAATAATTTAAATATTTGACACTAAGTATTTGTAACAATTTTTAATGTTTGCGTTATAAATTCGTTGGTGACGTTTATAATAGATAATTTAGAGGTAAAAGTTTTTGGATATTATATTTATATTATACGTGGAAATGTTCATCCTTGGAAAGGGTATATACTTTTTCACGATCAGGTAATTTTATATATGTGCTTTCTACCGAGTTTAAAGATTCACAAAATTTTCCCGCATTTTCGTGCATATTTTTGTAATTTATGAGAAAATAGCAGTGTAGATGGATAAAGTTAAGAGTGTGTGCAATGCCATTTTTGTGCAATTCTGGGATATTTTTCTAAGTAAAAATAAGTCGACGTGTACATGGTTACTGTGTATGTGCGATTCTGAAAAACGCGGCAAGGAGTTTGCGATTCTGCACTTTTTCCCAATTTTGCAGTTAATATTTGTCATGATTAAGTAGTTTTGTTCCATAAAATTTCTAGCATAAGTGTAATTCGGCTAGCAGATTGTTGGAAAAAGTGTTGAGTAAATAAAAAGAAAAGAAACATGTCTTTACTTCGTGAAGACAAAATGGTGGCGAAAAAAAAATAGAGGATTGCTGTAGCAGAGTTTGTTGCCAAATTTTTGCCAAAAAATCGCCAAGTTACCATAATCCAAAGATTAACCGATTTATTTATATACTTTTGGTGCAGCTTATTGCAAACAAAAAGGGAGGTGCACAACTACATGTTATAGCAGTCTTATATACAAAATTTCAGCATTCTGAGGCTACTTGTTTTTGAGTTATGCGAGATACATGTGTAACACCATGAAAAAATCTCTTCTGAATTCATTTTAAATCAGTTTTATATTTCATTTGGGAAAAAAGAGTCCTTTATTCTGTCCTTACGTTCTTCTAAAGTGGAAACAGAAAGCAACTAAACTCAATTTCTGAAGACATTGGATTAAACAACGATTAGATACAGTTTTGAATTGGTATTATTGCTTCCATGCATAGAGAGGTAGAATGGAACTGTTTTAAAGCAATCAATAACTGAAAATATTTTTTTCACATTCCTTTAACAATTGCAGCCATTTTGGTCCCTGCATGTGAATATTTGCTGCCAGGAAATATTTTTCTAAATTAAGCTGCAGCATGATCCGACATATTCAGGGGCTATTTGTGCCCCAGTAAAAAGGAAAAGAACACACATTATGCATCAATAACTTTATTTCCACAGAAAAATTTAATTTTTCATTTTTAGTCCAAAGGGACTTTGCCCCTGAAGGACTATTGTTTTTGTTTTGCACTGAATCACTATAAACGGTGAATCACTTTTCAAACTGTTGCCACCAAATAAAACAACGATACATAGAGCCATTGAATTTTGAATGACGTAATCCTCCTACAAATATGGACATGTGGAAGACCAAATTTGAAATTTGGAATTTGTTTGATTATCGATTTCATATTTTGTAAAACGTTAACGAATTTTTGAGTAACAAACTCAACAATTTTTAAAGTGAGCAATGGCAACACTCTACAGGGAAGGGGGACTTTTTATCTCCAGCGCACGGAACTATGTATCGGAAATTCTAAAGATATGCTCATTTTAAAATTATTTTGTGACATTGCTTTTGAACTGAATTTTATGGTTTAAATCCAAAGAACATGATATTTAATAAATAAATGTAGCACACAAAACATTAAAAAAATGCCCCTTTGGACGTAATTTAAAATCTGAAACCTTTCAGATATTTTTTAATTATTATTATTATTTTTTTTTTCAATATAACTCATATTGTCCTTGTGTTTTTGTGTATGCACACTGTGTATGTTTGAGAACATCAGCCCTTCTCTGTGCAAAATTGAAAAACTGCAATAACAAATGGTACATATCATAAATGTATTACATTTCCTTGAGGAAACAGTACAAGGGAAGTAATCTGTATACAATCTTCGTAAAGTAATACAATCAAAAGTCGTTAATCCGGACTCGTCGGGACTTTGGCGATTCCGGATTATCGATTTTTCCGGATTATAGATCATCACCTTAAATCTCGTAAGATGGCATGCACAAATTCTAAAATTAAAAATATGAAACCTTATCTTAGGAAATAAAGAACAATTATGATCTAAAGGGTATCAAAATTTACAAAAAAAGAAGCTTAATATTTATTTGTTTACTTTATTAAACATTTCTTTCAATGTAAGTTGTTTCGTTTTATGTGATAATACTTTCTCTTTAATTCTATAAACAGACATAATTTCTTGTTCAGTTAAAAAGCTCCGCAGTTCAAGTCCCGTAATTGCTGTGCTGAGAATACCAACTTGTCATTTTTTCGTTTTCACTAACCTCTCTGTCACCTTCTTGATGCCTTTATCCATTTTTTGCAGCAATTCCACTTTTTTTTTGACGGACATCAAGACATACTTTCGTTTTGTAGATCCTTTGGGAGCTCCAGAATCGGAAATTGACATAATCGAAAGTTCAAGTTTACTTTTATAAAATTGCTCTTACAGTCTGCAAAAAATAATAAGCTGCATCCAATTTGAAGATTAAGGAATAACGCAATCATCAACATTAATTGAAATAGATAATTGTATAATTTTAGCTTATACCGTCCGTTATATGTTAAACGCGCACACGGAAACGTATTCTGCACTTGCGCACACGCATATATATGCGCGTGCACGTAAAGGTCTTACGCGCACGCGGAAACGCCTATGCGCATGTGTCAACGCGGCGCATGCGCAGAAAGTTTTTAGCTTTGAGGTCCGGATTATGGGTGTCCGAATTAACGACTTTTGACTGTATGAGTATTTTACCTTTTTCACACACACACATAGCTAAAACAAAAGACTAATTTCTTAAAGCTATTTATTTCTCGAAAGCACGTGCACTCACATCGCTCAGCAATAAGATGAACAAAATAGCAAGCTAGATCTTGATTTGTGCTCATTAGCTAATAATGTGTCTTCATATACCTCAGCACGCACTCATATATCAGCACCATGTTACATTTTTGGCCTCACCACATGTTCCCATATTATTTATTTTTTATGAGGTTCTTGAAATTGCATTGTTTATTTAAAAATATATTCATTGCATTTTGTGTGTGTGTGTGAATAGGATGATCAATTTTTAATTTACCGAATAATGAGGTGGATGCCATATAATTTTTTTAAGAGGTCTTTTACCTAACAAACGAGTATGCGAAAATGGCCACAACATGAAACTTCATGTGATAGGCGAAACCATTTGGAGGTGCAATGTTAAAAACTGCAAAGAGGAGAAAGGCCCTCGTATTGGAAATTGGTTCAACGGTTCGAGAATATCATTCACCACTATTATTAGATTTATAGTATATTCTTGGGCAGAGGAGATGACGTCCATGAAATGGTAATCAACGGTTTAATATGTGTGAAAGTGCTGCAGTTGACTGGAATAATTACATGTAATAAAATAATAATACGGATGAGGATTCTTAAAAATATTCTTACGAAACAGCATCTTAGTATTATTGTTATTATTATATACTTTGTTGTTTATTTTTACATTCGTGTTTCATGAGCTAGGTGAAATCATAGATGATATCTTGGTGCAAATCTAAAATCAGGAAATATAATTGGAGGTCGCTATAACAAAGAAATACCATATCTGTAAATAAAACATTTGTATTATTCTTTTATGTAGCTAACACATCTTTTTTACTTTGCATTTTAAGTTCTACAACACCATCTTTCAGCAAATTTAAAAATAGCTTATGGAAATGCACTGATTTTATAAAATACTGCTGTAATGATTATGTGTGGCCAGATTTATAGGACTGGATAGTTTAGATTATGACAATGCACATGACTGCTATTTGTCTAAGGTAAGGGATGCCTTTTTACAGGACTTTAGTATTTAGTGGTTTTGTTGCTCACAAAATTAATAAGAACATCAAAACTGATGTATGGTAATTGAAGTTTCTGTAATTTGTATGAGGTGAAAGCTTCTAACATTTTAAACTTAACAGTCAAGTAAATGGTTACAGGCGAAAATGTTGTGGAGAAATCAACGCAAGGCAAAAACGTCGAGCTACAAAACACCATAGGAGAAAACATCACAGTTCTAAAACATTGTGGTAAAAAATATCATTGTCAAAAGAAAACGGGTGAAAAACTTCGCAGGTTGAAAACATCGTCTTCAAAAATATCATGGTAAAAAATAAAGTATCTACAAATCATTGCATGATGATAACATTGCAGATATGCTTTTTTTCAGGCTTTAATAAATGTAAATTGATTTTTCAATAATGATTTGTGAGCACAAGATGGAAGAAAGAATAATTTTTATTTTTTATTTTTTATTAACTAATAAATTTTTGCTGAAAAATTAAGAAGGAAACAAACATAGAAAATTAATGCAACTTACAGCACTTAATAGAATTTTGAACTGACATAGTTAATTAATAAATCATTTTTTATAAAGTTTGTACTGGTAATTTTTCAAAAAAGTATAATTTAAAAAAGATTGGAAAAAGGAAGGTAAGTAACTGCATGACCTTATCTATAAAAAATTGCTAAGTTAATTATGAGATTATTTTCTTCACTTTTGTTAATCTAATACTCTTATAGTGAAAATTATTTCTTGTTTTATTTCAGTTTATTCTTAAAGTGTCTAAAATTTTCATGTGCAGAGTGCAGTCAGTTACTTGAATGTCGAGTTGTTAGTTATGAAGAAAATCAGCTATATAATATTTCAGTAGGGTTTGGATTTATTAGATTATGCTAAAGCACACTACGGCTACCTGCTTAAGGGGTGGGATTCCTTTGCGGAGTATATTCTCAGGAACTGGTTCAAATGAACATTATACTTTAGGAAAATCACGAAAATCTTCATGCAGCTTTTTTTTTTTTTTTTTTTTTTTTTTTTAAGAAATAATGTATACTTGCAGTGAACTTTCTTGGTGACTACCTCCCTAAGACGAACAGTGTTTTTGAAAACAATAAACATAGGTTTTAATCATTATGCAAGTTCACCACATCCACACAAGATTAAAAAGATATGTACAAGAAATTAGTATATTTGTTCTTTACAGTGGTGTACATGGATAAACTAAATTCTACATTTACCTAATAACGCACCTCTCTTTGATTTAGCTAATTCACAATATATCTTTTTTTATTATTATGAACTGAGAAACTAAAACTATGGTTAATTACAGATGAAAAAACTAGAAGATTTGTAAAATTATTAAAACAAAGAGATACTTTTGTTTGATTTAAAACATAAATTATAGAAATTAACCCAGCGGAAGTCGTGCTAAGAAAAGTTACTAGAGTGGGCACGTGGGGTATCACATACCCCAATATTTAGAGTACGATAAAAATAGTTTTATTTAGTTTTAAAGCTGTGTTTGTTGCTCTCGTGTATTATAAATACTAAATAATAATTGGGTTTCAAAAAATTAATTTCCAAAATAGAGTTAAAATTAAGATAAATGAAAATAAACATCATGCCTCTAAGTTTCATTGCATCTCTAATACACAATGCTTATTTTATTTCTTTACACTTTGAACGAAATACATTCATGTGCTCTTGGCACAGAATGTTTTCACATTTTAAACATTGCATTCACTTTCTTCTGTCCTTGGCACGAAAGCAATTTATCACATCTTTCATACTTAGTTGTTTCGAATTTCATGTATTCGTTTTTAATTCTTCGTCGAAACTTCTGCTTTTGTTTTGCACGCAGTACGTCAGTTTCTTGGTAAAGTATTAATCTCTGATCTTTGTTCAATACTTTTTTTCATTAATTGTAATGCTGTTGATGGATTAGCAGTTGAATGTAATATAATTCAAGCATTTATTACAGCAACATTCAGTGCAGGAAAGATAATTACCATTGGCCACCTCCTTGTTATTCTGGCAATTGAATAATTGGTTGACATTTCATCCCCCACATACACTGCTCCTTTAGTTATATTATAAAAACTTATAATTGCTGACATTTTATTTTCTCCAATAGTACTATCATCTAAAGTATGATCGATATATGATGTTGAAAGCATAAGAACAGTTTTTCCTTTTTTTAGGAACATTAGGAATTAATGTTTTATCTTTTTCGAAACCAAAACAGTGTAGAAAGTATTCCTAGTTTCATCTTCAGTTTCCGAAATGCAATCTTCATCGCTTTCAACTATTTCTAATAAATCTCACAGGCCAATTCATAGGAAGTCATTCTTTTTACCATAATGCGGTTAGAAATTTTTAAGAATTTAATGTCAAGTACTTTAAAATCACTTGCAAGTAGAAATATTTACTGTTACACTCCAAAAATAAATTTCTGAACTAATTATTCAGTCAGAAAAACACTTACGCAGACAGGTGCATGGGGTGTGTCATACCCCAGTTTCAACAAAATACTGATAAAACGTTTTCTGAAACACACAGGCAAATAAAAAGCGGTTCTGAAAGTAAACCTCAACTAGAAACTCAGCTACTGAATGCAGCACAGAATTTCAGTTTCACAAGTTAGGAATATTCCACTTTTATGTAAGCATGGGGTATGACACACCCCACGCACTTTCCCGCAGGTTAACATACCTTCTTTCAAGATATCTTTTTCCAATAATTTAATGTGTAGAAGCACTAAATACTTCAGGGGTGCTTGTGGGACCCCAAAAAATCCCCTGAAACTTTTACGGACTTACTACCGACATTTTGAAGTTTCAAGAAGGGGAGGGGAGAGAGAGAAATGAAAAATTACAATTATGATGTATTGAATGACCTAATTATAAAAGTTCAATGAATTACATTTTTTGCAAAATTAATAACCATAAATTTTCAAACATATAAACTACTACATTTTATGTAAATATTTTAAATTACCTGAATTAATTCTTTAAAAAAAAAATTATCTAATTTCTGCTGCTTTTTTTTATTTTCTGATGTTTGTGGGCTTGTCTTTCTTTTATGGTGAACTTCATAATTGCAGGAAGGTTGACTTTTATTTTCCTCATTTACAGTTGAAGAAATTTCCTCGAGAACTGCACATGCAGAGGTATAGGCAGTTTGCTTTTCTGCTAATGTAGAAGGTTTTTCAGAGACTTTTATAGGTGACTCATCTGAAATACATGTTTTTAAGTCCTCTTGATATGTTTTCCAACTTCTGTTCATATTCAGTAAGAGATCTTTGTGAATAGGATCAGTCATTGGATTTTTTTAACCATATTTTTCACATGAGGTTTCTTTAGAAGCCATTAAATCATATTTAATAGTCTGCACTGCATCTAGGGAATCAATCTTAAGAGAGGTTCTATAGTCAGTGACAAGTGTATCCATTAAGTTGAATGCACTTTCCACTAATGGGCCATGGAAGCAGCTAAGGCAGGCTTTGACCAATTTAGCCAATGTACGATACTTATAATCATTTGTGAAATCATCTTTTAAATTAAAAACTTTAGACCAATACTTATCAATTGTACACTTGACTTGATTTCCACTTTCATCAGATGTGTAGAGCATTTCTTTGGTGATATCAATATCACTCTGGTAATACCTTATTTCAGCTTCTACTTTTGACTTTTCATTATCACTAAAAATATGGGACATAAAAGGTGATAATTTTTCAAAAGCTAATATTGTACTGGTTTTACCTCTTAGCTCTGGATCTAATGCTGTAAAACTAATTAGATATGAATTTTTAAGGGGTAATTTCTGTTTCATATGCTGTGCTGTATTAGTATAAGCTTTCATCAGAGAAATTTGGAATTCTTTTGCTATTGGATGATTTTTTGATAATTTCTTCAGGAGAGTGGAAGCTTCTGCACCAGTAAATATTACTTTGCTAGGTAGATGGAATTCTGGATTTGTGACATCAACCTTTAATAAATCATTATAAGATGTGCACTCTATTGGTTTTTTTGTTTCAAATAATTTAATATATGTGTTGAACTCTGGTAATACTGCTGAATATAATGCCATATGCAATAAAGTTTTGTTTTGCATAACAAATAACCCATTTAGTATTCTTTTTTTCTGAGCTAAAGCATCCTTTGTGAGTTGTTGGGAATGCAAGCAAGAATACACCTCTTCAACAATTTTTTTTTTTTTTTTTTTTTCTGAGCTGCAGAAATATTTCTTTTATTGTATACAGTTTCAACATAAGAAAAATAATCCCCTTTATCAGTTTTATCCAAGTAGTGAAAATAAAATGCAATAAGAGCATCCCACAGATCTTTGATTCTTTCTAAAACACATAAAATGTACACCCACCTATGGTCTGGTCTCTTCAAGAACTTAAGTTTTTTAATGGCAAGGGATTCACAGATTTTAAAAAATTTTTCTCTTTTACTGCGGCTTTTCATATCAAAATAGATGTCATCAAACAAATATTCTAAGTATCTATCAAAACATGAAGCAAATTTTTTTGCACAGTTATTAGCTGTGTGACATGTGTCACCATCAATATCTAATAAGTTTATTAATATCTAATAAGTGGGGTGCTAATAACCCACTTATTAGATATTAATATACTAATAAGTATTCAATATCTAATAAGTGGGGTGCTTTGTTTGATCGTAGTCTGGTTTCAACACCCTTTTTTTTCCAGGCATGGTGTTACATGAGTCCATTAATATACTAATTAAGTTTGCCCATGGAATATTATTATCTTCAACAGTATTAACAACTGCTTTAAAAACAGCTTCTGAATTGCAAGATTCCATCTTTAGAGATGCAAAATGATGAACTACAACTTCATTTTGATTGTTGTCATAAAAGTGCACCAATATTGCCAGTATACTTTCTTGAGCATTGCTAGTACTTTCATCCAAATTTAGAGAAAATGGAGTCTCCTTTAAAGTTTTAATGATATTTTCCTTAATAGTTTTTGTGAGCCCATATTTCATCTTATAACATGCAGTAGTCTTGGACATTTCCAACGAGTTTAGTGCCGTCTGATCGCGGCTCAACTGTTTGCAGAGTTCAATTAAATTGGGAGCTACATTGAAAGAAAGAGAATTCTCGGCGATAAACGAAGTTATTAATACCTCTTGGCATGCTTTTCTTGTCACTATATCCAATGGCCGAGCATTAGTCCCCAGTAAGTCATCAGTATTTTTTGAATTAGCATAATTACTTAAAGTCATTGAATGTCTAATGCACTTTGAATATTTTATGTGCATCACTGTTTTAGAATGATTTGTGAAAGCCTTGAATCCTTCCCCACCATACTTCAGCAGTGAGTTACAAAAAACAAAATATGCTTGTCCAGCAACATTTATTTTCTTGCACCAAGTGCCGATGGTATCCCCATTACCATTTCTCCGTTCAATCCAATTCCACCTAAATACATTCCGGACACCTTCTTCTAATTATATAATATCACTATTTATATCGAGAAATTTCATAGTGAAATTCTCTTGCGTACATAAATAAAAAAATATTTCAATAAACGAAACGAAAAATTTACACGTGCATCAATAAATGAAACGAAAATTTTACACAGCGGAGAAAAAAAAGTTGAGAAGCGATCAACGATAAATAGCTAATACGGCGAAAAATCCCCCTTCTCTACTTATTGGCGCCACGCCAGGAGAGATAAGACCTTTGAACCCAGAGTCACGTGATCACACATCTGGTCGAACAAAATCTCTCCCTTTTTTTTCTGCCACGCCTACTTGCCGAAAAGAATCCAGAAGAGAATGTCCGAGAACCGGGGGAATGAGTCATAACTCGCAATAAGGAAAGAACAAAAAAGAAGTTTTTTCCCCCTTTTCACGCCTTATCACTGCCTTTGGAGAAAGAAAGGAAAAGTTTTCACCACACACACTGACCTTGCGTTTTCTGCTTTCAAAGCAAACAAAATTACCCAGATCAAAATAAATAATTCATTATTATTCCTACTTCCTTTTGAACGACAATCCCCGGAATTCCGGGGTTTCCCCGGAGCACAAACACCCCTGATACTTTCATTTCATTGAAAAAATATTCTTTCTGGTTACTTTAACTAAAAAATAATCATGCACGAAGCGAACCCGGATTTTAAAATTTAGCTATGATCGATATTCAAAATCATATGTTTCTAAAGCATTTAAAATTATACAGAAAAATGTTACATTTTTTTTTATTACAAATAATTTGTCATTTAAATAAAAAAAAGTGTACTTGAAATATTTCAGTCACTGAAAATAAAAGTCAATGTAAAATATGTGCAGTTTTTATCCTTGAAATCTAGATAAGGGAAATTTGATTAAGTTTTTATTTCATTAAATTTTATCTTGAATTAAAAATTTACCAGAAAAATTAGTCACTTAAAAGTTGCTAGGCAAAGAATTCTGAGAACAAAGAATTGCCACAAAATAGAATCTCACTCAGAAATATTAATTTTAATTTCACTACAGATTTCTGGCATGCATAAATTAAGATATTCTGAAAATTAAGAAACACAGAAGAAAAGCATTAAAATTGTCTTTAAAGTTCAATAAGTAACTGCAAAATTTTTGAATAAAATGCATATGAAAAATTAAATAATACTTTTAAAGTGTTAATAAGAAATGTCTAAATCTAAAAGTAAATGTAAGCAATCCAATTTAAAGTGATGACTCAAAATTCCATATCTTTTTAATCTTGTGTGGATGTGTTGAACTTGCATAGTGATTAAACACCTGTGTTTATTTTTCTAAAAATTACTGTTCGTCTTAGGGAGATAGTCACTAAGAAAGTTCACTGCAAGTATACATTACTTCTAAAACACAAAAATAAAAGCTGCATGAAGATTTTCATGATTTTCCTAAAGTATAATATGCATATGAACCGGTTCCTGAGAATGTATTCCGCAAAGGAATCCCACCCCTTAAGCAGATAACCATAGTGTGCTTTGGCATAATCTAATAAATACAAACCCTATTAAAATATTATATAGATGACTTTCATCATAACTAACAAGTCGACATTCACACTTTAAGAAAAGTGAAACAAAACAAGAAATAATTTTCACTATAAGAGTATTAGATTAACAAAAGTGAAGAAAATAATCTCATAATTAACTTAGCAATTTTTTTATATATAAGGTCATAGTTACTTACCTTCCTTTTTCTAATCTTTTTTAGGTTATACTTTTTTGAAAAATTACCAATAAAAATTTATAAAAAATGATTTATTAATGACCTTTGTTAGTTCACTATGTCAGTTTAAAATTCTATTAACCCCTTAAGGACCAGCGACGGGAGAATGAAGCGCAGTCACGCGACCGGACCCTCTGAAATAGATCGTCACCACTGGCCCGCGCTTTTTCAGAAGTTAAGCCTAATTTTACAAAAAAAAAATCACATAAAACCAGCATTTTGATATATATATAAAAAAAAAAAAAAAAAAAAAAAAAAAAAATTAAACAAGAATTACCAGTAGGTAATTAAATTCCAGTTTAAAAATTCTGTGTATGAAATAATTCAAAACAAGGATCGACACACAGTCCTACATTGCATATTTCGCACTTAAAATACGTTGTATGCTTTCGCTTTTCCTTCGTTTTAGCGCACACAATGCATTTTCTCTTACCTTTATTATCTCCTTCGCTGACGTAAATTTTCGGAAACTGTCTTCTAGTTAGATGGAAAGGTGGAGTGTCTGGTGATTTTGGACAAATTTTTAAGTAAGGTCTCTTAGCCATGGCTAACGGAATAAAACTAAATATAACCCCAACACACGTCACAAACTTCAAAAGACACTCAGAAATATTTCATCCTCAAACACTGTGTGAAATCAGGTTTATATTAGAAAACTTCCTGTTTTTCTAAATCAAAAACAGCGTCCATGATTACCGGAAAGTGATCAAGGAAAGAACCCCCACTGGTGGGATATCCATTACTGATCACGTCAGCATATATATCATACATAATTACATTATATGTAAATACATTATATACCAAAATATAATGCTTGTGTCATTATATATAATAACCATTCAAGGCATTACATATAATGACCTATTAAATTGAGTAAGAGAAACAAAAACGCTGGCTCTTTCCTGAGAAATACAAGCAAGACGCATTATGCGTCGATAATGCTGATAGTCTTTCCCCTTCTGTAATAATGTTGTAATGTTACCTTTTAATTAACCAAGAAAGCTTAAGTTTCAAAATAAATAAAATTTAAAAAAAAGATAGAAAGAAAGAAAGAAAATCCTAACGAAATAGACACAAACGCCCTTTAATTCACAGTCGCACTTATAAAGAGCCACGATTTCCAGTTTGTTTATTTTCAATAAATCTCTCAAAACCAGAAGCAAATGTCAGTACCTGAAGATCAAATGCCGTATGAATCAATCCATGTGAATACAATTACAGTCAAAAGTCGTTAATCCGGACTCGTCGGGACTTTGGCGATTCCGTATTATAGATCATCAGTTTAAATCTCATAAGATGGCATGCAGAAATTCTAAAATTAAAAATATGAAACCGTAATTTATGAAATAAAGAACAATTATGATCTAAAGGGTATCAAAATTTACAAAACAAATGCTTAATATTTATTTGTTTACTTGATTAAACATTTCTTTAAATGTAAGTTGTTTAAGTTGCTTCGTTTTATGTGATAATACTTTCTCTTTAATTCTATAAACAGACATAATTTCTTGTTCAGTTACAAAGTTCCGCTGTTCAAGTCCCGTAATTGCTGTGCCAAGAATACCGACTAACTTGTCAATCGAAATTTTTTCGTTTTCACTAACCTCTCTGTCACCTTCTTCATGTCTTTATCCACTTTTTGCAGCAATTCCACTTTTTGTTTGATGGACATAGAAACATACTTTCGTTTTGTAGATCCTTTGGCAGCTCCAGCATCAGAAATTCTATTTGACATAATTGAAAGTTCAAGTTTACTTTTATAAAATTGCTCTTACAGTCTGCAAAAAATAATGAGCCGGATCCAATTCGAAGATTAAGGAACAACGCAATCATCAACATTAACTGAAATAGATAATTAGATAATTTTCTTATACCGGCCGTTATACATTAAACGGGCACGCGAAAACGTATTCTGTGTTTGCGCACATGCATATGCGCACTCGTAAAGGTCTTACGCGCACGCGTAAACGCCTATGCGCATGTGTCAACGTGGCGCATGCGCAGAAAGCTTTTCGTTTTGAGGTCCGGATTATGGGTGTCCGAATTAACGACTTTTGACTGTACCAGTTAGCTCCATTTACTGGCTTTTTAAAAATTCAAATAAATCATTCCATTTTAATGTCACGTATATGCGACGCTGGGCTCGTACGAGCAGAATCGTTGCATTGCCTATACGCGACGCTAGTCCTGAATGGGTTAAGTGCTATAAGTTGCATTAATTTTCTGTGCTTAAGTTTCATTCTTAATTTTTCAGCAAAAATGTATTAGTTAATAAAAAATATGAAAGTAAAAATTATCCTTTTTTCCCTCTTGTGCTCAAAAATCATTATCAGAATATTCATTTACAGTTATTAAAGCCTGAAAAAAGCAAGTATGCGATGTTATCGACATGCGATGATTTATAGATACTTTTTTTTTTACCCCCATATTTTTAACCTGCGAAGTTTTTTAACTGCTTTATTTTCGACGATATTTTGTACCACGATGTTTTCGCCTTGCATTGTTTTCATCGCAATGTTATCAGCGGACACCAAGTAAACACTTCATTTCATTTTAAATAAAACATACCTTTGTTACATTTTCAACTTTGAATCCCTCAGAAGCTTGCAAGGATGCACCATCACCAGCATTATCAACAATTAATTTTCCATGCTTACCTTCTTTACCTGCAATAAATAAAATATCAATTCAGACAAACATAGAATGAACATTGCAATACACGTTTTCCAGTACTATGATTTTTAGCATCAGAAAATCATTTAAAAAAATTAATAAATCTATTCAAGCATAGATGCCACAAATAATTTTCTACAGAAAGCTACAACTGCCAAGATTGCCTATTAGCCACCATTAAATTAAATGTATTGTTCTTATCTCTTGCAGAATGTTCTTGTTTTTAAGTATGTTATTCTTCTTTGTTCTTTGCTTGTTGAAATAGCTTATCTAATAAATATATTTTAGTATGTTTTGGTTACAGCCACACCACACATTCTCACTGTCATATGGCATATATTGATTTATTTCTCTCCTCACAATTACAGCTTGATATTAGATGAAACAGAATAACTAGCTGAAGGAACATTATATATTCTAATTTCATTAAAAATCCAATTATGGGGGTGGGGGGAACACAGCCTACATTATTATTTTCCTCATAAATATATTTCCACCAATTTCCATAATTTCACTCCATCCATCAACTTTAACCTTAGGCTAAGATAGCACTCGTATGTAATTACAAGGGTCACTCTCAAATTCTTCAGATATAATTTTAGATACCATTGTAATCTTTTAGATGGATTTCTAGCACTCAGTTAAATTATGGGGAACCCAACAGCAAACTTGTTTTTTTTTTTCATATGTAATTCTTCATGAATAGTTTTACATATGGTGGCAGATCCAATATTAAGTTCCTTCTGTATCATTTGGTAGGAGCAGCAAATACCATCAATTAACATTTTCCATATGGCACATACATCATCTCAGATTACAGCTGACAATGGCCTTTCTGTATACAGTCAAAAGTCGTTAATCCGGACTCGTCGGGACTTCGGCGATTCCGGATTATCGATTTTTCCGGATTATAGATCATCAGTTTAAATCTGGTAAGGTGGCATGCAGAAATTACAAAATTAAAAATATGAAACCGTAATTTATGAAATAAAGAACAATTATGATCTAAAGGGTATCAAAATTTACAAAAAGAAAAAGCTTAATATTTATTTGTTTACTTTATTAAACATTTCTTTCAATGTAAGTTGCTTCGTTTCATGTGATAATACTTTCTCTTTAATTCTATTAAACAGACATAATTTCTTGTTTAGTTACAAAGTTCTGCGGTTCAAGTCCTATAATTGCTGTGTTGAGAATACCGACTAATTTGTCAATCGAAATGTTTTCGTTTTCAATAACCTCTGGGTCACTTTCTTCACTATCGGAAGCGAATTATAATGACGAGGAACTTGATTTAAATTATATCAAACACGGAGTACATCGACATGAAATACTACACTTAGTAAGGAATTATAAGCCAAATAAAATAAAAACATCTGCCCTGAAGATAAGGATAGTGCTGACAGATCAACTTCCAATCCGCAGCGCGTGAAATTGATAAACAGATTTCGGATTTCAAAACATACTTTCGCTTTGTAGATACAAATTACATATTAGTAAATATATATCGGATATTCTATTTGACATAATCGAAAGTTCAAGCTTACTTTTATAAAATTGCTCTAACAGTCTGCAAAAAATAATAAGCCGGATCCAATTCGAAGATTAAGGAACAACGCAATGTGCAACATTAACTGAATTAGATAATTTTAGCTTAGCTTATACCTCTGTTACACATTAAACGCGCATGTGCACAAACATATTCGCAGCCGTAAAGGTCTTATGCGCACTCTTAAACGCCTGTGCGCATGCGTGAACACGACGCATGCGCAGAAAGTTTGTAGCTTTGAGGTCCGGATTATAGATTATTCCGGATTATGGGTGCCGAATTAACGACTTTTGACTGTATTCTTAATCTTGAAGAGAATTGTCACCTCTGTGAAATTTTGTAAACCATCTGAATGCAGTATCAAAAGACAGGCCTTCATTTCCAAATGCTAATTATAGATGTTGAATGCATTCTTCTTGATTTAATCCCACTTTAAAATCATAGAACGATGATGTTCTCGCATCAACTCCATTTTTCCTTCTGCCTAAAATTTATTCTGCGCTAAACTACTAGCAGTTGGCCAATACAAAATTGTCTGCTATGGTAAAACAGTTCATATTTTCAACATATTTTCAAACCTAACTGTTAATTTTTTCTGCCACTTATCATCTGCACATATCTCAAATATTTTACAGTGACCTCCAGATTCCAACCAACTGTTGTACTGGGATTCACTTGAAGTAAGCTTTTCTTCACAGAACTAAACGATGTCAACATGTGATACTGTGAGTAAATGAAGTTTAGCTGTAATGAAAAGAATGTATAATGCAACAAACCAAGTTGTGCTTGGACACCTTTTCTTCTCGGTATCTGTCAAGACTGCAGAGCCATTTTTGCTTCAGGTCACATTTTAATTTCATGAAGTGATTATTTGGACATGATCTTTCTTAGGACATATCTTTCTTGAAGAAACAGGATAGTAATCTCTTAGCAAATCACAAGCCCATTGCAATAATAAATAACAATAATAATATTTGATTAGATGCAACACACAGCAATGCTTATAAAAACAATTATTGCCATTAAAGAAGCCAAATCAAACTTGCAATACCTGCTGCCCATTAAAGAAGTCAAACAATCTTGCCAAAACTATCAACATGGGTATGCACTGATCAAATAAAACACCAGGTGGTATGGCTTTAATAGAAAGGTTTTCATATTTCTTACATCAAACTTTAATCATAATGGAAATGAGACTAAAACAGAAGTACGTTTTCTCACCATTTTTATTCTACCAGAATTTGTTATATAAATATTTATTGATAAATTTTCAATACATGATAATAATAAAAGAACTTACCAAATTCTTTACAAGAAACCCATGCAGTACCATCTTTCTCACTAGAGAGAAGAAATTCTATTCAAAATGGATTTTCATTAAATACTTACAACTTATAAACAAAATCAGAATTCTTGGCATTCAGCAAAAATGAAAAGTGCAGTATTTAGTAAGATTTCTTACAGACTTAAAGATAGATAATATGAGTTAATGTAGAAAAAGTATCATCAGGTTTACATATTTAATGAGACACAGTTTTCTAATGCATGCATATCTGATATATAATGGGCAACCATTACATATTATATATTTGTTGGTATTTTCAGCAGTCTAAAATTTTAACAAGTGTGTGTGGGGGGGGGGAAGCTTTATAAACGAAATAATGATTACTGAACTATTGGCAATTCATGTTTGCATTTTCAGAATTAAATACAGAAAACCTCATAAAACATATTCAAATCCAATTTACCATTAAATAATACAAAAATTTATAGTAAACCAATGCTACACTTTGCTAAGTAGCAAATACAAAATAAAAAATTAGGCACTAACACATGATCTGTCCAGGCCTGACAAAAGTCAACAGATGATGTCAACAAAGTGGGCAGCAACCAAGAATAATACAAAAATGTGTTTATCTGGCAAGCCACTCATGGCTACACATAAGTTATGCTAATGCCATCATCTATCTCATTGAGATGGTAATGCATGCAGTTTTGAAATTTGAGGGTCATACACTTGTGATAAGCATGTGAATTTTTTTTTTCTTGTAATGAATCGTTATGTGATATCGCTCACCAGCGGCCAAGCGATAAAGTCGCTGAACACTGGTTGTTCGGTCCGAGGTTCAAATCCCACGAACGGGCTGGCTGCATGGGCGTTTTCGTGGTTTTCCCCATGTGTAACGTGTATACGAGCCAGTTTCCCTTAGAAAGTCCTCCACAAAGACATTCCTCCCCTTAGGCAGATAGCCCTCGTGTGCTTAGCCATAATTAAATACACCAACACCAAGACCAACGTTATGTGATATCACTGTGATATGTCAGTCTCTTGCGACAGGTGTCGAGTTGATTTGCTAGGACTCTGACGCATTTTCTGCTGAACTGCAGCCACATGTTTTGGTGTTCGGAAACGTTTGAGAATATTTTTGACTTGTTCAAACAGATCCTGTTTGACGCCACTTTCTGACTAATCTTTGCACAGCACTTTGACGCCATTAAACTTATAAGCAAACAATTGACCACACTGTTTCCACTATTTTGTTGCAATGTCACTTTCCACAACGAACACCCTATGCTGCACTGTTAAGTATCAACTTCACCTTTGCACTGCTCAACTCACACTGACACAATCCGCACAAAGCTCTGAACCGGGTTGGATAACGTGGTGTGCGTACACATGATAAGTGCGTCACATTGTATGGTTGTATGCATACTTTCACGACCAATAGTATCCACTCGCCCGGGCCACTTTTAACTTACTTTCATTTGCTGTGTAACTTGGAACTCTGTTCTCCTGGGCACTTTTATTTGTCCCACCCTGTATAACTATAATAGTTGTTTTCTCCACTGAACATTGCGATTAGAATCTGCCCAATCTGGATTAAAAAATGTCTTTTTTTTTTTTTTTTTTTTTTTTTTTTTTTGCAGCAAAATGAAAGAAATATATTTACTGATATTTTAAAATAAATTCAGGTATTTTATATTTATTTAGCAGCATCCATGAGTAAAAAATATGTGCATTAAATTTCGTGACAGTATGTCATCATACTGATAGAATTAGTTTCAGGATTATGACAGCAAAAATTGCCTGAAATTTGAAAGTATTATTAACTAATAATAAATAAATTTAGAGGGGAAAAGCCACATTAAATGGTATAAATAACATTAAAATACAGTTAATTACTTAAAAATTGAATTACAATAATCAGTGATATTTTGCAAAATATAGTTATATTAAATGGTTAGCCTAGATGCACTGTTGCTATTTTAACTTCCTTGTACGAAGTAAAAAGGAAGTATTGTAATCGCGAAAAGTTTCAGGCAGCATATTTCAACGAAAATATCCATTTTGACCGCTATCGAATGCAATTTAACGATGTTTTTGCGTGATATCTGTACGTAAGGACAGAATAAAATACTCTTTTCCTTTAAAAAAAATTATAAAACTGCTTTAAAATTAATTCTGAAGAAAATTTTTCGTGGCGTCTGTACGAACGTACCTCGCATAACTCAAAAACGAGTAGCCTCAGAATGTTGAAATTTTGTATATAGGACTGCTATAACATGTAGATGCGCACTCGTATTTTGGTTGCAATCGGCCGCACCAAACGTACATAAATATATTTATATATATATTTACTCTATTACCCGGCTCAGTGATCTCAGTTTCTTTACCCTTATAGGTTTGTAAACCGTACATTTTTTGCTTTAAAAATGATTGTATTATGTTGATTTTATCTTCCGGTTAAGGATTTTATGCCTTTTGTAAATCTGTGTGCAATATTTTTAGAATTATCAGCAATTTTAAAGTTGTTTAATTGCCGCTAAGCCTGTTTTTAATGGTGGCCATTGATGTTTACATTTGAAACAGGAGACTAGTGGATTTGTTGCCAATCTAGAGAAACTTAGCTTCGCAACAACAAAGATAACGTATTCATTTATTATTGCCAATTAAATCATGCTTAATTATTTCTGGAATTTTTTCGAGGAAATAAACGTTTGAGATTTACTTCGTAATTTTTAATACAGATATTTTGAGTTTTTATGTATTTTTGCCTTCTCGCGAAGTGAGAACTGAATTAATTAAATGAGAAATACTCAATTGTCTGTGAAAAACTGTTTCTTTTTTGTTTTGTTTGCTTAATTTCTTTTATACATAGTTTGAGCTTTATTATAGTATTTGAATAGAACATGAGGCAACGATTAGATAATTCTTTAAATGATATACATTTTGTGCATTCTGAGTTATAATATGAATGAAATATAATACTGTTAAGTAAACGTAACGCCACAGTGTCGCTATGGTAAACAAAGTGAATTTTAAATAATGCATTTATTCTACTGTGGTTTATGCGCTGTCGGCGAAGTAGGTTTAATTCAATCTAATAAGTTTAAATAAAATGCAAGAAAAAATGCGTATAATTTAATTTTCCGTACAAGGAAGTCATGTGGTGTACACATCAGATTTTTTTTATTTTACAGTAAAATGACAGATAAGGCATTTATTAAAAAAAAAGGTTTAAAAACTTTTGCGATAAAATCCTAGTATACGCTACGGCCCCTTAGCATGATTTTGAAAATTGTCGCCAACACTAAAATGACCTGTTTACTACTCATCATAATATTGCCAAATCTCATGTGTGCCATATGCTAGGATCAAACCAATTTTGTTTTATATGAGAATGAAAGTACTTCCTTTAGTTCAACATGTACTTCACATGTGGATGTGAGTCTCTTGATTCTCGAGGTTACTGGAAACTTGTTTTTCCTTTCTGAAAGACAATTTGATTGGAGCTGCAAAATTAGCTCTACATCAGCTGCCTGAATGACGCTTACGCGATACATAATTCTCGAAGAAAGTGAACGCTTCCAACTGTGGCGAAAAACTTGTTTTTTGGGGGGGAAGGGAATTGCTGTAACAAATTCCCTGCCTTTTCAAGATTTTGACAAAAACATTTATATTCCCTGACTTTTTCTGGTTTTCCCAGTAGTGTGGCAACTCTGTTTTAATCCTTTATAGACACAAATGGCTTTTCTCACATATTAAAAAGCTTGTAGTTAGTTAATTAGTACAATAAAACACATGCAAAGTGCCTCCTCTGCCACTTTATATTGCTCATTTTCTTGATGTGAAAGCAGTTTTATGGCAAAAATATCATTATAAAATTAAGTATGTTTTTACTGACGTATATCAGGAAAATTAAATCAATAGCAACAAAACTGACAAAAAGGTCAAAATTTCAAAAATGTTTTATTATATTATGATAAATTAAATATTTTTTAATTTTACAAAATAATAAATTTTCTTTTTAATAAAATTAAGCATTTTTCATAAATATAATACATTAAATAAGTATTAAAATTACATTTTGTCCTTCACAATTATAATAAAATTGTGAAGTCCATTCCAAGTACTTATACTAAAAATTTAAAACAGCTGCCCTAATTAATACATCATTAATTAGATATTATCTAGCTTAATCATCAACTAGCTTGTAATTTACAGATTCGATATACCATATAATATAAGCTTTTCTTCAGAATTGAACAGAGTTAATTTTGCATCGGTTTGTCAAAGGAATATACAGGTTGAGTAAGTCACATATCTCTAGAGATGAACATCTAAATGTGCTTAATGCATAGTTAAATTTGGAAGCATTACTTTTGATAGTTTTTTATAACTGAATGTTACTGATTTTTCGTCAAAAATTATTGAGCGTAAGGCCGGCTAAATACTAAATATGGCTGACATACAAGGGAATTGTTACATGTTTTTCAATGAATGGTTAAAAGGCACTTTACCATATCAGTAAATAATGTTTTCAAAATTCTGAATTTAGATCCTTCACAGCATGCCCATTTATAAACTATATTTTACTTGCAAAATATGGGGGGGGGGAGCTCATAAGCTGAGTTTTTATTTTGGTAAAAGTATATTTACGGGTGCCTTTTGGAGAAAATTGGCAGTACATTGAAATTGAGTTTGTGCAATTCCTTGACTAGTTATTTTGGCTTTGTGTAGCAGTGATCTTTGTGCTACACAAATCCAAAATTACAAGTCAAAGAATTGCACAAACTCGGTATCCATGTACACATCGACCTATTTTCACTTTAAAAAAAAATCAGAGATTTGCACAAACTAGGCATTGTGCACTCACTTGACTTTGTCCATGCACACATCGATCTACTATATTCACTTAGAAAGTCAAAGGAGCAGCCAGCAAAAAAATATATGATCTCAATAAACTACATTTTAAATCAAATAATGAAATAACATAAAAAAGGAAATTCACCTTGGCACTACATAAAGAAAATATCCACTTACAATTATTTACAAATTTCCCTGTCTTCAGTCAAACAAAATTTCTTAAAGGCATCCAAAAACTTCCTAAAATTATCTGAACTAGAATCTGTACACTGGCATCACCACATAAATTCACAAAAATAAGTGTAAAAAAAAATATCCTCTATAGTGCCGGTATCATCCGACCATATGCATTTCCTTCCTACAAACAGAACACTTAATAATGGCTACTAAATAAAACCTTCATTTACACACCAGTCCATTAAGGCTTTTTTTCCTTTCATTCCAAATTGTACAGAAACTTCAAATTAATCTTATCACATTCAGCCATTTTACTGAGTAAACCACAAAATAACAACGCTCTTTTTATCCAAAATCCGACACACACTTTTCAAATCTTTTCCCATCATTCAAATTGATTGCAATCACGCAACCAATTACGTCATAATACAGTCAAAAGTCGTTAATCCGGACTCGTCGGGACTTCGGCGATTCCGGATTATCCATTTTTCCGGATTATAGATCATCAGTTTAAATCTGGTAAGATGGCATGCAGAAATTGCAAAATTAAAAATATGAAACTGTAATTTATGAAATAAAGAACAATTATGATCTAAAGGGTATCAAAATTTACAAAAAGGAAAAAGCTCAATATTTATTTGTTTACTTTATTAAACATTTCTTTCAATGTAAGTTGTTTACGTTGCTTCATTTCATGTGACAATACTTTCTATTTAATTCTATTAAACTGACATAATTTCTTGTTTAGTTACAAAGTTCCGCTGTTCAAGTCCTATAATTGCTGTGTCGAGAATACCGACTAATTTGTCATTCGAAATGTTTTCGTTTTCAATAACCTCTCTGTCACTTTCTTCACTATCGGAAGCGAATTATAATGACGAGGAACTTGATTTTTATCATATCAAAGACGGAGTACATCGAGATGAAATACTACATTTAGTAAGGAATTATAAGCCAAATAAAATAAAAACATCTGCACTGAAGATAAGGATAGTGCTGACAGATCCACTTCCAATTCATTGCGCGCCGCGGCGTTTCTGCCCCCCTGCCGCAGAGCAGCCTGAAATTGATAAACAGATTTCGGATTTCAAAACATACTTTTGCTTTGTAGATCCTTTACATATTAGTAAATATAAATCAGAAATTCTATTTGACATAATCGAAAGTTCAAGCTTACTTTTATAAAATTGCTCTAACAGTCTGCAAAAAATAATAAGCCGGATCCAATTCGAAGATTAATGAACAACGCATTCTGCAACATTAACTGAATTAGATAATTTTAGCTTAGCTTATACCATCCCTTATACATTAAATGTGCATTCGTAAACGTATTTTGCACTTGCACACATGCATATTCGCAGCCATATCTTAAGTCTTATGCGCATGCGTCAAACCGACGCATGCGCAGAAAGTTTGTAGCTTTGAGGTCCGGATTATAGATCATTTCGGATTATGGGTGTTCGAATTAACGACTTTTGACTGTAATAGGGTTTCCATAACATTCAACTACTCAGGTTACCATAAATGAAACAACTCAGCGATAATCCAAGGGGCACCCTTAAATCTACTGTAACCTTTATTTTTATTGATGGGAAAAAAGTAATGATACATAACAAAGTGGTTTTGAGCAAAAAACAGATTGGAAATACATATGTAAACAATGAGAGTTAATTGAAATATAGGCTGAAATGATTTTAGATTTTATCATCATATATTTGATAAAAATCATTACTTGGTTAATTTGGCATAAAAAAATATGCATGTTATTTAAAATGTATATAAGAATAAATGCCAGTCATTAGTCATCCCTACGTATATTATATACTCTCCTACTGTTATTGCATAAATACAGATGAAAGATGCAAAAAGTTGACCTTCTTTCAAAAATTAAATTACTCATCTCCTAACAGATTTAAATTAAATTAAAGTAAGTCCTTCTAACAGAACTGAAATATTCTGACAATTAAGAATCCTTAAATTTTATTTCTATTAGTTGGTATTATGATTATATATTAATAAGATAGTATTGGGTTTAATTTAAGTTTCCCGCCACCTTATATATTGTCTGCAGAAACAGTTCGTGTTGGCGAGTTTAATCATATTTTGTCAAATGATTTTTGGCATTTGAGAGAATGAGACTTGCTTTAGAACACTGTGTTGTGAAATCTGTAAAAAAATATCATTATCATTAAGTACAAGGTGTCTGAAATGGAATTACCATACTACCAGATTAAAACCATCATTTACTTCCAGTTCTGCTGCAAAACGTCAGCTACAGAACATCACCTTATCATATGTACAGCTTTAGATATTAATGCTGTATTCATATCACACTTTGGTACCGAAAGTTCAAAAACAAGAACTATAATATTCAAGAACCAGAGAGCTCTGGTAGAAGAAGTTTAGTATGCAACCACTCAAGAGCTTGCTAAGAAATTAGACATCAGTATTACATTCAATAGTCACACTATGCATGGCATAATCTTGACGTACAAATTCAATTGCTGGCTGACTTAAGCAGATAAAGACCGACGTAGTCGGCCTGCATTAATCTGCTGAAATATCAACACAAATTCGGAAATGGATTGTAACTTGTGATGAAAAGTGGTTTTACTTCACAGGCTAAAAAGGGAGTTGGTGTGCACCAGGTGAGCCCATCAGCAGTGTCGCAAAATGCAATTTGACCAATTAAAAAGTCATGCTTCATATCTGGTGGGATTGCTGTGGTATTATCCATAAATAATATCAGTAAAAAGGTAAAATCCTCAACAGAAAGGTGTACAAGGAGATGCTAGTCTGTGTTGATGCTGCTATCAAGGAAAAACATCGAATTGAGTTCTGACGTAAAAAGCTAAAATATTTCGGTTGGATCCGGCTTATTATTTTTTGCAGACTGTAAGAGCAATTTTATAAAAGTAAACTTGAACTTTCGATTATGTCAAATAGAATTTCCGATGCTGGAGCTACCAAAGGATCTAGAAAACGAAAGTATGTTTCGATGTCCATCAAACAAAAAACGAATTGCTACAAAAAATGGATAAAGCCATATCCTTTGTTTATCTAACCGTTCGGAAATCTGTTTATCAATTTCACGCTGCTCTGCGCGGGGGAGGGACGTCGCGGCGCGCAATGAAGTGGAAGTTGATCTGTCAGCACTATCGTTATCTTCAGGGCAGATGTTTTTATTTTATTCGGCTTATAATTCCTTACTAAATCTAGTATTTAATCTCAATATAATTTTCTTTGATATGATTTAAATCAAATTCCTCGTCATTATAATTATCACGAATACAAATCAAATAGTTTTCTGGTTGCAATTTTCTAATTTCGGCTATGCGTAAGGTATGCTTTACGCATGCGCGCGTTGAAAGAAATGTTTAATAAAGTAAACAAATAAATATTAAGCTTCTCTTTTTATAAACTTTGATACCCTTTAGATAATAATTGCTCATTATTTTATAAATTACGGTTTCATATTTTTAATTTTATAATTTCTGCATGCCATTATACCAGATTTAAACTGATGATCTATAATCCGGAAAAAACGATAATCCGGAATCGCCGAAGTCCCGACGAGTCCGGATTAAAGACTTTTGACTGTAGTTATAGCAAAAGGTAGAGCACAAGAAAGAAATAATCAGAAATTATAAAAAGTAGTACAATAAATAAATAATAAAAGAAAATCCTTGAATCTTTCTTTCCTTTTTTTAATATGTATTCTGCAATTCTTTGGAATGCAGTTTTATTATATACAGTCAAAAGTCGTTAATCCGGACTCGTTGGGACTTCGGCGATTCCGGATTATGGATTTTTCCGGATTATAGATCATCAGTTTAAATCTGGTAAGATGGCATGCAGAAATTCTAAAATTAAAAATATGAAACCGTAATTTATGAAATGAACAATTATGATCTAAAGGGTATCAAAATTTACAAAATAAAAGCTCAATATTTATTTGTTTACTTGATTAAACATTTCTTTAAATGTAATTTGTTTAAGTTGCTTCGTTTTATGTGATAATACTTTCTCTTTAATTCTATAAACAGACATAATTTCTTTTTCAGTTACAAAGTTCCGCTGTTCAAGTAATTGCTGTGCCGAGAATACCGACTAACTTGTCAATAGAAATTTTTTCGTTTTCACTAACCTCTCTGTCACCTTCTTCATGTCTTTATCCATTTTTTGCAGCAATTCCACTTTTTGTTTGATGGACATCAAAACACACTTTCGTTTTGTAGATCCTTTGGGAGATCCAGCATCGGAAATTCTATTTGACATAATTGAAAGTTCAAGTTTACTTTTATAAAATTGCTCTTACAGTCTGCAAAAAATAATAAGCCAGATCCAATTCAAAGATTAAGGAACAACGCAATCATCAACATCAACTGAAATAGATAATTAGATAATTTTAGCTTATACCATCCGTTATACATTAAACGCACACGCGAAAACGTATTCTGTGCTTGCGCACACACATATGAGTAGTCGTAAAGGTCTTACGTGCATGCGTAAACGCCTATGCGTATGTGTCAACGCGGCGCATGCGCAGAAAGTTTTTAGCTTTGAGGTCCGGATTATGGATGTCCGAATTAACGACTTTTGACTGTACTTTGGATATTTACGTATTAGCACAATTATCTTACTGCAGTTATGCAAATCTTAAGGACTTTTTTTTTTTTTTTTTTTTGCTGTTATTAAAACAAAAACTGACAGCTTTCAGATTTTACATTTTGTCCAAACGGGCATTTTTTTTTAACTTTGTGTGTAACCTTTATTTATTAAATATAATTTTCTTTTCACTTAAACCACATAAAATTCAATTCAACAGCAATAACAGAAAATATTTTAAAACAGCATATCTTTAGACTTTCTGACAGACAGTCTCGCACGCTGGAAATAAAAATATATTTTTCCATACCCTGTTGCCATTGATCGCTTAAAAATTGTTGAGTCTGTTACTCAAAAGTTTGTTAAAGATCTACAAAATATGAAATAGACAGCAAAACGAATTCAAAATTCAGGTTTCTAGGTGCCCATGTTCGGGTGGAGGATTGATTATATTATTCAAAATTTGATGGCTTTAGGTACCGTTGTTTTTTCACAATACGAGAAACATACATACATCCATGCAGATTCTTCATTATTTAATTTCTTTAAATATAATACTGATGGCAACATTTTGAAATGTGATTCAGACTTTCAGAGCAATTCAATGCAAAATGCCATTTCAAGATTAATAGTCCTTCTGTGCTAATGCTCCTTTGGGCTAAAAATGTTAAACATACATATTATTTACACAAATAATATTTTATTTTTCAATTACATATTTATCTCAAAAGGAATCAACAAACCTACTTATAAGTGATTTGTTTTATTCTGGTGGAAATTTTGCGGCGATTATTCTCAGAAGATCTGAAGCATTGTTTCTTTAGATATTCTGAAGGAAAAATTGTATTCTGCAGAAATTTTACACCAGTTTTTTCTACTATAGAGAAATCACACAAGCACATAGTTTAAAATCGAGTTTAAGACAAAAAATGATCACAATTTGTTCCTAAAAACTACTGGAACTTGGAATACAACAAACTGAACATATACAAAAATGGTTGCATTTCTTGTTAAAAATGAAGAATTCTCATGCACGATTGCCAGACTTTAGCACATTATGAAGATTTGGTGATTTCTTCAAAGGTGGCTGCGATAATAGGTAAGTACCAAATTTTGTTTTCCTTTGGAAAGGACTGAAAAAAGGAAAGAAAGGTGCTATAGTGTAAAAGAATGTGCCCTAACACTGGTACTGGTTTCCTGGTTACTCAGAATTGACTTTCGTTTCCCTAGTTTAGAGCAGCTACGTTTTTGTTATGTGCCAATATCTTTCTCAAGTTTAAACTGATTGGAACTTCTTAGTTTAATGATTGAGGGTTGCATGATTTGTAGTACGTTTTTCACATACTACAAATCATGTATTTTTAATTATTGGAATATTAATTGACCTTTTGTTTTCATTACGTGGTTTGTTCTAATTAATCATTGTCCTGTAACTTCCACAAAAAAATATGCATGACAAGATACTCCTTTTTTCATGATTTAGAGTAAAAGGATAAGAAAGCTATAACTAATTTATGTTTGAATGATGGTTTAATTAGCTCTCGCTATAAATGTTAATTTTGTACAAAAGAAATGCATCTGGTTAAGCTTAAGGATCAATCAGATGGCTATCAGCAGATTTGTACTGAGAAAGGTGTTTGGAATTGACATTCATGCTAACACCATTAATCGTATGTGGATCCATATTAAGCATAAGTAGGGTCTTCGGCAGTCATTTGCAAGTCCTACTCCGCATTTTGTTTGCCCTATGTGGTGTCGTTGGTACCGAGATCAGGAAGAGTAGGATCCATTCTGGGATTATATCAACTGCATAAAAGAATTGTATGTGTCGCAATCATCTGACAGTGAGGATGAGATGTAGCCACAAACAATAAAGTTGTTTACTTCTGTTATTTTTGCAATATTTTTGGCAACAGACATCTTGGAAATATTGCTTCTTGGCATCAAAAACTTGCCACATGTATCAAATTGCTCACTATTGTAAACTTTTACCAAGAAAGGATTGAAAATCAGTTTCCAATGTTTTCTCCATCTTCCTGTCCCATGGCCAAAGAGTATGTTTAAGGAGCACTGGATTATCTTATAATGAGAACATTTTATTCACAAAAAATCATACAAATAACACTTTTTTTTAGCTAATGCATAGTAAATCTTACATAAATCATTAATACAAAACATACATCTTATAAACACAAAATGCTCTGTTACTTTACGGTCCGAATTTAAGCAGTACCATTATTCTCTTTCATACAGCAGAATCGATGTAGCTACAAAATTAAATAAGAATAATGTACAATGAAATAAGCAGCATATTATAAAACGAAAAATTTCACCATTTTTACATTTTACATGAGACCATATTTTAACATAATTTCATCTATATCAAAAGCAAGTTTACGACTTTCGCAGTTCAAAGCAAAAATCAGCATATGTTCTTGTTCCCGAAAATTATTCAACTTCGAAGAAAGCATTTCCTTTGCCGCTTTCAAAATCAGTTTTTTTGGTCCTGTAGGATCGGACTTTAAATCTTCTACAACCATCTGATAATACACAAAAGTCTCCTGAATATCTTGAATCTGTTCTTCTATCACAAATTGTTCCTTTTTCAAAAAATCGTCCAACTCACGACTGTAAGCCATAAATTCAGGATCATTACTTATAATCCTAGTACTATATACATTTTCTTTCGGTTTAAAATTCATTTTTTATGGAACAAGGCTATCCCTTTTAGACGATGGACAAAATAAAATTTACAGAGATAACTCTTACATTAACTATTCATTTAAAGTTCCCCCCCCCCACAATTTATTTAACTATAAATATTATTACCTCAAGGCTTCATCCCAATCACATTGCACGGACAACAAAGGTTTCCGAATTACCGTCGGCATAACAGGAGCCATACTTAAATTTTAACAACAAAAACAGAAAACTAAGATTAGACGTGTTGCCATTAAATTTCCAACATCAAGGTCGATATTTGCAAGGAAGTTTGTAGTCTGAAATTCTGAATAACTCCATACAAGGAAACCCATGTATCACCAACAAAGAAGATTTAGAACACGAAGTCTCAAATTTTACCAACTGCATCAATTCTGCCACCAATACTTTTTATGTGAACAAGCCTTTCCTTCCCCTGCTACCATTGGACATACAAAAAATCTATTTTTCAAACTTGAGTTTACCACAAAAGTCTGCAGAATGCTTCGTAGTTTTTAAGCACACAGAGGCACTGCAATTCTTATTCCTTGATCTGAAGTTTTCTATAAGTGTTTTTTTATTAAAATTGATGTATTTGCACAGATAGAATTTTTTGTATAGTGACTTCAGATCTGGATACATTTTTCGAACAATCTCGTTTGTTTTACTGGCGTCGCTGAATTTTGCGATGAATGCATCACATTTATTACTGAGTATCACATTCCAGATTTTTCATACTGTTAATGTAGATATCAGCAATGAATTATTCTCCTCTTTCCTCAAATACACTAGGCCGATAAACAATAACCATTCACTAAAAATTTTCCGTAAATTTTCACTCATAATAATTTTAATCGCGAAAATCTCACAATTAGCACCTAAACATACTATTCAGTACCACAATTCTTTCGAAAGCGCGCCGTCAAAAGTGGGGTACGCCGTCTTCTATTTGCCAGGTGAAACTAGTCGATATTTCCGTGACGTCAAAAATTCGAAAAGTGGAGGTAGGGTAGAGTAAGGCTCCTATATACCAGGCTGAATCATCAGGCATTCGCTATCCCAAGTGGGAGATTAAATGGCGGCTGTGTAGTTACGGTGCAACAATTTTTTGTGTTTTTTTTGTGTAAAATGGGCGGATGTGCAGCTATTAATTGTTCAAATCATTCACGGAAAGGTCATACATTGGTAAAATTCCCTAAAAATGAAGAAAGAAGAAAAATATGGGTAAATAATTGCCGAAGAGACAATTGGAAACCTGGTCCAAGCGCTGAAATTTGCTTAGTAAGTATAATGTTAATTACGCCTTGATTTAGAGTTTATATCTTCTCTGATGTTTATAATGTGTAAGTAAAGTGAAATTCTTGTGTACAATAACCTAAGTATCTGCTAATTTCTGTAATAATAGCTATAATTAAATTAGTCTAGGGTTAATGTACCCGTTGCCAAACATCGCCAATGTGGATGTTTTGAATGTGGAAAAGAAATTTCTCTTCTAATATAAAGCGCAAATTTTGTTTTCCTGTGCTAATTGTGGAAATTATACTAATGTAACATGAAAATCATTAGCATATTGAAATTTATTAAAAAACAAATCATAATTTGGAAAGTCAAGATAAAATCTGAATGTTTGCTAAAGATATATGTAACATTATACTATAGTTGCAATATCGTTGGAATGATATATAATTTTTTTCTTTATTTTATAATCACTATTGTTAAAAAGTTAGATGAGTTTTTTATGCACGGTGCCCACTAATGTTTCTTGGTTAAAATAACTTCCAGAATTTTGACATTGACATCTGAAGTCAATAGAATAAATTGAATAGTATGAGACAAAATATATATAATCTGACTTCAATAATTGCAAGTACCATATATTTATAATCACAGTATTATACAATTTGGCAATGGAGTAAAGATTTAGAAATGGATGCAGAACATTCGAATAAGCACAGAAAACTTGTGAAACTGCATGTGTATTTTTCAAAAATAATTGTAGTGTTTTTAATGCATGTGTAGTGTTTAATGCATGCATAACAATCAAATAAATCTGCCTATAATGATGAATTTCAAAGGCCAAGCCAAAATCCTTTCATGAATTTGATACTTCTAAAGAATGTGATCTCGTCAAATTAAATCCTCATGACATTGATAAACAGTTATTACTGATATGTGTTACAAAGCAGATTTTTATACATGATAAATAATATTTTCTGAAGCGTTATTTTGTGTTGTCATCTCTAAATAAGAAATTGCCTGCAAATTCAGAAAGCTACTGAACTACGTTCTAGAGTTTTTAATAACTTTAATTGGATATGTCTGTGGGGATGTAATTTAAAAAATTGTCGTTTAAACTGGCCTTGATGCTTTTTAAAATGCATGTTGGCACTGTGCTTCGAAATTAGGCCTATGTTTTGAATGATTAGAGAATTAAAAATTAAATATTTCAATTAAAGCAATAAACATTACTACAATTATAACAAGAATCATAGTCTGCTCTAATTATAAATGTATTTATCGGCCTAGTATCTTAAAAGTTGGGTGAAGTGAACTCATATTTTCTTATCTATTGTAAGAGCACTATAGCAAGAAATATAAAGTTTTATTTTAGTTGTTTTTAATTTTATAGCAAAACACTACTTCATTTAATTTTTGGATAATGTTCTAAAGAACACTTTAAATTATAGGCAAAAAATAAATATTGGATAATTAAATTCTGCCCAAGCTTACAAGATGCTGCTGCTGATATGTTAGACATGGTTTGTTTATTGTTTCAGTTTTTTATAATACTGGGCCTAATTTAATTACCTGCATATTTATTTATTGCCTATACTTACTTACAGTTCATGCTTGCTGCCTTTGGCACAACCTCACTGTGTGAAACACTTTTCTCACATTTCTTTCGTGTGGTTTGTTTTTTGTACTTTTATTTATTTTGTATACTTTTTTTTATTACTTTATGTATTTACAGGATCATTTTGAGGAATCTCAATTTGAGTCACTATGCAAAGATAGTTAAAAACTAAGAAAAACTGCAGTACCAACACTCTTTAGCATTCCAAATCCACCACCATCTGTAACTGACAAGAGGATAAGAGAAGTAAGATGTCCTAAGCCAAATACTGAAGTGGTAAATTATTTAATATTCTCCAAAAAAATTGTTGAAAAAATCATTGTTATTACAAATATATTAATTCAGTCAACCATTGTTTAAAAAAATAATCACAGCATAACATGTTTACTATTTCTTTTTGAATTTAGGAAACTCTACCTGCTTCAAATGAAGAGTTGTTAAAAAAAATAGAATTCCTTGAGCAACAGCTTCAAGAAAAAGATGCAAAATTGACATCATTTTTGTCCGATGAGCAAGTAGGAACCCTTGCTGTGCAGTCAAAAAGGAACTGGTCAGAAAAGTCCATTATAAAAGGACTGAAGATGCGATTTGCTTTGAGCAAACATGGATATAATTACCTCAGAAGTACTGGATATCCAGCACCATCGTACAGTACCTTGAACAGGAGGATTAGGGACATAAAAATTAATTTCGGCATTTTAGAAAATTTGTTTTTTTTCCTCAAGACAAAAGTTCATTTATTGGATGCTCTTGATAGGAACTGCTGCCTTTTAGTTGACGAAATGGAAATAGCTTCATATCAAGATTTTGATACATCGTCTAAGTCATTCATTGGAAATGTTACGTTAGGAAGCTAAGCATTACACTATTGTAATGCTTAGAGGCCTTAAAACATCATGGAAACAGATTGTTGCCAATGAATTAACAGGGCCTTCAACATCAGGTTCTGACATGAAAGATTTAATTCATAGAACTGTAGTAGCAGCTACAGAAATAGGTTTAACTGTAAGAGCCTCTGTTTCAGATATGGGAAGCAATAACAGAGCAATGTGGTCGTCATTGGATGTGTCTGTCTCTAGGAGAGATAGGAAGACAAATTACAACATTGGAGGACCTGATGTTTTCATTCACAGTATTGCAGATGTACCACATCTCATTAAAAATATGAGAAATACATTTCTTTCAAGTATTATAATATTACCAGAGGAATTTCCCCACCAGCATGCCTTGCCATCGAGGATAGTATCTTCAGTGTATGTGAAACGACTCTGGTCAAGTGAGATAGAAGCAGATGCTGCCCTGAGATCTCTACATCACTTGAACAGAGTTCATCTCTTCCCAACACACTTTTCCTCGATGAATAGGGCATCTGCTGTGCAATTGTTTTCTGTAAAAACAGCTGCTGCTATTGAAAAAGCAGGTATTTTACACCAAGTTGCAAAAGAAGCATTAACTTCTGCATGGTGGCTGAGACTTGTAGCAGAATGGTTTACAATTATGACTACAAGGCATCCAAAAAAAGGCATCACTATCAAAAATCAAGATGAGAAATTTAATATTTTATTGAAATTCATTCATGTGACTGAAACTGTTCAGTTTGGGAAAGCATGGAAGCCATTTCAAACTGGCATTATTATGAGCACATTGAGTGTTGTGAAACTCTCAAAAGAATTATTTTCCGAGGGGTTTACATTTTTCTTACCAGGCAGGTTGACACAAGATGCGCTGGAAAATGCCTTTTCACAGATTAGACGAAAGTTGGGTGCAAAGCCTACTGCTTTGCAAGCCAAGAGAGCACTGAAATTAGTGTGCCTATCACAGTTCATTTCAGATATCAATAATCCAAATTATTGTTCTGAAAGTGACCACAGCCTCTTTGATGCTTCTGAATTAGAGGTTGCTATCAGAAAGGAGGTCTTGCATCCTATCTCCAATTCTGTAGTGCCATCTACCTCTTCTGCAGTGGCAGTGAAACGTCGCTTGCCCCCAGCTGTGGAAGAAAATGATATACATTACATCGCAGGAGCCATATATAATAAGTTGTTGAAAAAAAAAAGCATATGTGAAAATTGTAAAACAGCTATGACCATTTCAGAGGACATGCTGGAACCTGACATACCCGAGCATTGCACAATTCTTACAAAACATAGCAATAAAGGTGGACTGAAGGTCATCTCTTCAGGAATGTATCAAATATGTAGGGAAGCTGAACGAGAATTTCAAAAATGTAAAGATGTACTCCTTCGTTTACAATCAGCCATCACAAAAGAATTAGTTGAAAGAATAATTGATAAATGTACGCATGTGGCCATGCCAGAATGCTGTAATCTTAAGAAAGTAATTATTGATAATTTTTTTATTACTAGATGCAAAGGCCTTACACAGCATCTTATCAACAAAAGAGCCCATAACGTTTCATATTCATCAGCATCGGCCAATAAGAAACAAAAAGTAAAATAATTTTAGAAGGTATGTATGTTTTATATTAAATAATTTATGTGTTTTATGTAATATGTATTACTTTTTCCTAGGCTACGAGTATATAAATTTCTGTGTTTGATGTTATATATGTTACTTTCTGCTAGGCTATGAGTATATTATTATGGTATTATTTTCTTGTTTCTAATATATAGAAATATAGCATATTTTCCAGTATAAAATTTCAGTTCAGTTTTACTTAAAAGTATGGGAAAGCAGATTTGTTTCATGCATGATCTTTATAATACTGGTATGAAATGAATGAATTTTAATCTGTAAACAATTTTGAAATGTGTTTCCTTGGGTACATTTTTAGGCACTTGTGGATCATGTCAGACAACATGCAATAGAAAAAAGATGTCCGTGTGCATAAATTTTTCATTGTGTTACTTCATTTTATCTAAATTTCAAGGATAATTCTTTTCATTTTTATATGGCATGTTATTAGTATAAAGGCTAGTGAAAATAAATTGGTATGTGTATCTGTTTTTGAAGTGTAATGCTTAAATAAAAAGATGGTGTGTGTTTCTTCATTTAAATAAAATTTCAAAGATAGTATTTTTCAGCGTTGTACTGTTTGTTATTTCTCAATGTAAAGGGTAACAAGGGGAAAAAAACTGGTATGGTACATCTGTTTTTTAAGCATGATAATTTTATTTATTTCTTTAGTGATGCATATATATATAGAGAGAGAAGGTATTTGGTCCAACTGAAGTTATAATAAATCTAATTTTACTAGATCTCTCCCTCCCCTCAGGTGTAGAAAATTTTCAAATGCAGAAAGTTTATTTGCAGAATTAATTCATTTCTGATAAACTTATTATCATTAATTTTTTATATACCATGTTATTAAGTTACACATATGACTACTGTGTAATAAACTTGTATTTAGGGCAAAAAATTAACTGTTTTGCAGCTGGTGACTAATATCATATGCTTCTAAGAATATTACTTTAACTTTTTTCATAACTTTTGTATTTCAGGAACATGAAACTGTTATTTTGATATACTTAAATAATAAAAGTGTGTATCTGAATCAATTAATGGATACAAATATTTTACAGTTATTTTTAGAAGATATTTGCCATATCGCTTCTAATAATTCATAAGGTATATTAAAATATAGGTAAATAATTTGGTGCAGAATTCAAATTTAGGGTTTGAAATATAGTGAATCATGAGACTAAATGATTTTTATTGTCATGATTTGCCTGGGCTTAAGAATGTACTTTTCGCCCGGTGGAAATTGTCATCAAACTGTCCTGAACAGGCTTTTTGTTGATAATAACTTCCAGGCTTATCAGTACCTCCTTTTGAGTGGAGGGTATACAAATGTAGTACCCAATTTAAATTACATTGTGATTGTAATAATATTGTGGTATTAAATAAGTGATTATAATTACAATTTAGATAATTGCTTTGTAATTATATTACATTGTATCTGTGAACTCTTAATTTCATTACTTTATGCAATTATGTTGTAAGTGCATAATCTAATTGCAATAATATAATCTATTCACAATTACAAAATAATTATAAATGCAGTTACATCTTAAATAGGGGCCATTTTAATACTTTTAAATTTTTGCAAGATAACTTCCCATTAAGGTTCATTTGGAGGAAACTATGCAAATACTAAAAAAGAAGTTATGTTAAATTTACATATTTTGTACAGTAGTTTCTTGTTATAATGCTGTTCAATATATCTTCAATACTTTTGTAAATTTAACGACATTCTTTGCAATTACTGTGGGGCTTTAAAAAGAAGTTTCTTAGTTATGCTTTCTAATAAGAATGTGTTAAAAATTAAGTATTATGTATAATAACTAACAATTAAAAAAACTTGACTGCATGAAAATGCTGTTGCTGTGTAAAATAAAAAATAAGCTTTCTTTTATGCTTTGAAATGAATTACATGTGGTTAAGTCGTCCTTTTACAATTTAAGAATGTGGTTAACACACATTCTTAAATTGGACAGGTTTTATCTAAATTATTAGAATAAAATATATAAACTATGAATTATTTTGTAACATAACTCAAATTACAAAATTCATTCTATATACGTTCAAATTTATTATCTTTTATGGAATAACTGTTTTTTAATTTAGGTAAAAATTGGATTTTTAGAAGTATTACAAATACAATGCAACACAAAGGTGATCTGATTGGAGAGGAAGGACTTTTTATTACGGTTTCTAGTTCGTATTTATATTACATTTGGTGAAAGTCATCCAAAACACAGAATGCTGTACTTTCTTCTTCCATATATGTTATGAAATATTTCACACATTTAAAAGAAAGTGTTTCTTCAGAGTCTTGCACAATTATTTCCATATACCTCAGACTAAAATGACAACATATTCTTAAGTTATTTTTTTAGTATGAATTTACAGTGTTTTTATGGAAATTTTTGTTAAAATGTCATTAAGATAAATTTATTTGCACACTCTACGCTTTAACTATTTCCCCATTTGACACTATTGAAAGTTTTTATTCATATCTTATTTATTTTAGTCTGCTAACGAAACTGAAACATCTAAAGAATAATTTATTTTGAATATGTTTACAAAATATACGCGAAATTTTTATTTAAGTGAAAACGTCTATATACTATTCGAGAATTAATTAATTATCCGAAAAGTTTATGTGCGCTGAATGCCGCGCGTCTATAAAATAAATCTTTAAAAAAAAAAACAGCAGACATTCAGCCAGCGTGTGCGATAAACGCGCCAAAATTGGTAGCGCGTTCCCTCCCTCGCCAAGAGAGAAAAGTTGGTGATTCAGCCTGGTTTAGAGGAGCCTTAGGGTAGAGCTACTAGAGATATCCTTTATAGTAGCCTTAGGGTAGGGTAAAGAAGACTACTAGAGATAGACTATAAAGGACTATCTCTAGTAGCTCTAGGGTAGGGTTTGGAAATACGCGGAAAAGCACTACCTCATTTGTACAACTGATATTAAGGACTATTTTATAGCACTACTACAGAGTTCAAAATAAAAGGCAGATAGAACGAATATTAAAATTGGATAAGGAGATAAGGATACTAGATAAGGAGGATGAATTTCTCGTCAGTAGATGGGTATTAGGGCGCAGTACAAGATTTTTTATTGGAGTTGACGGTAAGATTAGAGTAATAAGAGTTCGAACAGCAAGAGGTATCATTAAGTGCGGGATTACAGAAATTACAATATTACCCCAGGAGAAAGCTTCCTAAGTTATTTAATTATCTTAGTTCATTATGAAAATTCTTCTATTGTGTATAAAATTTTGTATTGGAAACTGATTATTATTGTATTGCTGTATTTCGTAAGGTTGTGATATAATAAAATTTTGTATGTTATTATGAGTATTATTGTACGAAATTATTGAAGTAACCCTTCAGTAGCGGGGGGTGTATGTTGTGCCTTTAGGACAGGTTAGATCTAAAATTAATTCATATTCTCTGTTCTTGGCGCCTTGCAGGATGCGTATTGTCATTACAGCAACCCCCAAGAGCACCGTCAAGGTTTCTAAAATATCCTAAGTATTTTGTATAAGAAAGTATTTTACTGATCTTGCAGCACAGTGACATTGCAAACGTGTCACTCTGTGACGGTTGCAGTGGCGTTGTAGAATATGGAAAAATTTTTATTATTCCATATTCTACATGAAATGCAGTTTTTACTGCATTTCTTTTTAAAGTTTTCATTTGTAGATATGGCTTAATGTCCTCCTTTTGTGACGTCACATTGCAACGTTGCTTTTGGAATTATTTTAATATGGCTTTACAAAGCAAAGATGAGGAATCGGAAAATATGTTTTGAGGTGAATATGAGGTAGCATCAGATACGCACATTCTTGGTATTCTTCTCGTCTAATGTAAACATGATTCATTTTTTATTTGATTTAAATAATATGAAAGTATTATATTTTACAATACATGCTTTCAAAAAGTTATTAAATTAATCTAAATGAATCTAAATGAATCTGTACAGAGCCATACCATTTTTGGGTGAATCAGGCACTTGCCAGTAATGGGACACAAACACAGCATAAATAAGGATTTCGGAGACAAGAAAAATATTTAGGAGAAGCGGTTATGAGATTAGTTTCAGTTATTAAATTCTGATGAAAAAGCTCTGATGTTGTACTTTCTTTAAGTATTTATTTTTTATTTAACCTGGACTTTCTTTTTAAAGTTTTCATTTGATTTTTCTTATTAAAATCAGAAATGACTTCAAGCTGTAAAGTGTCAACAAAGACATCAATACATACAGGGATTGGACAAAAATACGGAAACACCTTTAAAAAAAACATGTTTCTTTGCTTAATATGGTGTAGGAAACCCGTTGGCATCCAAAACAGCTTGCAGTCTTCTCGGAATGGATAAATACAGTTCATGTATGTTTGCCAAGGGAATATTATACCATTCTTCCTGCAAATCGGTGGCAAGTTCAGATAACGATGTTGGCGGTGGATAACGAGAACGCACTTTCCGTTCCAATGTAGACCACAAAGGTTCGATAATATTCAGGTCTGGTGACTGTGGTGGCCAGGGGAGATGGGACAACTCATCCTCGTGCTCAGAAAACCAGTCCTGGACAATGTGAGCTGTGTGAACAGGGGCTTTCTCGTCTTGGAAGACACCATCACCATCGGGGAACAAAGTTTGTACCATGGGATGAACTTGATCGGCCAAAATGTTCATATAAGTCTTGGCAGTCATGTGCCCTGACACAGTTATCATGGGGCTAGCAGCGAACCACGATATGGCTGCCCAAACCATAACAGAACCCCCACCATGTTTCACTCTTGGCAACAAGCAGTCTGTATTATAGGCTTGAGATGGCGTTCTCCAGATGTAAACTCGGCCAGAAGGGGGAAACAATGTGAAAGAAGACTCGTCAGACCATATTACTCGCTTCCACTGCTCTATAGTCCAGGCTTTATGACTTAAACACCACCTTTTCCTGTTACGGGCATTAGCATCACTGATGAGTGGCTTCTCAATTGCAGCACGGCCAGCAATTCCCTGTTTATGAAGCTTCCTTCTAATTGTTTTGGTACTCACAGGGTTCGGTAACACAACATTCATTTCAGCAGTAACTTTTGCAGCTGTGGTCTTCTTATTTTTCGTCACAATTGCCCTTAATGATCGTCTGTCACGATCACTCAGGACACACTTTCGTTCGCGCTGTGATTTAGCAGATGATGTTTTTCCGCTTTTCAAATATGCTGAATAAATCTTCGATACATTACCTCTTGAAACATTAAACACCTCGGCTACCTTGCTTACGGAAGCACCTAACACACGTGCTCCAACAATTTGCCCACGTTCGAAGTCTGTTAACTCTGACATAATGCAATGAAAACCTCACATAACAGTACTCCGACAACAACTGAACTGTTTAGCACATTTACGAAGTTGTCTAGGTGGCGTCAGTAGTCAAAAACGCCAGCGCCACCTACATATTTCATTAAAATCAATCTTTCTTTTCAAATATGCATTTCACAAGGTGTTTCCATATTTTTGTCCATCCACTGTATTTTAGTATTGATTTTATTGTTTTTCTACTAGACGGGAATTAAGTAAACATTTTCCTTAATATATTTTAAATTCAAGAGAAATAGATTATATGATTTCTTTAACATCAAAAATAGTTTTTTTTTTTTTTTTTTTATTTACTTTTTTAGCACAGTAAGTAGGAAAACATATGCCTTTCATTTTAGAATCTAAGCAATTAAAACCGAATTTGAATTATTTACTTAAGTTCAAATGGAAATTGGTTGTATTTATGAAACTAAAAGTACATCCACTAATTAAAAAATTCAAAATAAAAAATTCAAAAATAACGAAATTAAACTAATTAAAATTCAAAAATAACGAAAATATTAAACTTGTTTATTTAAAATATTTGTTCGTCTTAGAGTAAAAAGAAGCGGAGTAATTAAGAGTTTTCAGATTCTTCATTGACTCTCCAGAAATTAGCTTACTGCTATACACAAATTTCCGAAGAAATTTATTTGTTTATTTAAATGCGGCAAAGAATTGAGATCTGTCCTAATAAAAAGAATTCCATGAAGTTATATTTTACCTTAAAATCAGTTTTTCTTCCCCTGTTTGGCAAAGACTTTACTTTAATTCATCAGTGTTTTATAATATGCGAATTTCCAAGTTATCACAATGAAATTTTTAAATTCCTTTGTGAAAGATTTCTTTCTTAATTTTTCTAAGCTTTTCAAATACGATTGCAGAAATTAGTATCTTTTCAATGCCTATTTCTGAAAATGATACATTACAGCAAAACTAGATGTCATAAGTTTAGATAATTAAATTAGACGTAATTAGAGTGTTAGATGTAATTTTTAAGTTTATAATAACAAAATAAAATATATTGTTTGCAGAAGTGAAATATATTAATTTAAAATAAAATTATTATTTCGAATAAAGTTTATCGGTGAAGCTTAAGTATATATCTCGATAAATAGTAATTTTTATTTCATTTATAAAATTTTCTATAATAGGTTAAATTTTTTTTTAAATACAGTTTGAAATTCAGTTTCTTTATAAAATGAAGTAACTTGTACTTTTGTGGCCAAATTAATACTGATTTACACTCTCTTGTCACAAGTGTACTTTTAGAGACAAATTAATATTAATTTACACTCTTTTGTCACAAGTAAGATTTTAACTTCCTTCACATATAAGTAACGATAAAATGTAATTTCGTTACTTTTATATTGTTATCGTTTAAATAATTTATGTATCTTCTTAAAAAATAATTATCATAATTATATAACCTTAATCTCTCCAGTAAGAAATACATTTGCATAGTTAGTTTTTAATGTTTTTCTTAATCTGTAAAGTGAATGCAAGCTATTTTCCTTTAGAAAGTCCTCTATAAAGGCATCTGTTAGGTAAGCAGAGTTCGTGTGTTTTGCCATATTCAAATAACCTAACCTAAGAGATATTTTTCTCAAATAAAATCTCTTAATAAGGAAATTGGGTTACTTTAACAATATAACTTAAATATTCAAAGTGTGGCATAATTACTGGAAGAAAGGATCTAATATAATAAATTTTAAACATGTAGTAAAGGTCAGTGTTGTAAAGTTATAATAATTAAAAAATGTTATATATAACATAGAACCTGGTTATGGAAGTATGGCATCATTTGTAATATGAAGTACCACGCATGGAAGTAAGTAAGTATTTTGTAAATTAATTTTGAACAATAGCAGAGCATGATGAACGTAGTGCAGTAAAATGCATAAAATAAATTCATTTTTCACATTACCTTTTAGCATTAATAAAACAAAAAGTGAATTACGTCTACCAAATAAAACCAAATAAAATTGACCCATTAAATTAAAATTTCTTAGCAGTAAGACAAAAATGAGAGTAAACTTTTGATAATGCCTTTGTTTCCGCACTCTTTGTAATACAAATAAAAGTTAATCGATTTCTGTTTATTATTTCTTTTTATTCATAGCATTTAAATTACGCTTTTATTATTATGAATTAATTATTCGTGATATCATTCATATCAGTATACAATAAACAATGCTTACCTGAAAATTTAGCAGTGAAGATATGTTCCGTGAACAGAGGGAACTGAAGGAAAAAAAAAAAAAGGTTGCGCGAAAGTTCTTAACACAAACAAACGCTATGCAGGCAACAAACTCTGGTCAGCCTCTCTTGATAGCACTACATACTGTAGAATGTGAATTCATTCACCACAGAATATAATTTAACGTTTTCTAAGTATCACAATAAAAACACTCTAGTATAAACTGTCAATACATTTAATAAAAAATAACTAAAATTGCAAGCAATTAGCATAAAAATAATTTTTTAGGACGGTTTATTGAAACTTAACAATGAATCGAGAGGGCAACGTCAGAGCGCAAGAATACCTTCCATTAAAGAAGAATTACGTGAGAAAGGTCAAGAAAGGCCAGGGTAGGGGGAACTGAGAAATTTCTTGTGGTTACATTAAATGTTTGTTGTGACGTCCGTGAGACATTCGCATCCGCATCACAATGTGTCATTTCTGCGACGTTGGACCGTGGTCACAAATGTAATGTGACGAAAATATAACATTGGGATGTCACTGCAACTTCACAGCAACTAAGTGTGCTATATGGGTGCATGTTAAGAATTTCCCTACAGTATATGTATATTCACACCCAGAAATAAAATTACCATTAAAGCTTATATCTTCAAAATTCATATGGCAGAACTTAAAAAAGACATACAACGATGGGCTCCAGAATATATTTTTTGTCAAAAAATAAATTTTCTCGACAGAAAAAATCAGTTTTTGGAAAATATCAAGAATATACTCAAAGATTTCAAGAAATTCATACTGACGTAATAGGGTCAAACCCCATCAAATGAAAATGTTTTTGTCTCATGTGCTTAGATAGACTTACAAATTGGTTTGAAGTAATTCCGTTAAATAATATATTGGCAGTACCACCGCCAAAGCTTTCTATAGCAATTAGATTAGAAAATTTGCATGGAAGTAAGTAAATAGTAAGAGATAGTCTAAAATAGTAACAGACCGTGGATTTTCTTCCGAAATATTTTATGACATGTCAAGAATCTGCTGTATCAAGCGTAATAATACAACAACCTACCATCCACAGTGTAATGGCAAAATAGAAAGACTTTTTAGGTTACCCAAAGCAGCATATTATAGGCCCATAACATCCTAGCCTAGAATGAAATTTTAACAGCTGTCCTCTTTGGATTACGATCTGCAATACAAGAAGATACTAATAATGCAGTAGCAGAAATGGTTTATGGGCAACCTATAAAACTATCAGATGAATTTTCACAGAAAATTCTCTTCTTACAACTCCAGAAGCATTCGTAAACAATCCTAAAAGCAAATGGAATTTATAAGACCAAGATCAATCACTATAAACTTCACAAAAAGTGTTCGTTCACAAGGACTTAAAAACTTGCTCTCAAATATTTGTGAGAGTAGACAGAGTAAGAAAGTCACTCGAACCTCCTTATGAAAGGCCATTTTTGGTGACTGAAAGAACACCAAAATATTTCGCTACTGAAATTTTAAAAAAAATCAGTGTAGCAATTTATAGGTTAAAACCAGCCTTTATCCTAGCAAAAGAAAACAAAATGTTCCCCAATGTTAAAAAGGATACATTGAACATAAATGAAAAAAAAAAAAAGCACCTAAACAGTCTCGAATTAGCAGATTAATAAGGATTCCAGTAAATTCAGAGACTGAAATTAATTAATTCCTACTAGTTAAAATTTTTTAAATAACTTAGGCAATGGCGGCAGAGCAATGTAGGAGTACAAACGCATTAAAAATTCTAAATAAATAAATTCATCCAAAGTAATATAAAATACTTTAAATTTACGTTTAAACTTTACGTTACGTTTTTATTTTTACTTCCTTGTACGAAGTAAAAAGGAAGTATTGTAATCGCGAAAAGTTTCAGGCAGCATATTTCAACGAAAATATCCATTTTGACCGCTATCGAATGCAATTTAACGATGTTTTTGCGTGATATCTGTACGTAAGGACAGAATAAAAGACTCGTTTCCTCCAAAAAATTTATAAAACTGCTTTAAAATGAATTCTGAAGAGAATTTTTCGTGGCGTCTGTACGAACGTACGTACTTACGTACGTACGTATCTGGCATAACTAAAAACGAGTAGCCTCAGAACGTTGAAATTTTGTATATAGGACTGCTATAATATGTAGATGTGCACCTCGTATTTTGGTTGCAATCGGCCGCACCCCCAAACGTATATAAATATATTTTTATTGTTTCCCGGCTCACTGATCTCAGTTTCTTTACTCTTATATATGTTTTGTACATTTTTTGCTTTAAAAATGATTGAATTATGTTGTTCTTATCTTAAGGTTAAGGTTTTTATGCCTTTAGTAAATCTGTATGCAATATTTTTAGAATTATCAACAATTTTAAAGTTGTTTAAGTGCCTCTAAGCCTAATAATTTTTTTGATGGCGGCCATTGATTGTTTACATTTGAAACAGCAAACTAGTGTATTTGTTGCCAATCTAGAGAAACTTAGCTTCACAACAACAAAGATAACGCCTTCGTTTATTATTGCGAATTAAATCATGCTTAATCCTTTCTGGAATTTTTTCGAGGAAATAAGTGTTTAAGATTTACTTCGTAATTTTTAATACAGATATTTTGAGTTTTTATGTATTTTTGCCTTGTCGTGAAGTGAGAGCTAAATTAATTGAATGAGAAATACTCAATCGTCTGTGTATAGCTGTTTCTTTTTTGTTTTGTTTGCTTAATTTCTTTTATACATCATTCTAGCTTTATTATAGTATTTGAAAAGAACATGTGGCAACGATTAGATAATTCTATTCCTTAAATGATGTAAATTTTTTGCATTCTGAGTTATAATATGAACGAAATATAATACTGTTAAGTGAATCTAGCGCCAGAGTGTCGCTATGGTAAACAAATAGTGTGAGTTTTAAAGAATGCATTTATTCTATTGTGGTTTACGCGCTGTAAGCGAATTAGATTTAATTCAATCCAATAAGTTTAAATGAAATGCAAGAAAAAATGCGGATAATTTAATATTTCGTACGAGGAAGTCATGTGGTGTATACATCAGATTTTTTTTTTACTGTTAACAAGAAAAAACTTTTTAAAACTCTATGAAGATATCATTACTATAATCTTTATTTCAAACGGTTGCCATAGTGGCAATTTAAAAAATAATCATTTATGATAATGCTAGTTTGATGGATGGATTTAAGATACATAAAAGTCCTCGGAAAGTGTAAATAATTGTACATTATTAGAATCTACATTGTTTTTTTCTTGGTGACTATATCTCTCCTGAATTCTTCAATAACTGAGAACGCACCATATGAAGCAAAAATGTCACTAAACTATTAGTGTTCAGTGGTCTTAATTATTTGATCACTTGTGGAAATTTGCTATATTGATAAGACTGCCTTAATTTTAGCTTGCACAGATGATAGGTAACGGAATGTTAAGAGTACATAAATTATTAAAACTAATGTTTAGATTGGAAATGAACGTAAAGATAAATGTAAATAAATTGCTCATGATTTTAAGAAACGATAGAGAATATGCAGTTTTAAATAGCCATAAAATACTAAATGATACTATTAACATTTTCTTCTTGATTTATTAAATGATGAATTAAATTATTTACTCCAACATTTCTTTTTATTTATAAACTAGAAAATTAAAAATTTTATAACATGGAGAAGAAAGCTTTAAGGGGCACAAAAAAGAAAGAAGAAGAAGAAGAATGTGATGCTTTTGAATGGGCAATGAAGAAAATAAAAATTGCTGATCTTCGGAGTTGAAAATTCTAGTCAAGAAAAATATCAGGCGTCAACTTTGAGCTCACAGGAACAGCCATAAAAAATTTACAAACATTTAAATGCAGCAGCAGATTGTTCAACTATAATTTTAAGAATTAAAAATGTACCAGAAAATATTTCGACTGCAATCACTGAAGAAAGCGAACTAGAAGAAATTATTTTAGTTACAGTCATAAACAGTGATGAAAGTCAGACAATATTTCAAAAATGTAAAAAATGAAAGATATCCATGCGATTTTGGTCATTACCCAGAAATTCATACAAAAGATAAGGAAGGATTTATTTTAAATTTTGCTTTTGTGGACCAAAAGATAGCGATTATCCTCAAAATCAAGACAGCAGATCATTTTCTTCTGTTCATTATCCAATTATTAATAACTCCGTTTTAGATTTTGCTTTGTTATTCCTTTGAATTTAATAATGACTATTGTGATCTTTTTTAGTTAACTTCAAATAAGGACAGATGTTGTCGACAGGAATACAGTACTAGCAAACATTACCCGTAAGGGAAAAAAAAAAAAAAAAAAAAATCTGAAATGTTTCAGATTTTAAATTACGTCCAAAGGGGCGTTTTTTTAACGTTTTGAGTGTTACCTTTATTTATTAAATATCATGTTCTTTGCACTTAAACCATAAAATTCAGTTCAAGAGCAATATCGCAAAATAATGTTAAATTAAGCATATCTTTAGAATTTCCGATATACACAGTCCCGCGAGCTGGAGATAAAAGTATTTTTTTTCTATATAACGTTGCCATTTCTCGCTTTTAAAGCATTGAGTTTGTAAAACAAAAATTTGTTAAAGTTTTACAAAATATAAAATCTATAATAAAACAAATTCCAAATTTGGGATTTCAGATGCCCATATTCGCAGTAGGATTTCGTCATTCAAAATTCGATGGCTCTATGTACCATTGTTTTATCACAATGCGAGAAATAGACAATCATTTATGCAGATTTTTCATTATTTAATTTCTTCAAATATAATGCAGGACTCTAACATTTTGTGGCAACAGTTTGAAAAGTGAACCGACGTTTATGAGTCCGACGCAAAATCGCAAAACGAAAACAATAGTCCTTCAGGGACAAAGCCCCTTTGGACTAAAAAAAAAAAAAAAAAAAAAAAAAAAAAAAAGAGGGCGTGGGAAGTTTTCATCATATCGCAAGCTGATATTGGAAAAATCTGTAAAAGATGAAATCAATTTCAATTAGTTTTAGAGAGATTAAATCCAGATAACTTTAGCAAAAATTAACAATGGTTTTCGCGGACACAAAGAAAGTACCTCAGTTACATATGAAGATAATTTTTTATCTCATGTCAAATTATTGGCAGAATATGACATTATGATCAATGACGTTATAAAAAGGCTCTTAAGCACTGTTAAATATTTGAATCCTGCAACATAAAATGAATTAATTGATTGTGTACGTAGTAGTTGTTTGAAAACAAAGCTTTGGGATGAAATTAAAAGTTCCCTTTTTTACTTCCTTGTACGAAGTAAAAAGGAAGTATTGTAATCGCGAAAAGTTTCAGGCAGCATATTTCAACGAAAATATCCATTTTGACAGCTTTCGAATGCAATTTAACGATGTTTTTGCGTGATATTTGTGCGTAAGGGACAGAATAAAAGACTCTTTTCCTCCCAAAAAATTATAAAACTGCTTTAAAATGAATTCTGAAGAGAATTTTTCGTGGCGTCTGTACGAACGTATGTACGTACATACGCATGTATCTCGCATAACTCAAAAACGAGTAGCCTAGAACGTTGAAATTTTGTATATAGGACTACTATAACATGTAGATGTGCACCTCGTATTTTGGTTGCAATCGGCCGCACCAAACGTACATATATCCACTCTGTTACCCGGCTCAGTGATCTCAGTTTCTTTACTCTTATATGTTTGTAAATAGTACATTTTTCATTTTTTGCTTTAAAAATGATTGAAATATGTTTTTCTTATCTTCCGGTTAAGGTTTTTATGCCTTTAGTAAATCTGTATGCAATATTTTTAGAATTATCAACAATTTTAAAATTGTTTAAGTGCCGCTAAGCCTAATAATTTTTTTGATGGCGGCCATTGCTTGTTTACATTTGAAACAGCAGAGTAGTGAATTTGTTGCCAGTCTAGAGAAACGTAGCTTCGCAAGAATAAAGATAACGCCTACATTTATTATTGCGAATTAAATCATGCTTAATACTTTCTGGAATTTTTTCGAGGAAATAAGTGTTTAAGATTTACTTAATTTTTAATAATTTAAGTTTTAATAATTAATAATTTAATTTTTAATAATTAGTAATTTTTAATACGGATATTTTGAGTTTTTATGTATTTTTGCCTTATCGCGAAGTGAGAACTGAATTAATTGAATGAGAATCAATCGTCTGTGAAAAACTGTTTGTTTGTTTTGTTTGCTTAATTTCTTTCTAGCTTTATTATAGCATTCGGATAGAACACGTGGCAACGATTAGATAATTCTTTAAATGATATAAATTTTGTGCATTCTGAGTTATAATATGAACGAAATATAATACTGTTAAGTGAACCTAGCGCCAGAGTGTCGCTATGGTAAACAAAGAGAGTGAATTTTAAAGAATGCATTTATTCTATTGTGGTTTATGCGCTGTCGTCGAAGTAGATTTAATTAAATCCAATAAGTTTAAACGAAATGCAAGAAAAAATGCGTATAATTTAATATTCCATACAAGGAAGTCATGTGGTGTCCACATCAGATTTTTATTTCTTTGTACGAAGTAAAGAAAGTATCGTAATAGCGAAAAAATTCTATTATCAATATTTCACTGGAATCCCCCCCCGAACGGCCTGGCTGCATGGGCCTTCGTAGTTTTTCCCATGCGTAACGTGTATACAAATCAGTTTCCCTTAGAAAGACCTTTACGAAAGCATCCCTTTCCTCCAGGAAGATATTCCTCAAGACTTGGCCGTAATAACATAAACCGAATCCATTTCTTCCTTTTTTCCCCCAAAAAAGGGATTGCAAAATGGTTTCAAAAGGGATTTTGTCTTGACATTAGTATATGACGTATGTGTGCACATATATGTAGACATATGCATGGGCATACCTCAAAAACGACTAGCCGTAGAGCGTTGAAATTTTGTACATAGGACTGCTATAATATACCTTCGTGCATTTCTCTTTTTTATTGCAATTGGCAGTATATATATATATATATTACATATATATCCATCCCCCTTACCTGTCCTTTTTTTCCGCAATCGTTGGTTTTAGTCATTATCTTCCCATTACAGAAGTGTTTTAAATGCTATGTCAGATTTAGAAATAAAAAACGTAATTTTCGACAAGTAACGAAATTTAACTCCCGGTCTCCCGGTTCCTACACTTACTCTTGGAAATTTTTATACTCATTATGAAAAAATAAATTAAAAGTTTGACTCCCGTACGACAAAAACTGAGCGGGATATTTAATTCAAAATTTGCAGTTTTTGATGTCATTTTCAACTTGCCTTGAGGGATCGGTTAATTAAGTTAAAATCATTCGAGGAAATAACTTACCGTGCAAAGCAATAGCAAAGAATGTGTATAATTAAGTATATACTATGTACATAATATAATAAGTGCAGTATATATTTGTATAATATTGTAGCTTGCGTACGGGTTCGTTAGGAAATGAATGCACAAGTCTGATGAAAAATGAACAAGATTTATTATTATCACAAATAAATAAAAAAAATACTTAAATTTTCTCAGATATTCGTACAGTATTACAATATCTCACAGTAGTTATCTTTTAACTACTCAAACGTTACACAACTTAATTCAGAACAGCTAAAGAAAGCTAATCCGCGAATTCGCTACAGTTTTCTAAACAAACGCTTAAAACAACAACAAACTAACTAAACCAATGCCAATGATTAAAAGTTACGGAGTTCCTATGGTTCAAAACCATGTACCTCCTCATCAGAATTAAATAAAAGCGAGCAGAAATAGGAAAATTGCATAAGTATTTAACTTGTTACTCACTAGACGGAGCACGTGGCTGGAGAAAGGTTAGGGCTAACAAGAATTTATAAAACTTAATACGTAATTTTTTAAAGTTTTTAGATTTTTAATTATTATTTTTTTTTTTGTATTTTTAATTTTTAAATTTTTTTTTTTTTTTTTTTATTTTATATTTTTTATACGCAATGCAACACTAAAGCAAATAGCGGAGAGGAAAGATTTTACAATTAATAGGCTTATTGGCATGTGGTATAAAATGGGAGTGCAAATAATAAAGTTATCGCGAGAAAATATTCAAGGCAGAATTAGTTTCTGCGGGAGATGTGATTCTGTAGCGAACAGAATGATAACCTTGCAAAATGGCCACTTCTCAGGTTGCAGGAAAAAATGTTGGAAAAACTAACTGAATTTATATATTTATTTATATTTATTTCTGATTCACCTCAGGTATACAACTACTTTGAGTTTTGACCTGTTCAATCTGTGCAGCCTATGAAGGCCTTCACGGTTTTAGTACATTAAGGTGCTACTGCACCTCGCCCGGGGGCGTGACATTAGAACAAGGTGCAACCACACAATACACAGTCTTTAACACATATTAATTAATTCAGAGTCTCTAGCCTGCTTCCAGGCAAATAGCGAATTTTGGCAGTAACACAGTACTTGGTTAAATACGGTTAGATAGAGCACAAAACACAACTTCATATGTACACTATTTACAAATTTACATCACCACCGCGCATTATCGTGAATTGACCGAGGTCTCTTCACCACGCTGTCCACCGTTATTACCGTGACCGTGGTCATAATTACCGAGTTCTCTTAGCGTGTGCACTGGAGAATGATCCATTTTTTCGAAGAAGTTGTGAGTCTCCATGAGGATTTGTTCAGGAATGGGCTTTATTTTCAAGTCTGCATGAATGATGTTATTTCGTACAAACTAGGGCGCGTTACTAACTGAATTGAGATGTTTTCATCCTTTTACAAGATTTTAAATCGCGCGCGAGAATTTTCTGGACTTTTCTCAAAATCAGAAAGAGATATTTATTTATTTATTAAAGGTTAAATGCACATGTTCTTGTATTTTTAATTTTTCTGGCTTAGCTTTCTCATAATATTCGTCACGCGCTGCACTGCACGGGAATAAAACAATTTAATTTCTAAGTCTACTAACATTATTAGCTATTTAAATACCAAATCCGTAACAATATAATAAGTACAGTATATATTTGTATAATTTAGTAAGTGCAGCAAAGAATGTGTATAATTTAATAGGCGGTACAAGCAAGTTATGAGTGTCTATATCAGATTTTTAACTATAAATCCTGATCTGATAAAAATCATTATCAAAATGTTTGCTCCTGGAAACCTCTATTTTTGGAGGTGGGGTAGTACTGTAAATTTATTAGGGTCAAGAATCTTTTTGCATATTGGCCCTAGAGTTCTAGTTACACTGATGTGTACCCGCGAACAGCGAGACTAACATGCTTACTATAAGCAAGTAAACTGAAAATCTCCTGGTCATCAAGAAGAGGTTAACATTGTTTGTGAAACAGTCGGTTAATTTGAGTGTATCTAGTTGTCGCGAACGACGCACTTTCCGCTCTTGGGGAACGGATTGAGCCTCCAGACCGACGAGAATTGAAAAAGAAAGTTTGTTTTTTTTTTGGGAACTGGCAACGATAGTGTATGCTTTTAGAACAGTGACGCAGTAGACTAATGACGCTGTTAGATATGTAGAACAATGATGCTAAGTAGTTAGAAGTGATTTTCGATAGTGTAATGATTTAGATATTTTTCCCCTTTTATGTAAAATGTCAAATAAAGTGATTCATACAAAACAGTGCCAATTTTAGATGAGTATGAAACCAAATCGGAGTCTACAAAAGCGGCGGACCAGAATCGAAGAACGCGGATCATAAAGGTAAGCAACCTTTCTTCATTTGCTTATCTAGAATTTTGAATGATCTGTTTTTTACTGAATTGAAACGATATAAAATTTTTTGGCGCCCGAACAGGGACCGCCGATGTAGACTATCTTGAAGTGAAAGATTTAGGAATGTTTAAAAAATATCTCCTTTTGATTTGAGAAGTTTATTTATGATTTGAGAGTACTGATTTTTAATTTGAAATATTTTCTATCTGAAATATTTAAACATGTCTACTAAAATAGAAGAATTAAAGAAAAGACGAACTGTAGTTAGGAGTATGACAACAAAGTTGATAAATAATTGTAAAGAATACCTCCAAGAAACAGAACACGATTTGTGTATTCTTAATGAAAATATTGATTTATTAGATTCAAAATATAACAGCCTAAAAGAATTAGATAAACAAATACAAGAATTAATTGAGGCTACTGAATATGAATCGGAATTTGAAACTTGTGAAGTTTATTCCGAGAAAATAATTTCCATGAAATCAAAACTAACATTTATGTTAAAAGAGAATAGGAAACCTGAAATTCCTGTTTCGAATACAATTGGTAATATTGTGAATAATGATATTTCAAATATTTCTGTATCTCATTCAAAAATTAAATTGCCTAAATTATCGATCAATAAATTTAATGGCGATCCTGTTAATTGGATATCATTTTGGAACCAGTTTGACAATGCGATACATCAGAATAGTGATTTAACAGATACAGACAAATTTAATTATTTGATATCATTTTTATCAGGTGCTGCTTGTAATGCTGTTAGTGGTTTTTCATTATCAAGTGAAAATTATTTTGCCGCAATCGAGTTACTTAAAACACGCTTTGGTCGAACAGATTTAATTATAAATGCACATATGGGAAAACTGTTAAATTTAGAACCTGTTAGGAATGCTAACAACATATTTGCATTACGTAAGTTGTATGATGATATCGAAATACAGATAAGAAGTTTAAAATCACTTAATGTAACTTCTGGCACATATGGCACGTTATTGACACCAGTTTTATTAAAATTAATTCCGAATGAACTGAATCTTGATTTCCAAAGAAAAAGGAAATCGAAAGATAATTTTGATGTAAACGAATTATTAGAGTTCTTGAAAACGGAAATTGAGTGCCGCGAATCCATGCTACAAATTCAAGATAAAATAAACAACCATAATTCGAGCCACTTTCCTAAAGAAAAAAGAATAAATAAAATTTCTATTCCAACGGCTGCTGTGTTAAAGGTTTCAATTAACAGCTGCATATTTTGCGAGGATTCAGAAAAAGAAAAACATACTTCCGAAGCTTGCCCGAAGTCTGTAACAGACAGAAAGGCGTCACTTCGGAAACTCGGAATGTGTTATTTATGCCTTAAAAGGGGTAACCATTTGGCAAAAAATTGCTTTTCGAAGATAAAGTGTGATTCATGTGGGTGGAAACACAACAGTTTAATCTGTGACAGAAATAGTTTAGATGAGAAAAAATCAAATAAGAAGGATCTCAATTTGACGAACAAATCATGTTTAGAGAAAGTTTTATTACAAACTTTAGTTGTAAGAGTGCGTGGCAATGGTCCAGAAAAATACTGCCGCTGTTTAATTGATTCTGGGAGTCAACGAAGCTATGTATCTAAATTCTTAGCTAATGCTATGCAGTACGAATGTATTAACGAAAGCAGTGTGATTCATAGTCTGTTCGGAGGAACTGAAGTGGTTGAAACTCATAAACAGTTCGTTGTACGTTTAAGTAGTATCAAAAACGATTATCATTGTAACTTCAAAGCTTTTGATCAAGCGAATATTTGTTCTGATATTCCACAATTGAACATCAAGCCTTATTTAAATGAGTTAAAAACCCATAACATATTTTTGAATGATGTTGAAGGTAGGCATAAAAAATTGTTGTTCGAGCATTCTCCTTCTGAAATTCATATCCTCATAGGCGCAGACATAGCGGGAAAATTGCTTACAGGGAAAATAAAGAAGTTAGAATGTGGATTAGTTTGCATTGAAACTTATTTAGGCTGGAGTATCATGGGGAAAATTCCCGTAGAAATGGAAAATAAATATGATTGTTCTTATGCATTTTCTATGTTAGTATCAGATAGTAAAATTTCTGATTTATGGAAACTTGATACTCTTGGGATATTAGACCCTTCAGAAAGTCAAACTAAAAGGGAATTAGAAAAACAAACAATGACACATTTTCTTTCCAATGTGAAAAGAGATGAAGAAGGAAGGTTTCAAGTTTGTTTACCTTGGATTGAAAATCGTTCCCTACTTCCAAACTATCGAGAAATAGCAGAAAAGAGATTAAAGAGTACAGTGAAGAATTTAAGGGATGGGGGATTTTTAGAAGATTACAACGCAATTTTTAAATCTTGGGAAGATGATAAAATAATAGAGATTGTTCCTGAGGAAGAAGTTAATAACCCCTCTCACTATTTACCCCATCGTGCTGTTATTCGAATGAATTCCACCACGACAAAAATAAGACCGGTTTTCGATGGATCCGTAAGAACTAAAGGATCACCCTCCGTAAATGACTGTTTGGAAAAGGGTCCAAATTTGATTGATACTGTTCCAGCTATAATAAATAGATTTCGACTGGGAAAAATTGGCGTTAGCGCTGATATTAAGAAGGCTTTTCTGCAGATAGCACTTAATCCTAAAGACAGAGATTATTTAAGATTTTTATGGTGGGAACAGGGAAATTCTGAGCGTTTGAAAATATACAGGCATAGAAGAGTGGTCTTTGGAATAACCAGCAGTCCATTTCTCTTAAATGCAACACTAACGAAATTAATGAATGAAGTACCAGAAAATTATCGTGCGAGTGCTAATAAATTAGTAGAATCCTGGTACGTTGATAATTTAGTTACAAGTGTGAATGATGAATCAGAGTTAAAGAAGTTAAAAAATGATGCCACTGAAATTTTGGCAAGTGCTAAATTTGAATTACAAGAGTGGGCATATAACTATCCTCGAAATAAAACGGATGCATTTGTTGTTGAACCCATCTTAGAACAGTCGAAGCTTGATAAATTAAATGAGAATGAGTTTTTCGATGATCCTTGTGAAGCTAAAACGGTCAACATTTTGGGACTTCTTTGGAATTTGCATGATGACACATTAAGTTGTGATATTAAGGGATTAAATGAATCAAAAAACAAACCTGTTACCAAAAGAACAATTTTGTCTGAAATTCATAAAATTTATGACCTTATTGGATTCACCTGCCCTATAATTTTAATTCCTAAAATTCTGTTACAAAACTGCTGGGAATTAAAAGTAACTTGGGATGAAGCTCTTCCTGAAGAAATTCAAAGGAAATACATGAAATGGAAAAATGATGCAAATCGTTTAACGGAAATAAAAATTCCTCGACAGATGATGCTTAATATTGATTCTGAATTGAAATTATCCTTTCATATATTTTGTGATGCATCCCGAATGGCATATGCAACCTGCGTTTATTTAAGAAATGAAAATGAAAATAAAGTTTCGTGTCATTTAGTTCAAGCACGATCTAGAGTTGCTCCTCTAAAACCCACATCAATTTGTAGACTAGAATTATTAGCTTGTGTTGTTGGTGCAAGATTAATGAAATCTATAAAACAAGATTTGAAGGAAGAAAATATACCTACGTTTTATTGGACAGATTCAAGGAACACATTGTACTGGATTAAGAATGAAGAAAATTGGGGTGTATTTGTTATGAATAGAGTGAAAGAAATACGAGCTCTTACTAATCCTGATGCATGGAATTATGTTCCTGGCAACTTGAATCCTGCGGATATTCCGTCAAGAGGATGTTCTGTTGAAACTATTAAAGCCAAAAGATGGCATGAAGGTCCAGCATGGTTGAAGTTGAATCCAGACTGTTGGCCTACTTGTGATATTTCTCCTGACAAAGATATGATTGATCGAGAAAGAAGAAAAACAGTTGTATCCTCGTTAACAAATGTAGATGAAGAATTTTCGCATTTCTCACGAATTTCTTCTTTTGAGAAAATAATTAGAGTTACAGCTTGGATAAAAAGGTATATTGATAACTGCAGAGATAAAAACAGAACAACGTCAAAGAACTTAGAAATCGAAGAATTGAATGCAGCTGAAGTTCTTGTTTGGAAAATTGTGCAAAGGGTCTCCTTTAAAACAGAAAAGGATAAACGCTTACGAAATTTAAAACCATTTGTTGATTCATCTGGTCTTTTAAGAGTAAAGTCAAGAATATTAATGAGACAAGACTTCGAAAATTTTAGAACACCTGTAATCCTACCTTCTGAACATCCAGTTGTCTCTAAACTGATTATGGAAAAACATGAACAACAAATGCATTGCGGAACTCAGACTTTAATGGCAATGCTACGAGAAAATTTCTGGATTTTGAAAAGTCGTAAAACTATTCGTAAAGTGTTGAAAAACTGCACTAAATGTAGAAGATTTGATTCGAGACCCTCCACGGTACAATCCGCACCTTTGCCAAAGGACCGTATTAAAGATTCTTCTATTTTTGAAGTGACAGGTATCGACTTAGCTGGCCCTTTGTTTTTAAAAAGGGGATCGAAAACGTGGATCGTTTTATTTACATGTGCTGTATACAGGGCAATTCATCTTGAACTTTTAACATCTTTGTCAACAGATAACTTTTTATTGGCTTTCCGACGTTTTATAGCACGCAGAGGAAGACCTGAAATTGTCTACACTGATAACGGTAGTAATTTTATTGGTACAAATTCGCTCTTAAAAATGATTGACTGGGATAAACTTATTAAAAATCATGTTGTCAACCGCATTAAGTGGAAATTTATCCCACCAGCATCTCCCTGGTGGGGTGGATTTTGGGAAAGAATGATTGGCCTGATGAAAAACATTCTCAGAAAAGTTTTAGGTAATGCCTCACTGAAATATGAAGAAATCTATACGATCCTCTGTGATTGCGAAAATATCTTAAATTGCAGACCATTAACTTATATTTCCGAGGACTTGGAACTGGAACCCTTGACACCTGCAATGTTTTTTCGTGATCTAAAAGAAAGTGGAGTTCCAGATCTAGATATTATTGATGCCAAATACTTACAAAAAAGGTATGCATATCAGATGAAGGTTAGAGAAGATCTAAGAAAACGGTTCAGAACTGAATACTTAGGACAACTGAAAAACCATATTTTAAAAACAGAGAAATATGTTAAACTATCGGTTGGAGACATTGTGTTAATAGAAACACCTGAGAAAAGAATTAAGTGGCCTCTAGGAAAAATTATAACACTCATCCCAGGAAATGATGGTGTAGTTCGTTTAGTAAAATTACGCACCAAAAGTGGCGAAATCCTTCGACCCATACAACGAATTTATCCGTTGGAAGTCCATTTACAAACGGATAATATAGGAGACTGTTTGAGAAAGAAGCATTCTGATCAAAAAATGTGTGATAAGCCTACAACTTCTATTGGATCTACAGAGTTTCGTGCCACTGACAAAGATCAGTCAAATGAACTCAATCAGAATCCCCTCAAAACAACTAGATGTGGACGAGTGATTCGAACTCCTGAACGATTAAACCTCATGAACTTTCAACCAGACTGTGGCTGAGTTTCAACTTGGTGAAACTCATCGGGGGGAGTGTGTCGCGAACGACGCACTTTCCGCTCTTGGGGAACGGATTGAGCCTCCAGACCGACGAGAATTGAAAAAGAAAGTTTTTTTTTTTTTGGGAACTGGCAACGATAGTGTATGCTTTTAGAACAGTGACGCAGTAGACTAATGACGCTGTTAGATATGTAGAACAATGATGCTAAGTAGTTAGAAGTGATTTTCGATAGTGTAATGATTTAGATATTTTTCCCCTTTTATGTAAAATGTCAAATAAAGTGATTCATACAAAACAGTGCCAATTTTAGATGAGTATGAAACCAAATCGGAGTCTACAAAAGCGGCGGACCAGAATCGAAGAACGCGGATCATAAAGGTAAGCAACCTTTCTTCATTTGCTTATCTAGAATTTTGAATGATCTGTTTTTTACTGAATTGAAACGATACTAGTTACAAGCATTACTATATACAACATTGATGGGCATGTTTTCAAATCCTGCCTGCGTTGAGATTTCTGGTTGAACAATTCCTTATACTTGCGCGATTCCTTTTGCTCGATCTGAGACCATGTACGTACATGCAGCTCTGGTATTTTGCTTTTATTGCACTCTTTTATTCTCAATATCTAAACAATTTCAGTTTATTTCATTCCTCTTCCTCGTGCGACTAATGTTATATCATTAATATTTACGTTTATTGCCAGTAGATGGCAGCACGAGTAGAAAGTCACGAGTGCTCTGTTTTGTTCTATAAGTTAGTTCTCGTCAGGACTTCCCTGGTATGTCATGGGTTAGCAAATCTAACATAGTTTTATAAAATATAATATTACAGAATGAATTACAGAATTGAGACATTCTGATAATTTTTCCGAATGGAGAAGTTCGATTTAAAAAATAGTATACAGCAAGCTTCTTAAATTCATGACCCTAAATATCGAGTTTTTTTCACCACCCCACATATTAAACCCTAGACAGTTCAAAGTCTAAAAACAAAAAATCTCTCATAAATAGTTTATTTCTTTGTTAAGCATTATACACATGAAAAGAAGAAGCTTTAGGTTTTATTTCAAGTATAAATGAATTAATGAAAAAAAATATCGTTTTGATGAGACGGATAGGGTCGTTTGTTTGCCGTATAACAAGAAAATTTTGGTACAATATTTCACATGTATAGCATCTTCAGTGCCTTTCAACATTGAATTCCACATGGATTTAATAAGCGTTAAGCTTCTAGCTTCTATGCAGAATTCAGTTAAAGCATTTTTGTGGAAACTCAAGTTTTAATTTTGAGTTACTCGGTAACTTATTAAATTCCTCTTGCGCCCTTTATGGTAGCGATTAATCTAATGATGTCAACAGAAAATAGTTTTTGAGTCCTTGGTAACTTTTGAAATCAAAATTCGGTATAAAGTATTTGCAAAACTGTGTTTTTAGTTTTTTTAAAGCCATGTAATTTTTGCCAATTAAAGTTTTATAATAATTTCTCTCTATTATAAAATTGATGATAACCAAAAACATTTAGAATGAATTATTTTCCCCCTATCCCATCCTATTTAACGCGGATCTTTTTATGAAAACCTTCAATTTTATCATTCGAATCAAATATATTGCTGTTTTTTCCTTGAACAGATATGCTGAGATCATTTGATTTCTCCTGAATGTCCGACAAATAGCAGAGTTTTGATAGACGTAAATCATTTCGAAAAAGATAAGCAACATCAGATTTTCCTTGAGTTACAAAAATAGTAGTTTCATCTTTTAATAAAAATAATCTCAAACTTCGCCTACTTAACATTCAATCTTACTTCTGCATGCAATAACACGTTTTTGTATTCAGAGTCCAGTTCTTACAGAAATTCGAAAATAAAAGATTGTTAAAAGCGTGGCTTTCAGAGAAGTTGAATAAATTTCCAAAGAACAATGTTCAACTCCGTTGCATTTATATATATATATAAGGGCCTTTCGATAGATCAAGCAGTTTATAAAAATAACATGACCAATGCCAGCAGCTTTAACAAACCGTTTTAAAGCAATATTTCTCCCCATTGTCATTTTTGCGTCCTCTGTGCACACTTTTCCAGTACAGTTTCCCATACTAAACCTTCAGGTTTAAAAAAATTCGCAAACTTTACAACGCATGTCTTCCTTCTTCGATGTTCTTTCAAAGGACAACAAAATAATATTTCTTCATTGATATTTTTTTTACAAATGTATGACATTATACTAACAATTGCGTTATTTTTTAAATGTTTCACCCAACTACATTGTAAAATAAGAAGTTGCTCGAATTAGTCTTAGCTAATTTCATGAGTTCTGTTGAAAAGTGATGTTTGACAATAGAATTTTCAGAATTTCATTGCCATAGTTACTTCCGTAAAATATTTCTACCCATTTTAACAGCAGGAGATAATACAATATCGTCTCCAATGGTGCGCGGCTTTTTGCCTTCTCGTACGAAGTAAATGAAGTATTGTAATCGCGAACAATTTCGGGTATCACATTTCAACAAAAATATCCATTTTGACCGCTTTCGAATGAATTTGAATGATGTTTTTGAGTGATATCTGTACGTTTCAACAGAATAAAGAACTCTTTTTTTCCAAAACGGATTGTAAAGTCGATTTAAAATGTATTCAGAAAAGATTTCTTAGGGACGTCTGTTCGTACTTTCGTACGTATGTATGAATCTCGCATAACTCAAAAACGAGTAGTCTCAGAAAGTTGAAATTTTGTATACGGGATCGCTATAATATATAGTTGCGTACCTTCCTTTTTGGTTGCGATCGGCCACACCAAACATACTTGTATATACCCACCCAGTTATTTGACTCTAGGAGTTCCTTTTTTTTATTCTAATATGGGGATAAATTGTGTATTTTTTGCTTTAAAAGTGATTGAATTATGTTGTTTTTATTTCCGTATAAGGTTTTACTCCTTTAGTTAATCTGCATGGAACTGTTGTAGAATAATCAACAATTTAAAAGTCGTTCAAGTGCTACTAAGCCTAACGAAGCCGAAATTTGTTTACATTTGAAACTGTTAGTAGAATAGTGAATTAACAAAATTTGTTCATCAACTTCAGTGTCTTTTTGTCGAGTGGGACCAAAGGTAAACTTTAATTTTGTGTACCCAAAAATCTGACCTTTTGCCCGCTGGCCGAATTGCTTGTTTTGGAGTAGAAATTCTAATTTTAGTTGTAAATTTGTTTTTTAAACTGTTTTTAGCTGTATTTGATGTTTTAAGTTTTTTTTTTTATTATTTTTTATTTTTTTTTAATTTTACAAATTTTAATGAAGATGTTTTGGGTTCTTATGTACTTTTGCCTTGCCGTGAAGTGAGAACTGAATCAATTGAATTAGAAATATTTCTCTAATGAAATTCGAGGAAATAAGTTTAAATTAAAGTCAGCAAAAAATTTAGTATAATTTAATAGGCCGTACAAGGAAGTGATGTGGACTGTGGTGTCCACATCAGATTTATATTTTGAGCAGTTAGCAGTGAAATTTCGTAAGACGTGAATAAATATTCTTTGCTAACAGTTATAAATTTCTATATATATTTTTTATCTTCATTTGAAGATTTTAACTGTCGTTTGAAATATTCTTTTGATTTATTGACCTATGATGGATACATGGATTAAAGATGCCTTTTTAATTTCGATGATTTCATAATCTTCATAGCCAAAACGTTATTGCAAATTAAACAAAGAAGTTCATAATTACCGTCATAGTTATTGAAAATAAAGCAAAAAAACTGAAGAAATGTCTTCGTCGCATCTTAGGTACCTCTTTTTGATTATGATTAACGGATTCTGCTTGAAGAGACTTTGACGCACTACCATCTGTGCCATTATTGTTGCTCAAATTTAATCATTTAATCATAAATAAAACATATTTTTAAAAAAAAAGTCTAAGTAAAATAACATCTCTCATTATAATTTTTACATATAAAACTCTAAGTTTGGATTGTTAACATTTAAGTACCAAACTTAGAGGAATAAAATAATATAATGCATTATTCTTGTGGGAAAAGGTCATGCAACAGTAACTGTAATTGCATGATTTCACGCGCCATCTACGAGATGTTAACGACGATGCATGCACAAGCGTAATGTGACATTCTTTTTTCTTTTATTTTCATTTTAATTTATGGAAATAAATCGTAGTTTAATAATAATTCGATGGGTTTTAATGATGATTATTAGTAATGTTTATTAATGATGATTTTTCTATATTCTTGAGATACACATACTTTGCTCCACTGAAAGAGAAACAACCGACTAGAAGGAAAAGGTTTCGGTGCCGACTTTATTCTCGGCACGTCTACGTGGAGCAAGACGTTATATACTGTGTGCTTGCGGCATATTTTGATTTTGAAATAACTTACATGTTGAAATTGCATTGTGACTTTGCTATTATGATGCGCTTTTATGATGATTAATGGTATTTTTCAGTATGTAAATCTAATTTACAGCTTAACTTGGCTAGTATTACGATTTTATAATTTCGTTATATATATAGCATATGAATTTAAAGATACTGAAAGGATTGCTACTAATGTTTCTTTAAATTAATGAATCGGATTTAAATTCTACTACCCCATGTGGGATCGCCATCCACAGTTTAAAAAATACTGCTATATAATACTGGTGTTTATCATAATAATTCCTTGTGTCTCACAGAAAAGGATATTAGAGGAAGTTCTAGTTCTATATTTTCATCAGTTAGAAACTTTTTGTGCTTGTCTTAGGAAAGCGTGTATATTTTATACCCTTTATTTGAAGAGCCAAACGGTTTATAAGAAATCAATAACTAATTTATAGCCCGATTTCCCTCTCAGAAAATTTCCTTCGTTCTCTGTACAGGCGTTAGAAATTAGTCTGCTCCCTGTCCAACAAAAATCAAATTCTTAAAGATGTGATCAGTATTCGAGTCGAGAGGATGGCTGCCTGCAAGCTGTTACTTGCTTACTTGCCGGTACTTTCTTTTACATTATCGACTTGTTAACTTTCTTTGCTGAATTTTATTTCTCATAACGCATTTACGTTTACCTTAACTTATTTAGTTTGCTAACTCCAATCCTAATTGTCCCTATTTATTCCTTCGGGCTTTTTTTCGGCTATTAATATGCTTGATCCACATCTCAGCCCATAATTTTTTTCAGTTACTCCTTACCCTGTATAATACCATCTATTTAGTAAGTTTAGTGAATTAGTCCTATATATTTAGGACAGATTCAGTAAACTTTCTACACGCGAGTTCCATCTTCTTTACATTAACCAATATTCGGACACTGAACCAAAGATATACGCAGGGCTAAGGAACCCCCCTAATCAGTACTTATTAGTTCAACGAACATAAAAATGCACCATCAGCAGTGAGTTGATAAAAAATATACACTCTTTTCTGTCCAGCAGGACTTTCTTTATTCAAATCGGTGAAAGCATTTCAAATAAGAAGCATGTGAAGGACGGGGTCCCGCAGGGGTCTATTTTAGGGCCTGTGCTATACTTATTCTACGTGGCAGACCTACCTGCAGAACATCTAAATCAAAACTTCTTCATGGGTTGCTATGCAGACGACACAGCTTTTGCTGTCAAGTCTGGGTCGCCAAATTTTACCGTAAAGAAGCTACAAAGATTTATGCCCAAGCTTGAACAATGGTGCGCCATGTGTAAAATTGCAATAAATGCTGACAAATCCAACCTTATGATTTTTAAGAAAAATAAGATGAACCATCCCTTGACTGTCCAGCTGGTGCTCTTTGATACTGTCGTTCCTGTTGTCAAGAGTGCTACTTATTTAGGACTAAAATATAATTCAAATTTCCTCTGGAAAGATCATATAAATTGCGTCAGAGGCAAGACCATTGGGGTCATACAAAGTCTTACGCCGCTCCTGTCTGCGACCTCCAAATTAGATATAAAGAGGAAAAGGCATATCTACAATTCCATAATTCGTCCTATTTTTGCGTACGCATCTCCCGTCTGGGCAACAGTTCAGAAAAAGGAGTTAAGCAAGCTTCAAATTATTCAAAACAAAGTTCTTAGAATGATTACCAACGCGCATTATTATGTCTCCAATCAGACCCTACATCGAGACCTTAAAATGGAGTCCATTGAAATGTATCTGCATAATGCCAATGTTAAATTCTTTAAAAAGGCTCGAGAATGTAACCACATGTCTGACCTTAATGTATTGAATTATGTAATTCTCGAGGAAGATGCATCGCTACGACCACTCGCGGCCCACCTCGCCCGGGACTTAAATTTCCCCACGTAATATGTCATGATAATTATACACAGTTCTTGTACATAGTGTATATATATATTAAGTTCTCAATTGTATTTGCATCAATATTTTGTATCCTTCTAATTTCAGGTTATTTGTAGTTATTATTGACAATATTGCACGATTATGTTTATTTTCTTTATGTTATGTTTTACTTCACATGTCATGAAAGAAATTGTCGGATATTGTCTGTGTCTTCTTTAATGTAACAACTCAAACATGTCACACAGATTCCTCACGGCTCCTGTTTTGTGTATTTCTTGCTGCGCTCGCCTCTCAATGGCTTTGCGACTCATGGTCGCCCCCTGTAAACAATCTTTGACCTCTCCAAATTGTCAAGAATGATTGCACCAAAAGTGATACATAATCATCAACGGAGCATAACCCAATACTGTTTGTAACAAAGAGAGATTTGTATGTGAAAATAAATCAACCCAAATTTAATTTAGAACTGAAGACTGCTTTTGTTTACTGTTGGCGCTAAGATTTTCGGTTTATTCATTTATAAATTATTCTCCCCCTATTCACTTTCTATGTTATGCACAAAAGATTTTAGGGGGGGATGAAACAAAATTTTTTTTATCTAAGTTATGTTTATTACTTAATCTTTCATGCCTCTACATTTAGGTTAATGACATATAAACAGGTACTAATTCAGAAGTCAAACAACAAAAATCAGCGTTATACATTCACAATTTTCACAGGACTAAGTTTCGATGGTTTTACTGAACGACCATCCTCAGCTGCAAAACCGCAACTGACCAAGATAGGAAATAATGATTAGATAAGATAAGAAAGCCTGGACAAGAATAAGCAAGTGCCGCCATCTGTTGGTGAAACCAGAACTAAAACATAATTTCTTTAAAGGCTGAAGGCAAAGATGGATTGGAATTAGGATCGTTAACTAGAACAGAAAGATTTTTTTCAATGTGAAATGCCTCTAGAAAATTCAGTTCTCCAATGGAGGATGTTTTTTGAATAATTTTGGCAGCAGAAAAATTGAAAGTGTGATTTTCGGACCAACAATGTTGAGCAACAGAAGATTTCCGTGTTTCCTTTTTTCTAACATATGCCTTATGTTCCTTGACGCGAAATTTTAAGGCTCTCTTAGTTTGGCCAATATAGATTAAACCACACTGGCAAGGAATCCTATAAATACCCCAGGAATTCATATCCAGAATGGGGTGCTTGAGTATGAAACTTGGAATTTTATTGATGGGAGAATAAACGACCCGAAAGTTAAATTTCTGCAAAATATGTGCAACTTTATAGCTAATTGATGGAAAGAAGGGAATGACAACAGAATTTTTATAATCTCCTAAAACAAGAGTGTGCCTTTTAGTGTGTTGAGATGAAAATTTTTTAACTGCTTGATTAATAATGTTGGGTGAAAAGCCCCTGTCAATAGCTATTGCTTTTAAATAATTTAGTTCTTCATCAAGGGATAGTTTGGGGGAGCAAACTTGAAGAGCACGGAAAACATAGGAATAAAATGAATCTAACTTTTGTTTAGTCGGATGACATGATTTAAAGTGTGGTGGAAGGCAAAGGGATGATGGTTTACGGTAAACCGGTTGTTGTTTGACTTCTGAATTAGTATTTGTTCGGCGTGTTATTGTGTCTTAATATAAATAGGTATAGCCTTATCTTTATTCGTAAGTGCCGTGATATTACCATTGGTGATCGGCTTCTTGCACTGCACCTTTCTTTTTAAGTTTCTGGCAAAAGTCGAAAATTTGTTATTGGGCTCATTGAAACTGAAGATTTTTTCGTTCCACCTCTCAGTCCTATGCTGTTTAATATTTTGCCTGATATTCCCACTCAGTCTGTTTACTTCTTTTTTAATCCTCGGATCCCAGGTGAAGTTCCAGCGTTTTCTAAGCCGGTGTCTGTCTTTTATTTGTTCCCTTATAAATCGAGAGAGAATGTCAGGATTATTCTCAGTTTGTATTTTCTTGATAGCGTTTACAAATGCACTTTTGATTCTGTCCGTGAGAGCATCAACTGCAGAGTCTATATCAGCGTTAGTTTTAAGGCCATTAACAGTATGGAAATTACTGAAGATGTCGCCGCTGAAAAGATTCCGCCAATTTTTTATTACTGAACCCAACTGGAAAGACATTCATAAAACATGCACAATAATTAGCCAGAATAATTTTAAAGCAGAAATGGAAAAAAGGGGTATTTATTTGTTTACTAAAAGCTTACCTAACTTCCAAAATACAGTTGAACACTTCAAGATAATAGAAATCCAATTTCACACCTACTAAATTAATTCCAACGCAACAATCAAAGTAATTCTCAAAAATCTCGCAAATCATCGCAAAAGGAGTATATTAGATCTTATCATTTCTACCACTCCAATCCTCATGTGTCTTGAAGTGAAGCATAATCTAACCTCCGATCACGTTCCTTTGGTTGCTACCTTAGGAATCTCTAACAGCAAAACTCCTGAATTCAAGAGCATCACCGACTGGAACTTACTCAGTCTGTTCCTTGCTCAGAAAAAGACTAGAAACTGTTGCTTAAGACTCCTAGCGACATTGATAAAGCTGTTAATACGCTCACTAAGGAAATTAATGATGCTTATAACAGCTCCACCCGTAAAATACCGGCTGTACAATACGCAGGCTTACTTCCAAGCTACATTAGAGATAAAATCAAAGAACGAAATAGAATACGTAAAAGGTGGAATCTCACTTGGGCCCCAGACCTTAAGAATTCATTAAACAGGCTAAATAGAGAAATCAAGAGAGATATTATTCAACACAGAAAGGAAATTTGGGAAAATAAAATTCTTGATTTCAACGAGCCGAATAGCTCCTTTTGGGCTTTTGCGCGCAGACTCAAGCAAAACCCGACTTCCAACAGGCCCATATATACGGAAAGCAGTATTGCTATTACTAATAAAGAAAAAGCAAAAGTATTGGCTGAACATCTTGAAAAACAGTTTGTTCCTAATTCCGACACATGCGACTACGGCTTCGCCTACGACGTCAGAAATTTCGTTCATAACTGGCTGCACGCCCCTACAATTAGAAACTGCGCAAACTTTACCTCTCCGAAAGAAGTTACAAATATAGTCAAAAGACTCAAGATCAGAAAAGCACCTGGACACGTTGAAATTACAAATATCGCCATTAAGGATCTCCCACCTAATATAATCTGCAAATTCACCGGAATCTTAAATGTTTGCTTAGAAAACTCCTATTTCGTCAACTGCTGGAAACAAACAAAAGTCATTTTACTTCCCAAGCCAGGAAAGGACATTACAAAACCAGATGGATTTCGGCCTATAAGCCTACTTCCCGGTCTAGGCAAAATTCTAGAACGAGTAATACTGAACAAGGTGGTTCCTTACTTAGATACTCTGCCACCTGAACAATTCGGAATCCGAAAAGTACTTTCGACCACTAAACAGTTTTCCACACTGACTGAATTAATTGCAGAAGCTATCCACAATAAACAATGTGTCGCCTTACTAATGCTAGACGTGGTGAAAGCTTTCGACCGCGTCAGGTATGAGGGCTAATTTATAAGTTAATCCACTTCAATTTCAGCAGAGAAATCATTCTACTTCTTCGCTCATTTATCACTAGAAAAACATTTTATGTTAGTTTCGGTAAGGACACCTCTGACAGCAAAAGGATTACTGCCGGCGTCCCGCAAGGATCAATTTTAGGCCCGCTTATCTATTTATTTTACGTGGCGGACTTTCCTAAGATCCATATCCCTGATAATCACTTTCTCGGCTGCTACGCGGATGATACCTTGCTAGCAGTCAAATCTATGAAAGCGGAACTTGCCATCCGTAAACTGCAGGATCTCATGCCACAGATAGAAACATGGTGCACCAAGTGACGCATTGTTATAAATCTCAACTCTTAATCGTCAAATCTCAGAAATCTCAACTATTAATCGTACGTAGAAAATTCTTCAGAACTCCTATAAATGCTAGATTAGAAATTTTTAAAACAGATGTTCCAGTTGTCAAAAAGGCCAAATATTTGGGCATTACCTTAAATAATAACCTCACCTGGACCGATCACGTTACTAACGTGAGAAGAAAAGCTGTTGGTGTTATGGCACAGCTTACGCCGTTAATAGGGAAGTACTCGTGCTTAGATCTGCACAAGAAAAGGCATATTTATATTGCAATAATTAGGCCTGTATTTACCTACGCCTCGCCAGCTTGAGCTGCCTATACTAGGAAGGATGTGTCAAAATTACAAGTCCTGCAAAATAAGATTTTAAGGGCCATTGACAATGCCCATTATTATGTCTCGAACGAGACACTTCATAAAGACTTGAAGATTGAATACGTGGACCGTTATTTGCATAGAATGAACACTAATTTCTTCACCAAGGCTCAAAATTATACACACATGCAAAATATTTTAAAGTCTTTGATTATTACGTACTAGAAGAAGATTATAATACTAGGCCCTTCGCCGGGCATCACACCAGGGATTTAAACTTCCCGACCTAATCTATCTCCTAGGTTCTCTTGATTCTATACTGATACACTTAGGTATTTTCAGTATATTTTCAAATTTAGACATGTATTAGTATTTGTATATAGTTGTAAATAGCTTGATTTTGTAAATAACTTATCAAGTATTTTTGTTATCAGAAATTCCAAATTTTGACTTGTGTTTGCATTTCAAGCTTCGCGTTACTCCCTTTTTAGTTCATAGAACTTATCAGACTCGCCGCAGCACTCCGCTTCAGCTTCACAAGCCTTGATGATGCACGGTCACCCCCTTCTCTTTACCTTTGACTTTTCAAACAACGCCGAAGACCAAAAACTATGCACAGGATATGAATATGGAGTTTGCTAGAATGCCCTATGTCTAAGGTGACCAGATTTTAACATTGGTAAAGCGGGACACCATTGACCGGAGGGGGGGGGAGTTTCTTGATTAAAAGTTCGGTCTACACTGGTGTGCAAAAATTAAGGACGAAACGGTTTTTTCAATATAACTTTGCACAAAAGCTTTCTAAATCAAATTAATTACCGTAAGATCCCCAATACGTAAGGACATGAGTAAGGTAAGCAACACTTACTAAAAGAGAAATCAGAGGGATAAAAAGAAGCTTTATTGAAAAAGTAGCATGGAGCGCAATGCGACTGAAGGCCGAAACATCCCTGTGATGGGTGTCCAGCAAGAAACATCCGGTCTTTAATAGGGGATATGATCTCCCCTGATTGCTAGGCAGGTTTCACAGCGTCTGCCCATGCTGAGAATGAGGGTGTCAATGAGTTGTTGAGGCATTGCTGCCCATTCGTCTTGCAGCGCCAATCGAAGCTCCGGAAACGTTACTGGTGGTAAGATACGAGCTGCCAAGCGTCTGCCTAGAAAATCCCATACGTCCTCGATGGGATTGAGATCCGGAGATCGTGCCGGCCAATCCATACGTTCAATATCCTCACTCTCTAAGAGCTGTTCGGCAGCTACTGTGCGATGACATGGTGCATTGTCGTCCATGAAAAGGAACTGCGGACCCATAGCGCCTCTCAAAAGACGCACATATGGAAGAAGAATCTCGTTACAATAACGGGTCCCGTTGACTGAACCTGCGTCGAAGATGTGAAGGTCTGTACGACTACCAAGCATGATGTCTCCCCAAACGAGAACACCGCCACCTCCATACTTGTCCCTTTCAATGATGTTCGAGGGATGATTGCGGCTTCCCCGTTCTCTCCAGATGAGTATGCGATGAGAATCGCTACTCAGACTGAATCTGCTCTCATCTGTAAAGAGTACTCGTTCCCATTCATTGTCCCTCCAATTCCGGTGTTCCCGGCACCACAGAGAACGCCTTCTCCGATGGGCAGGCGTTAGAGGTACACACCGTACAGGGCGTCGTGCAAACAGACCACCATCGTGCAGTCTTCTGGCCACGGTAAAACGCGATATCGGTCGTCCAGTCGCCTGTGTCGTGTGTCTAGCGATTTCTCCCGCTGTCTGCCGCCTGTTTCTTCTGGCCTGTAAGGCAATATACCAGTCATCTGCGGGTGTGGTTCCTCGTGGACGACCACTACTAAACCCCCGGATAGCTGTTCCTGTAGTTTGAAATTGTCTCCAAAGTCGTGAAACGATGCTGTGAGCAATTCCGAACTCTGCAGCCACACTTGTCACACTGCGGCCTTCCTCCAACTTCCCAATGATTCGACCTCGGGTAAAAGCATCCAGATGTCGTCTAACAGATTGATTATTCGCCATTTCTCGCTGAGGCAGCAACTCGGTGTGATTTTAACTGCTATACGGCGTGCAATCTCTTTGCCAGAAATACTGATCTTACACCGACAACATGCTTTATACTACTCAGACACTCCCCCATTACGTCTACCTGCATATCTGCGCATGTGCTACAGTACATCACCTTGCTTAATGTCCTCATTGGTCTTTCTGTCCGCTCTGCCTCTTTGTTCAGGTGATATGCTAATTTTTCGACTTCGTCCTTAATTTTTGCACACCAGTGTATATGGAGCAACACAAATATTCATAGAACGCAAAAAGAGTACTGTAATATATATTTTTTAAATTTCAACATAAGTACAATTTACAAATATAATACATTAAAAAATTACGTATAGTATTATTTTATTCTTTGGCATATTTCTCATTTGAGTGGATTCTTTTAGTAGATTGCTGTCGTTTTTTTGTTGAATAACTTTTGGTCAACTTGTGATGTACAAGATCAGAAGAAATTATTGTGATTATTAGCATGAAAAGACATAAGTCCTTTTGCTAATGATAATTTCTTTTATTTGTCTCCATAAATTGTTTTCCGAAAGAATTCCTGCATTTTGGAGGAAGATGCAGTAGTATTTAAATATCTTTTATATTTCTGTGTCCCCGAGTGCTTTGAAATATGATTCTTCCATCCGGGCGAAATAGAAAATATTACATTTCTCACATTTTACCATGCAATCGCTTTTTTTTTTTTTTTCTAACAAAGGAAATTCACTTCTTAGATCATCTTTGAATTTACATCTTCTGTTCTTATTCATTATGTTAAAAATCTAAAGAAGTAATTTATTATAAATTTATAAATTATATTATAATTTTTTATGTATATATATTGCTTAAAAACACAGTAAATAGGTACATAATTACATGAACGCATTTTATTGATAGTTTAAAAATTAAATTAATTTGTTTGTTATAAAGTTGTAAGGATCTTAAGTTTTACTAACGTTTATTTTATTTTAAATCTTTACTATCACTTCTTATTTTCTACTTCCGGCCAGAATTATAAGCGTTAACGTATTTATGCAAAATTTGTCTGGCGAACGCCAAGTATTTAAGTTGTGGCCTTTTGCCAAGCGAGGAGAGGAAGCAGTTAGTCGAGCAGGCCGCTTACCTTAGAAGTTTTACTCAGTTGCTGGTTGCCTTCCAGGCCAGAGGTTTAATCCTCTTGATAACTTTAAACGTATTGTAGTGTTCACAGTTCTCTGTACTACATACGGCTTCCTGTTAATATAAGGCCAATCTTCCACGTTTATTATTTTAAAGTTAAATTAGAGTTTAGTTATATTTTTATATTCTTACGTTTAGACCACAAGTAGTGGGTCTTTGTATTCCGAAGTACGGAAGTTATTGTAAATAGAGAAAAATAAAGGGTTTTGTAAACCCTTCTTGTGTATCCTGTCTACTTCCCACAGTTATTGAACATAGCTTTAGTAAGCTCCCTGTTCCGGGTCAGGACAGTTAATGTTTCCAAAGCAAGTAAAGAGGAACACCAGTCCTGATAGTGGCGCCCGACGAAAAAGAATAACCATGGTCAAGTTTCAAGAAGAACCTGTGGTGCCTGCAGAAGCGGCTCAGAATCCAGAAATACCAGCTGCCGCCCTGGAAGGATTTGGTTACATCGTCCAGACCATGAGCGCTTCGATGAAACCAGAAGCAACATTTAATGGAAACTCACCGGTAACCAGTTTTTTGGAAAAATTGGATGACCACTTCATGCTCTACCCCGTGCACGAATTTCGAAAAGTTACCTTAGCTACCAGCGCTTTGACGGGCCAAGCGCTTAACTGGTTCAACTGTATAGGCAGAAGTCTCTTAGGGTCAAGCAGGAAGTCCCATCTATACTTACGAGAATTTCAAGACCGCCCTACTAAAAGCCTTCCCTGTTGTAAGGGATCGTGCGAAATTAGAAACGGAACTTTTCAGTATATATCAGCAAAGAATCGAAAATCTCTCAAGCTTTATTTTAAGAAAAATTAACGTCTTCAAACTCTTGTATGAAAACCGTCCGGATCCTGAGATAATTCAAGTGATTTTGCCGAGGTTACTGCCCCAAGTGCAAGACTTTATTGAATTAAGAAATCCGACTACACTGGAAAAGTTATTTGAGCTAGCAATCCAGTTTGAAAGTAGAAGAACGGCGGACATTGAAAGAAGACGCCAATATCAACAGCGAAACCAATTTGGTGCGCCAAGACTACAGCAAACTCAAGCACACGGCTACGGAAGCAAAGCGAATCATTGGGCAAGGAAACCCGAGCATTCAAAAACAGCCGGCGAACGTCGACAGTTCAATAGCAATCCAGGAAAAAAGTCTCAAGGCCAGTGGAAAAAGAAGGAAAGCACGGAAATGAAAAATAATTTAAACTAAAACGGATTTCTGCTGACGAGAGGGTGCGGAAATCCGAAGGCCACGAAAACCCCTCTTCCTTCAAGTTAAATACAGTAATGGTGAAAAATTTGAGTCTTCCGAAGATTGAAGTGTTGGTGAATAATATCCCAGCCACCGCACTCCTGGATACAGGCGCGCAGTGTTCCTGTGTGGCAGAAGATTTTTTTAGGAAGTATTTTCGGAAATACCGCATATATAATTCGGATAATACGACAGTGTTAGCGGCGCAAGGAGAAAAATGTAAGTGTATAGGTAAATTACCGCTGTATGTCCGTATCAAGGACGAACAAGTAAAGGTGATGTTTTTCATAGTAAAGAATCTGCAAGCACATATTATTTTAGGAATAGATTTTCTTTCAGAGGCACAAGCAACGCTGGATTTTAACGAAGCGTCCCTTAAGCTGACGATGAAACCAGTTCGTGGAGAAAAGGCTGAACCGCCGATGTTAAATCTTGACCACCTGCCTAATGAAGAACAGCGAAGAATCCGACAAGTGGTAAGTGAATTTGCTTCGTTATTTAGTGATATTCCAGGATTTACTCAGGTTACTAACCATAGTATTGACACCGGAGATTCAATGCCAGTTCGCCACAAAGCATACCGGTATGATAAGAATAAGGAAAAAATTATAGAATGGCATATCACCGATATGCTACGTAAAAAGATCATAACGCCCATCTCAAGTAGTTATGCTAGCCCGGTGGTTTTATGTAAGGAAAATAATGACTATCCTTTGACACATCCAAAAAGGTGGAGATTCGCAATTGACTACCGTAAATTAAACTCCATAACTAAATATCCGGTATACCCGTTACCTATTATTGAAGAAATTCTAAGGAACATAACATCCACCAAATATATGACGACTTTAGACCTAACGACTGGTTATTTTCAAATAGGGGTTAGGCCTGAGGACGTGCCTAAGACTGCTTTTATAACCAAGTCTGGCACTTATGCATTTCTGCGTATGCCGTTTGGCCTTTCAGGGGCACCGGCAACATTTCAGCGATGTATGGACATTGCGTTAAGGCCTGTTCTTGGAAAGTCCACATTTTACTATTATTAGTGATAATAGAGATTATTACTAGTGATAATCTCGACCAACATGTACAGGATTTAAGACAGGTGTTTTCTTTATTAAATGAGGCCGGTCTAAAAGTTAATGTCGAAAAGTGCAAATTTGCAGCCCCTGAATTAAAATATTTAGGTTACAAAATATCTCACAAAGGAATCGAGACAGACGAATCAAAAATAATCGCTGTACAAAAGTATCCGACTCCGAACACGGCAAAGAAACTCTCTTCTTTTCTAGGACTTTGTTCATATTATAGGTCCTTTATAAAAGATTTTGCAGCTATTGCTGAACCATTGTTAAAATTAAAAAGGAAAAAAGCAAGATTCTCGTGGACGGCCAAAGCCAATAGTGCTTTCGAAAAATTAAAACAAGCATTAACGCAAGCCCCTGTGTTGAAATTTCCTGAAAAGGATGAGAATTTAGAAATTTCAGCGGATGCTTCGGATTATGCGGTAGGAGCGGTACTTTCGCAAAATCAACAGCCCGTGGCATTTTTTAGCCGAACTTTAAATTAAACACAAAGAAATTATTCCGCGATTGAGAGAGAGGCACTTGCAGTTCTGTTAGCAGTGCAAAAGTTCCGAGTCTATTTTGGAAAGGCGCCAATAACAGTGTACTCTGATCATGAGGCGGTAACTAGATTGTACTCAGGGAAAAACTTATCCCCAAGGTTAATAAGATGGGCACTCAAGCTACAAGAATATAATCTGGTAATCAAGCATACCCCCCGGAAAGGAAAATATCGTAGCAGATGCCCTGTCCAGAATTAAAATAGATGAAGAAGGTAATACCGTAAAGGTGGCAATGCTCACAGCATGTACAATAAATTCCCGAGAAACTGTAATAACCGAACTGGGTAAGGATCCTGAGTTTGGAAGCATTTATGAGTATTTAAAGGATAATGAAAATTTTAGCCACCAAGATATTGTGGCGATAAGAAATAGGGCGGCCCATTACGAACTAATAGATGGTCTATTATTTTATACAAAAACTACGAATTCCAACAACGAATTTCGACCTGTTATCCCAGCTAGTCTTAGATTAAATATCCTGCAGGAGCTCCATGACAGCTCTTTAGCTTTCATGCTGGTATTCGAAAAACTATCCAACGCGTACGTGAGGCAGTCTATTTTCCTGAACTGCAAAAGTTAACAAGGGCGTATGTCCAGTCCTGCCCAACATCTCAAGCAGTTAATTATATTAATTTCCGCCCGGCCGGGTTTCTAAATAGTATTAAATCCGAATTTCCAAATGAAATAATTGGCATCGATTTATTGGGCCCTTTCCCAAAAAGTCAGTTAAATAAAAGTCGCTATCTCCTTGTTATGGTTGATCATTTTAGTAAGTGGACCGAAATTGTTCCCATAAAACGAGCCTCCGCGAAATTAGTTACTGATTCTATTTTAAATAAATATATTTTAAAATACGGGGCGCCCCTAAAAGTTATATCGGATAATGGTCCTCAATTTGTAAGTAATGTATTTGAAGACATGTGCCAAAAACTGGGCATACGTCATTTAAAAATGGTCCCGTATTGGCCGCAATCGAATATAGCGGAACGGGTCAATAGAAATATAGTGAAAATTATCCGTAGTTATGTTAAAAATTTTCATAAAAGCTGGGATAACTATGTCAATGAATTTGCTTTCGCCCTTAGGACCGCAAAACATGATACGACAAACATGATACTGCCTAAAAATAACTGCTGAGTTTTTTTTAGGCAGAAAGATTATAACGCCGTTAGATAAATTATTTTATGTGCAACAAAGAGCCCCAGAATTTAAAATGGGTGATATAGAAAAACTAATTAAAGAAGCAAAAAAGAATACGGAAGTAGCACAGAGAAAACAAAAACTGTATTACGACTTGAAACGACGGGGAGTAACTTATAAAGTAGGGAATGAAGTATTAAAAATTAAGCATTCACTTTCTTCAGCACCAGAAGATAAAACTGCCAAATTTTTTCCACGATTTGAAGGACTATATGTCATAGAAAAAATAACTCACGGTGTAGTAGTGTTAAAAGCCAGAAATGGGAAACCTGCTCCGCAAACATTGATCAAATCAAACCCTACTATGATCGTAATAAAATGCAAATTTTCAAAGATCTTTTGCAGGATCCGGCACGGCAGACACCGCAGGCACAAGCTCCAGAGGTGGAACAACGACAAGTACAAGGACAAGCCATTAAGAGGCAGGAGCAAGTGAAAAGAAAGTTTCCCCGCGGGAAAATTAAAGGTAGCAAGAAAAATAAGCCTTTCCACCGTCCAGAAAAGAGAGCTCACGAATACCCCCAGAATGAAGAAGGGAGAAGGACGACGAATGCAAAGAGAGCCAGGAGAAATGACGGCAACTATAACCCGGCTCTAAAACGGAAGATCTACTCATCCGACAGGACTCTCCGCAGCAAATGTCGCCGAACTGCGGAAGGACCACCAGCGGCGGAGGAAAAGTTACAAGGAAAATTTGAACGGCCAGCAACGAGGTCCAAGCAGGAACACGAAAGAAGTTAATCCCGGTTCCGCCAAGACCAGCTGCCATCAAACGGCCAAGACCACAGGCAGAGGCGAAAAAGGAGGTATTCAAGGGTGACCGAACTGGAAAAAAAAGAAAGCTTCTAGAGGAAGGCACTGAAGGGCGAGCCCGCACACGAAGGAGGATAAATCAAACAAAAATCTACGCTACTTTCCAGGACTGGGCTCAGAAAAGAATGTCCGAATATCACAAAGATAAGTAAAATTTTATGTTACTTTGCAAACTTAAGTTAATCTTTCATTCTTACTGCAAGTGGCAGATTTCAAGAAGTTTTACCTCATGCGAGGTCTACCTTTATCGCCAAAAGGGCGAGAAATGAGTTGTTACCGATTTTGGTATTATGTTTTTCAATTACTCGCGTGTAAAACTAAAGTTGATGTATAATAGCGATGTGTAAAGACTTAAATATTGTAAAAGTTATTGTATAAATTTTATTTAAAACATTCTGGCAAGAAAGAAGTTTTAGTCTGAAAGACTTTTTGAAATGAAGTATTTCAATGTAGAAAAATTGGCACTTGCTTTGAAAAGAATAGAAGTTAACAATGTACTACTAATGTATGTTGTCAAATGCGTAAAATTAACGGCATGTTAATATGTTCTTATATACAATGTGAACTGTTATTTCAAATGTTAAGAAATACCGTGATATGGTAAAAGTGAAAGTAATGTTAAAATTTTTTTTATTCGTGTGACTGTAAAAAGACTAAATCATGGTGAATATGTGTTAAAGGTTGAATGAATGTAGTTAGGCTCTCTGACGCTACACTTCAGAGTTAGCCACTTTCAGAATAGTACCTCAGGGTTTAGAGTTGAAGTTAGGGTGTGTTACGAGGTCTTGGTATGTTGAATTTTTAACACGTTAGTGCTTTGATTGTAGGAGGAAGTGTTGAACACGTAGACATAAAACACATTCGTGTTTGGTGTTCTTTTACAACACATGTCAGAGAGCACGGAGAGAGATAATTAAAATAGTCATGAATGAAATAAGAATGTTAAGAGAAATATAATTATACATGTTACTTGCCATTTCATTGTGTAACATTTCATTAAACTAGTTTTCTTCCAGATCTCTGGAAGGAACCAGATTTGAATAAAAGCTCCTGTTTAGATGCAGTACAGATGAAAAAATTGCGTGTCCTGGGAGCTGCTATTGTAAAAACAAATTTCTTTCTTTTAAATTTCTAGTTTCTAGCGAAAAATGTTTGTAAAAGATTGGCCTCGCGTTAGATTCTAGAGCTAAAAGTTTTCAACAAGGTCGTTTTAGACCTCAGTTTCAAACTAATTAACTCTGGCGGGAAGTATGTAAGGATCTTAAGTTTTACTAAAGTTTATTTTATTTTAAATCTTTACTATCACTTCTTATTTTCTACTTCCGGCCAGAATTATAAGCGTTAACGCATTTATGCAAAATTTGTCTGGCGAACGCCAAGTATTTAAGTTGTGGCTTTTTGCCAAGCGAGGAGAGGAAGCAGTTAGTCGAGCAGGCCGCTTATCTTAGAAGTTTTACTCAGTTGCTGGTTGCCTTCCAGGCCAGAGGTTTAATCCTCTTGATAACTTTAAACGTATTGTAGTGTTCACAGTTCTCTGTACTACATACGGCTTCCTGTTAATATAAGGCCAATCTTCCACGTTTATTATTTTAAAGTTAAATTAGAGTTTAGTTATATTTTTATATTCTTACGTTTAGACCACAAGTAGTGGGTCTTTGTATTCCGAAGTACGGAAGTTATTGTAAATAGAGAAAAATAAAGGGTTTTGTATACCCTTCTTGTGTATCCTGTCTACTTCCCACAGTTATTGAACATAGCTTTAGTAAGCTCTCTGTTCCGAGTCAGGTCCTTGCATGTTCCCGAAGAAAGTTAGACGGAACATTGAACCTGATAAAGTAACTGCACTGGTGTGCAAAAATTAAGGACGAAGTCGAAAAATTAGCATATCAGCTCAACGAAGAGGCAGAGCGGACAGAAAGAACAATGAGTAGATTAAGTAAGGTGATGTACTGTAGCACATGCGCAGATATGCAGGTAGACGTAATGGGGGAGTGTCTGAGTAGTATAAAGCATGTTGTCGGTGTAAGATCAGTATTTCTGGCAAAGAGATTGCACGCCGTATAGCAGTTAAAATCACACCGAGTTGCTGCCTCAGCGAGAAATGGCGAATAATCAATCTGTTAGACGACATCTGGATGCTTTTACCCGAGGTCGAATCATTGGGAAGTTGGAGGAAGGCCGCAATGTGACAAGTGTGGCTGCAGAGTTCGGAATTGCTCACAGCATCGTTTCACGACTTTGGAGACAATTTCAAACTACAGGAACAGCTATCCGGGGGTTTAGTAGTGGTCGTCCACGAGGAACCACACCCGCAGATGACTGGTATATTGCCTTACAGACCAGAAGAAACAGGCGGCAGACAGTGGGAGAAATCGCTAGACACACTACACAGGCGACTGGACGACCGATATCGCGTTTTACCGTGGCCAGAAGACTGCACGGTGGTGGTCTGTTTGCACGACGCCCTGTACGGTGTGTACCTCTAACGCCTGCCCATCGGAGAAGGCGTTCTCTGTGGTGCTGGGAACACCGGAATTGGAGGGACAATGAATGGGGACGAGTACTCTTTACAGATGAGAGCAGATTCAGTCTGAGTAGCGATTCTCATCGCATACTCATCTGGAGAGAACGGGGAAGCCGCAATCATCCCTCGAACATCATTGAAAGGGACAGGTATGGAGGTGGCGGTGTTCTCGTTTGGGGAGACATCATGCTTGGTAGTCGTACAGACCTTCACATCTTCGACGCAGGTTCAGTCAACGGGACCCGTTATTGTAACGAGATTCTTCTTCCATATGTGCGTCTTTTGAGAGGCGCTATGGGTCCGCAGTTCCTTTTCATGGACGACAATGCACCATGTCATCGCACAGTAGCTGCCGAACAGCTCTTAGAGAGTGAGGATATTGAACGTATGGATTGGCCGGCACGATCTCCGGATCTCAATCCCATCGAACACGTATGGGATTTTCTAGGCAGACGCTTGGCAGCTCGTACCTTACCACCAATAACGATTCCGGAGCTTCGATTGGCGCTGCAAGACGAATGGGCAGCAATGCCTCAACAACTCATTGACACCTTCATTCTCAGCATGGGCAGACGCTGTGAAACCTGCCTAGCAGTCAGGGGAGATCATATCCCTATTAAAGACCGGATGTTTCTTGCTGGACACCCTTCACAGGGATGTTTCGGCCTTCAGTCGCATTGCGCTCCATGCTACTTTTTCAATAAAGCTTCTTTTTATCCCTCTGATTACTGAGTTTAATTTACGGTAGTCAATTGCGAATCTCCACCTTTTTGGATGTGTCAAAGGATAGTCATTATTTTCCTTACATAAAACCACCGGGCTAGCATAACTACTTGAGATGGGCGTTATGATCTTTTTACGTAGCATATCGGTGATATGCCATTCTATAATTTTTTCCTTATTCTTATCATACCGGTATGCTTTGTGGCGAACTGGCATTGAATCTCCGGTGTCAATACTATGGTTAGTAACCTGAGTAAATCCTGGAATATCACTAAATAACGAAGCAAATTCACTTACCACTTGTCGGATTCTTCGCTGTTCTTCATTAGGCAGGTGGTCAAGATTTAACATCGGCGGTTCAGCCTTTTCTCCACGAACTGGTTTCATCGTCAGCTTAAGGGACGCTTCGTTAAAATCCAGCGTTGCTTGTGCCTCTGAAAGAAAATCTATTCCTAAAATAATATGTGCTTGCAGATTCTTTACTATGAAAAACATCACCTTTACTTGTTCGTCCTTGATACGGACATACAGCGGTAATTTACCTATACACTTACATTTTTCTCCTTGCGCCGCTAACACTGTCGTATTATCCGAATTATATATGCGGTATTTCCGAAAATACTTCCTAAAAAAATCTTCTGCCACACAGGAACACTGCGCGCCTGTATCCAGGAGTGCGGTGGCTGGGATATTATTCACCAACACTTCAATCTTCGGAAGACTCAAATTTTTCACCATTACTGTATTTAACTTGAAGGAAGAGGGGTTTTCGTGGCCTTCGGATTTCCGCACCCTCTCGTCAGCAGAAATCCGTTTTAGTTTAAATTATTTTTCATTTCCGTGCTTTCCTTCTTTTTCCACTGGCCTTGAGACTTTTTTCCTGGATTGCTATTGAACTGTCGACGTTCGCCGGCTGTTTTTGAATGCTCGGGTTTCCTTGCCCAATGATTCGCTTTGCTTCCGTAGCCGTGTGCTTGAGTTTGCTGTAGTCTTGGCGCACCAAATTGGTTTCGCTGTTGATATTGGCGTCTTCTTTCAATGTCCGCCGTTCTTCTACTTTCAAACTGGATTGCTAGCTCAAATAACTTTTCCAGTGTAGTCGGATTTCTTAATTCAATAAAGTCTTGCACTTGGGGCAGTAACCTCGGCAAAATCACTTGAATTATCTCAGGATCCGGACGGTTTTCATACAAGAGTTTGAAGACGTTAATTTTTCTTAAAATAAAGCTTGAGAGATTTTCGATTCTTTGCTGATATATACTGAAAAGTTCCGTTTCTAATTTCGCACGATCCCTTACAACAGGGAAGGCTTTTAGTAGGGCGGTCTTGAAATTCTCGTAAGTATAGATGGGACTTCCTGCTTGACCCTAAGAGACTTCTGCCTATACAGTTGAACCAGTTAAGCGCTTGGCCCGTCAAAGCGCTGGTAGCTAAGGTAACTTTTCGAAATTCGTGCACGGGGTAGAGCATGAAGTGGTCATCCAATTTTTCCAAAAAACTGGTTACCGGTGAGTTTCCATTAAATGTTGCTTCTGGTTTCATCGAAGCGCTCATGGTCTGGACGATGTAACCAAATCCTTCCAGGGCGGCAGCTGGTATTTCTGGATTCTGAGCCGCTTCTGCAGGCACCACAGGTTCTTCTTGAAACTTGACCATGGTTATTCTTTTTCGTCGGGCGCCACTATCAGGACTGGTGTTCCTCTTTACTTGCTTTGGAAACATTAACTGTCCTGACCCGGAACAGGGAGCTTACTAAAGCTATGTTCAATAACTGTGGGAAGTAGACAGGATACACAAGAAGGGTTTACAAAACCCTTTATTTTTCTCTATTTACAATAACTTCCGTACTTCGGAATACAAAGACCCACTACTTGTGGTCTAAACGTAAGAATATAAAAATATAACTAAACTCTAATTTAACTTTAAAATAATAAACGTGGAAGATTGGCCTTATATTAACAGGAAGCCGTATGTAGTACAGAGAACTGTGAACACTACAATACGTTTAAAGTTATCAAGAGGATTAAACCTCTGGCCTGGAAGGCAACCAGCAACTGAGTAAAACTTCTAAGGTAAGCGGCCTGCTCGACTAACTGCTTCCTCTCCTCGCTTGGCAAAAGGCCACAACTTAAATACTTGGCGTTCGCCAGACAAATTTTGCATAAATACGTTAACGCTTATAATTCTGGCCGGAAGTAGAAAATAAGAAGTGATAGTAAAGATTTAAAATAAAATAAACGTTAGTAAAACTTAAGATCCTTACAACTTTATAACAAACAAATTAATTTAATTTTTAAACTATCAATAAAATGCGTTCATGTAATTATGTACCTATTTACTGTGTTTTTAAGCAATATATATACATAAAAAATTATAATATAATTTATAAATTTATAATAAATTACTTCTTTAGATTTTTAACATAATGAATAAGAACAGAAGATGTAAATTCAAAGATGATCTAAGAAGTGAATTTCCTTTGTTAGAAAAAAAAAAAAAAAGCGATTGCATGGTAAAATGTGAGAAATGTAATATTTTCTATTTCGCCCGGATGGAAGAATCATATTTCAAAGCACTCGGGGACACAGAAATATAAAAGATATTTAAATACTACTGCATCTTCCTCCAAAATGCAGGAATTCTTTCGGAAAACAATTTATGGAGACAAATAAAAGAAATTATCATTAGCAAAAGGACTTATGTCTTTTCATGCTAATAATCACAATAATTTCTTCTGATCTTGTACATCACAAGTTGACCAAAAGTTATTCAACAAAAAAACGACAGCAATCTACTAAAAGAATCCACTCAAATGAGAAATATGCCAAAGAATAAAATAATACTATACGTAATTTTTTAATGTATTATATTTGTAAATTGTACTTATGTTGAAATTTAAAAAATATATATTACAGTACTCTTTTTGCGTTCTATGAATATTTGTGTTGCTCCATATACACTGGTGTGCAAAAATTAAGGACGAAGTCGAAAAATTAGCATATCACCTGAACAAAGAGGCAGAGCGGACAGAAAGACCAATGAGGACATTAAGCAAGGTGATGTACTGTAGCACATGCGCAGATATGCAGGTAGACGTAATGGGGGAGTGTCTGAGTAGTATAAAGCATGTTGTCGGTGTAAGATCAGTATTTCTGGCAAAGAGATTGCACGCCGTATAGCAGTTAAAATCACACCGAGTTGCTGCCTCAGCGAGAAATGGCGAATAATCAATCTGTTAGACGACATCTGGATGCTTTTACCCGAGGTCGAATCATTGGGAAGTTGGAGGAAGGCCGCAGTGTGACAAGTGTGGCTGCAGAGTTCGGAATTGCTCACAGCATCGTTTCACGACTTTGGAGACAATTTCAAACTACAGGAACAGCTATCCGGGGGTTTAGTAGTGGTCGTCCACGAGGAACCACACCCGCAGATGACTGGTATATTGCCTTACAGGCCAGAAGAAACAGGCGGCAGACAGCGGGAGAAATCGCTAGACACACGACACAGGCGACTGGACGACCGATATCGCGTTTTACCGTGGCCAGAAGACTGCACGATGGTGGTCTGTTTGCACGACGCCCTGTACGGTGTGTACCTCTAACGCCTGCCCATCGGAGAAGGCGTTCTCTGTGGTGCCGGGAACACCGGAATTGGAGGGACAATGAATGGGAACGAGTACTCTTTACAGATGAGAGCAGATTCAGTCTGAGTAGCGATTCTCATCGCATACTCATCTGGAGAGAACGGGGAAGCCGCAATCATCCCTCGAACATCATTGAAAGGGACAAGTATGGAGGTGGCGGTGTTCTCGTTTGGGGAGACATCATGCTTGGTAGTCGTACAGACCTTCACATCTTCGACGCAGGTTCAGTCAACGGGACCCGTTATTGTAACGAGATTCTTCTTCCATATGTGCGTCTTTTGAGAGGCGCTATGGGTCCGCAGTTCCTTTTCATGGACGGCAATGCACCAAGTCATCGCACAGTAGCTGCCGAACAGCTCTTAGAGAGTGAGGATATTGAACGTATGGATTGGCCGGCACGATCTCCGGATCTCAATCCCATCGAACACGTATGGGATTTTCTAGGCAGACGCTTGGCAGCTCGTACCTTACCACCAATAACGATTCCGGAGCTTCGATTGGCGCTGCAAAACGAATGGGCAGCAATGCCTCAACAACTCATTGACACCTTCATTCTCAGCATGGGCAGACGCTGTGAAACCTGCCTAGCAGTCAGGGGAGATCATATCCCTATTAAAGACCGGATGTTTCTTGCTGGACACCCTTCACAGGGATGTTTCGGCCTTCAGTCGCATTGCGCTCCATGCTACTTTTTCAATAAAGCTTCTTTTTATCCCTCTGATTTCTCTTTCAGTAAGTGTTGCTTACATTACTCATGTCCTTACGTATTGGGGATCTTACGGTATTAAATGTGTTGATTTGGAAAGCTTTTGTATAAAGTTATATTGAAAAAACCGTCTCGTCCTTAATTTTTGCACACCAGTGTATATTTAAAAAATTATTTAAATTTTTATCCCATAATTCTTTTAAAATAATAACAGTATTAACTTGTATTATTTTTCCTCTGAATTTGCCGTAATGTAAGTCGTAAGCGTGACTTTCAAGACCGACGCTAGACCTTTCGCCGCCACTATAAAATATAAACAATAAGAGTACTGTTTGCTAAATTCAAGAAAATTTATGTGTATGTGAAATAAATAAATAAATAACGTACCTAAGTTATCTGAATAGCTGATTCGTTGACATGACTTGTTTAATTAGCTCTAGCACGCAGTTGAAATGACTTGTTTAATTAGCTCTAGCAATGTGTATCGTCTGAGAGACAGTTATAAAATGTTTTCGTCAATGCCAGTGCCAAAAAATGCCATGAAGTCCAAACAACGGTGGTGGAATTCTAACAACTGATTAATAATGCGAACTTTGATAAGCAGTTCTCGATCATCAGTTGTCAACAATTATTTGTTAATATTAAAATTTAACATTATAAAATTAACAAAAAGAATATAAGACACATATCCTGGCGAAGTAGCCACATGGCCGCCGAAAAACGTATTCTCCGGCCGTTCCCTAGCTTATCGTGAATTCTTTCAAAAAATTGGTACTATTTTAAAACGTCGCGGAACAAATTGTTAAAAATTGGGACTGTCCCGCCGAAAGCGGGACGTCTGGTCATCTTACCTATGCCATCCTTCTACCGAATTGTTTACTCTCGGATGGCCATTGACAACGCGCTCATGAACACGTAATTCCATTTACATATTCCAAGCCGTGGTTGTGCTCGGAGATTGCACCTTATTCGTCCTTTATATCTATTTTCTCATTTCATCTTCTCAAATAATTCTTCAAATACTCATCTAGCATTATATTCCGGCACAAAACTCAATGCTAATCGCCATTTTAAAATGCACACGCTCATTTTCGTTACTTATATATAAAGTTCCACCAGATTTTAATTATATTAAAATACTTGGCAATGACCATTATGTTTTATTACCTGTAATAGCAATTATTCCCTCTTATATAATAAGAGACATTAATCTGTTGTTGACTAAAAGCTTCCGTCGGTATTCTTTTGGGGCTACTTTAACAGGTCATGAAAATTACAAAATATTTGAACTATTACTCAATTTCATGTTGAATTCCAGATCAAAACTATATTAAAGAAAGGAACTTTGCTATTTAAGAGTTTTAATTATATATTTTATTTGTTAAACTTCGTCTGCATCTATTAATACAGACGTATTTGGGAAAAAAAAAAAAAAAGAAAAAAAGAAAAAAAAAACCTTTTTAAATTTGTGCTTTAAGAGAAACCAATTTGGAATTTTGTGTTTATATTGCATAAAAACGTGTTTCCTAGCCGTTTTCTGTTTATGTAAAGAATTCGATACATACGAGAACGTTATAGGATCTGGATTTTTGTGAAAATGTTTGATTTTTTTCACCTCTGAAATTGACAGCGATACATAAATTTTCTCAAGCACGTGCTGATAAGAAGGCCATAACATGTATCTTATCCTTCTTTCCTCTTTCTAATCAAGAGAAATTGGAAGAAGTTTGGTACTTCAAGAAAGAAGGCAGAAAGCGAGGATAACGTTGATCATTTAACTTTGATATAGCCAAATAGGCACAAGCAGACTTTTCGAAATATTTTTGGAGTTAAAAAAAGAAATGCAAAGAAAAGTATGCTAAGTATTGCAAGTCGGCTAAAGTGTCAGCAATAAATACTGTTATGTATAAAGCCTTCCACATCAGCCATGAGATATTAAAAAAGAAATCTTTCGTATCGAAACAGACAAAAATACAGTATTTATTCAAAAATAGAATACCCTTTTTTTTTTTTTTTGCTACATATTTGTTCTGGAATTTAATATGGATCTTAAAATTGGGTAATTTAATCAATGGAATTACAGACTGAAAAGAAAGAATTAAATTAGCACAATGCATAGAATAATTACACTGTTCAAATAATAAATAAGCTACACAGGTCATTTCCATATATAATAGCCACGAGTAGAGATTCCAGTTTAAATCTGCACCCGCTACACTAGTTACTGGTGTGTCTTTTGGGGTAAAGTAATATACAATTATATATTATTAGTTTTTCCTAATTTTTCTTTCAATATTGTAGTAAAAATATTGTATTTAATTAGGCGGCTTGATTTCTTTTTTGTCAGAAACAAATAAATTCTAATCGGGATCATGCTTTCATTAAAAATTAACATATATTTTTATTTTATAAAATGTACCCTGAATATAAAGGGGAGTCTTATTTCGAGTAAATACCAGTAATATATGTGTAACCACCTTCCATGGATTCAGACGAGGTTGAGACAGTTATTCTTTTTCTTCTGCAAACATCTTCTGTATCTCTTAACAGTTTAAATTTTCGTGAATCACTTTCATACATCATCACTACAACTGTCACTAATTTTGTGTGTTTCAGTGTGCCTCTTATTCCCTGCTCTTGTTAAATAAATTTACACTGCAAATGAGAACTTTTGGTTTATAATGATCCTACTTCATAGGATCATTTCTACAGCTTGTATATTTATCAAATGATTCCTGATTTTATTACATATGATTATTTTTCAGTTTTTTTCCTCCTTAGTGTGTGTGTGTGTGTGTGTGTTATATGATGTGAATAGGTAAGTTAATTTTTTATATCCCTGAGAAGACAAGGAAATTTGTAAATGTATAGTGTCTTTACGGCACAGATGCGCTTAAAATACCATCTATTCCAAAATCTGCTCGAGATGACAATAGGGGAAGAGGGATAGAAGACCCTCAGATTTGTATCCCTTCAAAATTGAGAAGGGGCTGTGCAAATTTCACCTTGTACAGACATTAGGATTTTTTGAAAGCAAGAAAGATGAAAAATATGCAACGCCTTCGCCGGGAATCGAATCGCGGACCCTCTCAATTACGCGCTGAGCGTGCAGACCACTACACCACGAAGGCTCGCTAAGAAATACCTTATACACTTATTGCTTGGCGCAGCACTTGTTTGTAATAAAATCTTGTCGATTAAATGGATGGGGCTGCGCCCTATTTGTACCTTATACACTCCCCCTTTTTTAAGGGCGTCATCACCTTTACACGTTCAAAAAATCGAATTTTATTATTATTATTATTATTTTGCATTTTTAGAAACTGTAAGCATTTCTGTGTCTGTTAAAAAACAAACGGTGTAACGATATTCGAGTTAGAACCTTAAAAATTATGAATTAAAGAAACCGATCTTGAGGTAAATATTGCCAGATCGAGCATTTAAATCATCACCTGACATTTGCTTACATTTGTACGCGCGGCTGCTTACGAATTTCCACTCGTAGATTGCTTTAATTTTTACTGTTAACATCATGTATATTGGTAAAATTGAGTGTGTCGCACACATTCAGAAAAGAATGGGCACTAAATTACGAAAGCAAGAAATGAAGGGGAAGAAACTTAGTAAGGGCAAAACTCTCAGTGGAAAAGGTCGCCTTACGGATGATATTATAAACCAATTAATTAAGACAATTTATTAATAAAATAATACAATAATTGACAATTTATTAAGGAAATGCTATTAGAAAACATTACAATTCTGTAATATATGCAAAAAGCAGTGGTGGCAATATTTTACCACAAACGTTCAACCGACGTGGAACCTACTCACAATTTTTGCCCAACAGGGAAGGATTCGTGGTGTACATATCAAAGAGCGAGTGCGAATCTGAGATCGTACAAACATAAAAATTCAATTCTACCACCTGTAATGGATGCTATCAAAAGATATGTTTAAAGATATTAGTATATGCCATTATTACTAAAAAGGTGTTTAGGAGGACAAACCCAGAATCCAAATGAATCGTTGAACGCCTTGATTTGGAAATTGTGTCCTAAAAATTCCGGGTGTGGTTATAATATTGTAAAGACAGCAGTAAATGAAGCAGTTATTATATACAACGAAGTTCAAGCTGGGCGATTACATACTAGGAATGAACTTGGATACCGAATTAGTGATAATGCGGTCAAGTTTACAGCAGACACTGATCAACGTCGTATTCAGTCAGCCAAAATAAAGGCAGAGATGTCTACAATAGATGCTTACAGAGAAAGAAAAGGAGCCAAACTTGTTGCAGTAACAGCTATTGAAGAACAAGTAGGTATGGTGTATGCAGCTGGGCAGTTTTAGGCCCATATCACACGGCGTTTGGCCCACCAGCGGCCGAGCGGTAAAATCTCTGAACACTGGTAGTTCGGTCCGAGGTTCGAGCCCCGCGAACGGGCTGGCTGCATGGGCGTTCTCGTGGTTTTCCCCATGTGTAACGTGCATACGAGCCAGTTTCCCTTAGAAAGTCCTCCACGAAGGCATCCCTCCCCTTAGGCAAATAGCCCTAATGTGCTTTACCGTACTCAATAAACCACCACCACCACACGGCGTTTGTTTCACACGAACAACTGTTTCGGACAAATTTTCTGCCTGGTTTGCTATTGAAATAAAGACGTGCGACTTTTTCCTTCCTTTCCAAAAAAAATTGCAAGTTGTTCGTTTTCAACAAATCAGCTATCAGCTTCGAATGCTATCAGCTTGTTTGTAATGGGTAACCAGTTTTCCCTGTGTTAACCCCAAAGCGATTTATGGTGATTGGCTGTTATGACAAAGCAGAAAAAATTTTCCAAACAGTTGTTCTTCCGAAACAAACCAACGTGTGATAGCAGCCTAACTGTGTTAGTGTTATTTGAGAGAAAATATTTTGAAACTTTAAAATCATTTTTCTAAAAATGGTGATTTTCATACTTGCGCGCATTCTTTAAAAAAAAAATGTATCGTAGCTACTGATTTTAAAATTTCAGAGTAAGTACATGATGATATTGCTGAAAAAATGCACCTACCTTTTCTTTGAAAAATTATTTATAAATATTTATATAATTTTACTTAAAATTTTTTAACGCTTTTCTGTTTTCTAAGGTCTTATTGCAATGGTGTTAATATTCTTTGATATTTCAAAATTTAAATAGGTGAAGAATCATATTTAATGATGTTTCATCACAAAATTGTAAAAATTATTATTGTAACTAGATTTGTATTACACTCAGTTTGCGCGCAGTGCTTTAGTACAAATTTTAAATTTTTGGGAAAATACAGATTGTTTTTTCTTTATAAAACAAATTCTTATACACTATTAGTAAAATAAATCAAGAAACATAATATCTATGTATAGAGATCACACACTGAAAATTTCATATCTCTATGACCATAACAATTTGACTTCTCGAAAATCAGCCAAAATTCTTACTTTTTGTGTTGCGCAAAAGTGATGACTCCCCTTAAAGGGCGACTGGGGTTTTTAGGGGACTCAATCGCCAAATCCTGGCTGTGGAGAACCATCATCCAGCCTCTTTTAGTTCGGGTGCCCCTGTAGAGACTTTACATATTTTTTTGGAAGCAGGCAAGAGGAAAAATACGCAACGCCTTCGCCGGGAATCGAACCGCGGACCTCTTAATTATGCGCTGAGCATGCAGACCACTACACTACGAAGTCTCGCTAAGAAGGCGGAAGAAATATCTTATAACCTTTCTTAAAGAAAATAATTTCTTCTCAAAAAATTTCTTACGGAATAAAAGAAAAATAAATATGAATTATTAGCTGTGTAATAAAAGAAGTAATTTTGCTTGACTTTTTTATCATTTTAGAGAAAATGTGAAAGATTCTGGAATTTGGTGAGCAGACTAAATGAAGCAAATATAAGACGTCACAGCAGATAAGAATTATTAGCAGATACGAATAACCACATTTGATACTAAGCACCGTAACAAGATACTGAAATTAAAGTAATAGTCTTATTAAATGATATTTGAGAAGAAGAATGGTTTTGCTGCAAATCGTGTATAAGATAAACAGTAGCGAAAATTTTCCCTTTCGCTTGCTTTTAAATGACATTGACAGACAATCGTTTCTTTTGTTTGTTTGCTTGTCGTGTCGTTATTAACTTACTCTTTTCCTTTTCCCATTTCTAAATTTTTCATATTAATCTATTTGCTGACACGCAGATATTTAGTTTTGGGTACTTATAAACCAATGATTACCTTGATAAAACGTCCAAAAATTTAATTTCCACATTTATTTATTACTTCACATTATAATTTAATTACTTCTTTTCCTTTCTCAATTTTTTACATCCTTTTTGCTAATAATATCATAATTTTTAAAAACATGTAAGCTACTTAAAAAAATTATGTGATACTTTCTCGAGGAAGGGTTTAAAGATCCTACAGCAGAGAGGGCTTCGCGTAGTACGAGGGCTATCCAGAAAGTAGATAACGGTTTGGAATAAAAAAATAAACAAAGTATAGGAAACAAATTTTATTATATACAGATGAAAGCCACACTCAAATACTACTTTTCTACATAGTCACCATACAAATTAAGGCATTTATCGTAGCGATGTACGAGCTTGGAAATTCCTTCGTCGAAAAATTCGGCCGCCTGCGCCTTCAACCACTTCGTTACCTCTTCTTGCCTTCCATCTTGCACAAAACTTGTGGTAACCAAGCTTTTCGCTGATGATTTCGTGCAACAAACTTCGCGAAATTTGTGGAAAACTCAAAGAAAGTTCCGTTATTGTGAAATTTCGATTTTCACGGACTTTAGCATCGACTTTTTCGAGAAGTTCGGCGGTCACTATGCTGGGTCTCCCACTTCGATCTTCGTCGTGAACATTGGTTCGGCCATTTTGAAATCTTATGACCCACTGACGCACTCCACCTTCAGTGATAATGTTGTCCCCATACACTTCACGAAGCTGCCGATAGATTTCTATCGGTTTACAGTTTTTTGCAGTCAGAAACCTTATTACTGAGCGCACCTCGCAGCTCGCGGGATTTTCAATTAACGCAGACATTTCAAACCGTCACAGTATCTGAACGGAGCACAGCACGAACCTCTCACTAGCACGGCTAGATGCAGACTGAGCTGCGCAACGCTCTGACCCCAAGATGGCCGCGCTAGCCCCTCCCCTAGCGGACACAGACGGAAACGTAATCTACTTCCTGGATGGCCCTCGTATTAGGGCCTTACAAAGTTGCTCATGAGAGTTTTACTAAAGAATTTATATTACTTCCTGCAATTATAATAATTTATTAACTATGTATATTTTTCCATGTACGAAAAAGGTATTCTGCTATTTAATACTCACTGCTCAAAGTTCTTGTCATAACACACCAGATGTCCAACTGATATTCTTCCACAGCCTATATGATGTTGAGAAACGGTTTCAGTGGCGTATAATGAAGGGTGGCCCAAAGGTCATTCTAATATTTCGAATATTCTAAATGATATTCAATAAAAATAACAACTTGTTTTGTTTGTTTACTTACTTTTGTTTCAGTAACTAATGTTTTGGTTCATGAAAACGTGCCATTGAAAAATATACTATGGCACAAAATTATATAAATTTTGAGTCCAAAAATGGACGCTACGCTTCACTCGTGAAAGAGCATACAAGGGCTGCTATGAAATATAAAACCTGCCTACTAAGTTGGGAAGACTTAGAGACAACACTAACTCAGAGCATTAGTGTTGAAATACAGACAACTAGAACTGTCAGAGTGCAACAACACAGTATAAATAGAATACGATTAAAGAGGTTTTTCCTCTCTAGAGAACATATACAAAAGATTAAAGCGACTTCAGTAGTTAATATAAAATTATTTGTCACGTGTATAAAGGCTTAATATATATTACCAACAGCGGTAATTGTTCAAATTTCTTATCAGTGTTCTGAATTGTTTTGTCCATGTATTTCATGGAATGGTTGCCAGAGCGTCAAGGAGGCTGAACTTCTTCCACCGCAATTTTGGGGAGAGAATCTCGGAGAGTGGTCCGAGGGCCTTCCACCTTTCTGCCCTACGACCAAACCACACGAGAGGACAAAGATACTATGCATTTACAAATATCCGTGCCTTCGTTTCGGGATTTGAACCCGGCCTTTCGATACCACATTAGGCTCACCTAACCACTATAACCACTATACTGTCTGGGCGGCTCTTGATTATAAAGTATACACCTTGTGTTGTATTACCCACATCCATGCCAGAATTAAATTACTCCCAAACCCAATGGACCACGTCCGCTAGTAAAGACCTGCAGTGCATGCGTTATCTGATCACGAAAGGTCTTGGATGGACGCAGATGATAATGGTATATTAAAGGTGTCTTTAACAAACTCCCACCCATTCATCCGAGAAAAAAAAAAAAAAGAAATTGCTTGGTGTAAGTTTCGATGAACGGATGATAATTTGAAAGTAGTTGTCTCCATGGTGCAGAAAACCAAAATAGATCGATTGAGAACACAATTGAGAAACATTTACACATTCCTGTGATATTTGGGGTAAGGTAGCTAAGTCCATCTGCTGAAATATAATCGCTAAAATAGCTAAAATACTTAGTTTCGATAAAAATTATTATTCATACATGTCCAAAAATGAATCTTCAGTCGCTATTTCTTCAGAAATAAAAAAAGAGCTCTTTTTTTTTTTTCTGGACATTGCACGGAAAGCTTTGACTTTGATGCAATAAACTTAAACCAAACTTCCATTCTATTCTAATCATAATTCAGGACATCTAAAAATGGAATTTAGATAAAGTTTTTCAACTTGAATATTGTCTTCGCGGCTTATCAGTAAGAAATAGATGCGAATGTATAGTACCGCATAAACGTGAACAGTTGCTGCTCTTGACAGTTTCGATTGCGCTTATGTAAGGTGAGAAATAAATTTGCTATTAATTGTGTACCAGTCTTTGAGGTATGCTATGTCCTCATTCAAGTCAATAAAATAGATTTACTAACTAAAATTCTAGAAAACGTTAGTAAAAAAAATATAGGAAAACAATAAACATTTCCGCTATATTTGAAGGGCATTTTTTAAACTTGTACAATCCGAAGAATTCCAAATTAAACTTTTTTAAGCTATCAAATTCCGATTGGAACAATGTTTGGGAAACACTGGAGATACTCCTTTTGAAAAATATAACAGATACTAAGCAAATCACACGTATAGATATTTTGTATTAATGTTCTGTTCTGCTATACCAGAAAAGTTGTATCTTCTCACTACGGTTTGCTCTACATTCATAATATTAATTGCAAAACTGTAAAATACGATTAAAGATAATAGTATTGATATTTTGTTTCTTATGAATAGTTGTTAGGAAAATACACGAAATTTAATGGAAAGACTTCTCTTTTTAAAAAAATTTATTACGTTATTACATCTGCGAATATGAAAATCAATATTCGATTCTTTTCTGTTTGTTATGGTCTAATTTTTAACTATGAAAACATAAATAATCAAAAATTTCTAGATTTATTATCGGAAAATTCGTGAGCACCATTGAGGGGAAAATGCATATTTCAGGAAAGCAGTTTCTAGAAAACTGTTTTCGTTTACAACGATGCCAACCTGATTGCTCTTTTTACCAAGTACGAAAGTTTTGTTTTGGATTTGTGACTTCTGTCAGCCTCCATATTATAGCAATTTCTCTGGAAAATCTTATACAACGCAGATCAGTACACGATGTTGCACGTGCACTACTTACAGATTGACTGAAGTACTCTTCAGGTAAGCAGAAACAATGAAAAGAAACTTATTAAAAGGTTACGAAGAACTTGCCTGCAAGCTGAAAATCAAGCTGGAGAAAGTGACGCACGCAAGCACGCAATGATGTGCTGCTGCTATTTTCAGATTATACTACTTCGGCGAAATATTCTTTTAAATTGTTTGTTATTGTGGTGAAAATGGCTGGTTGATGAAACCTGTTATAAAGCATATCACATGAAAGAGTATCATGACCTTCGATTGCGAGAGGAAAGATAATATCAGAGTTTCCGCTGAAAAAGGTATACGCTTTGAAGATTAATTTTTTACAGGGTGACCTTTACATTTGATAGCATGACAGAATTAGTAAAGTTAATTTTTCTGAACGGGTGGTTACGTTATTAATACATTGCTTACCTGGCAAAATCGAGTTTCGCAAAGTTAACTTTCTATGAAAAAAGTGTTAGGTGTAGTTCAGATTAAGAAAATATGTATAATTTAAACAAATCTAAATATTATTGCAACTAAAAGAAAAATAAAGCCGACGTAAATTGAAAGAGTTTTTATTTTTGCTTTCTGAGTCAATACATGATGCAATTATGTTTTAAAAAAGCTTATGATTTTTGCTTGGACCAATAACTGACCCATCTCTCTAAAAGTTTTACGGTAAACAGTTTTTCAGAGCGCAGAGATTTTCATTCTCTTTCATAAAGTGTGCTCTTCTTTCTTCACGTGGGTCAGTCTTCTTTGCAAAATCAGACAATTGCGCTTTAATTTAAATTTTCGATTAACTTCTTATAAGTTAAAGCACTTTGTCTTCTGCCATATCTTTGCTTTCACTGTCAGATGGTGTTATAAGATCATTAAATTCTTCATTCGTTATTTTTTTGTCGTTTTCTCGATGAATTATTTGGCTTTTCCTTCTTTCATGTCTGAAAACTCCTTCATGGCCAATTGCTTTTGTACGATTTCTTTAGCTTCATTCTATATCTTATGGAAATATTTTAATATTATTAACAACTTCTCAGAAGTGATACCAGCAAGAATTCAATTCATTCGTTCCCAAGTAAGTTTACTCATTTCAATGCAGTCATTCATGTTGAATTGCTTTAATGCCATTAGCGTGTTGTGGGTTTCATCGTCTAATACTTGAAGAAGATTAAACATGCCTGATGAAATAGACTCTGAATGTTTATATGATTCTTTGATCTATTGGTTGGAGTAAGGAAGTGGTGTAATGTGGTAAGAATAAAACTTCCGCATTTGAACGCAGTGTTGCGAGGGCTTTAGCATGGTCTCCTGGAGCATCAATGAGAATTAGGATAATTTTAAACCTCAAATTTTTCTGTTCTAAGTAATATTTGATTTCTCTAATGAATGAATTTTCAAACTATTCATTAGAAAAGGCTTTTGTTACTCAAGCTTTTTACTATTCCTTTTTTTTTTTTTTTTTTTTTTACAACGGACTACTGCTCATTTTTCCCCTCCCCCTGCAATGCAGGAGGCGTTTTAGAATGATTATTGAGGAAATACTTGCACTTGAAGTCATTACTATTTCTACAAGAAAACAAAGTGAGTCTACCATTAAAAACCTGAAACGCAGAACAAACTTTTGAACCTTTGTGATGTAATTTAGTTGCTCCATAGCAAAACTGCAACATTGGTCCGTCTCATTACATTGAAAACGTATTGCAGAATTCTTCAATGAATTTTAAAAACTGAGATCTGAATTTCTCTGCTGCGTCTTTGTCTGAAAAGCTAGGTTTTTTTCTGAAGCATTACACTGTGGAAATTAAAACGACCTTAAAATTTTCATACCAATCTTTCATTACTAGAAAATAAATTTTTCTCTGTCGACTGGCTATTTTATTTAAAACGAAAGGAAACAAATCTAAAACATAGTTTCGAAGAGCAACCCTATTTACATTTGAGCCCTTTTTCATTAATTGATCGTCGATCCAAACTATTGATATTTTTCCCGTTTTTTCCAACTACGAAATTCTTTTTGAAAGAGCATCCTTTATCGTAGTACCGTCGGAAGCTTTGATCCTAGACCGAATCTTTTCTTCATTCTGTTCTACTTTTTCTGTCCTAGCCGCAGGGATGTATTTTAGGTAATGAGGGCTCCAAATCTTCAAAGATGAAGACAATCTCTAGATCTCTAAAAATATCGCGTTAGCTGTTCAATGTGCGAACAATTCGAATTAAACTGGTGCGGGAGTAAAATCTAATAGTGCTCTAAATTGTAGTTTCAGAAGTCATGCGTAATCCAAGTTTCATGATGTTCGTACTGCGGTAGCGTCAGACTTGAGTACGACCATCGTGGTTGTGCGTACAATCGACAGGCTGATATGTAAAGATAATGTTATGCCGTTCCTTCCTCCGTGTCCAACTTTCAGCGCACCATTGCAGCTGTACAGGCTCTGGTAGAGACCGAGGTTACTATACTAGTAGAAGGCTTGCTCTTCCCGACAACAGAACGTTCACATCACTGGCTTTGATTGAGGTCTCTGGCTCAGCGTTTGCTCCAAAGCAGTGTCTTCATTTCTCCCACTTCTGTGTCAAGTGGCATTATTGAATTCGAGCGTTAGGAAGAATCTAACTTTGTCTGTCAGGCGTTCCCTTCCTCGGTTACCAACCAACCAACCTTGTCTGTCTACTGATCTTGCCAGAGCCAACGGTAATTAACACAATGAACGTTTTAGAAAAATTCCCCTCCTCTGCACATTATAATGGTCGAATGGTACACGCTGACGTAACTTGTCGTTCAACAGTTCCTAATTCTTGGTATTCCAATTATTGGATTCTTGAAATATTTGTAGGATGCCTTATTTTCATGCCAGTCGTCTTGTATGCTGGTATGATGAAGATGATTCAGTCATTCTCATCAGTTGGCTGTTATTCATCCACCTGCTGATTCCGTATTTGCATCATCGTTACTTGATTTCATTCAATACGAGGGCCGAAAAGCTCGAAAGAACAATTTTTCTCGAAAGAGCGATTTGCAATACCCATAAGCCCCAGTTCTTCTATGAAACCCAGAAACTTGCTTCAATGTGTGTGTATTTATTTTATTTTATTTAGTTTTTGAAGAGATATTCTGAAACTTTTCACGCAAAGGAACAGCTGAAAAACACCATTTCCTTGTTCAAAACAGTCTATTGTTCTCCCTTTTTATAGCGCATTATGCAGCTTTACTAGCGCACAAGATTTGCATTAGCACTATAATGCTAAGCATTTGCAGATCCAATCGAAGTCTACGTATGGTGCAAGTTTTAAACCAATAAGCGTTAAATTTTGTATGACTAGCAGTGAATTTGTCTTTTCTGTTATTCCGCTAATTACTTCCGATTCTAAACAGCGAAGCTGTGGAACGAAGCAAGTCAAAGAAATAGAGTTATTTGTCTTGTGTTTATTATATGGTCAGCCAGACAAGTAATAAATTCAGAAATTGTTTAAAAATGATTTTACTCACAATGTAACTGAATGTATTAAGTTTGTAGGGACATTAGGTCATTTCGAAGCAGGAGACATGAAAAATGAGCAATGCTCTCGCCGGGACTAGAACTTCGGACCTCTCTCTCTGCCTTCTTAGCATGCCTTCGGTTGCACCACGAAGGCATGCTAAGAAGGCGGGAGAAATACCTTATATACTCCTCCTGGGGAGTTACTACACTTACGTACGAAACTCAGTTCCATTCAGCGGAGGTGGCTTCTCGCGCTCACTCATTGTTTCCACACAGTCTGTGCAAGTGAGGTGCTTTGCGTCCTGGCAGGCACTCCGCCTCTCTCGATAATCTACACGTTTTATTATGATAAAGCTATATTAAGAAACAATATTTAGGACTTATTTAACTATGATAAAATCCCAGTTTTTGCTGACTCATTTTCTGTCTTTAATTTACATGTGATCCATTCGGCAAATCGTATTTCTATCAATTATAATATTTATGATCCTTGTTTAACGGAATACCAAATTTTTACTGATGGATCGGGTTATGAGGGCGGGGTGGGTTCGGCTTTTGTTGTATATTATTTTGATGCTGAGATCTATTACTATAAATTGGGCCTTGAAAAATATAACTCTGTTTATCAAGCCGAGCTCATCGCCGGCCTCTAAGCTCTTAAACGGATATTGAAAAGTAATTTTGCAAGAAATTCTAACTTCTATAATTTTACAGATTGCATGTCTTGTTTAAATGCACTTTATAATGCAGAAAATAATAATGGTCTGATTATCGATATTAAAGATCTTTTCCAAAAACTATCCTTATCCTTTAATATTAAGTTTGGTTGGGTTAAAGCCCATATCGGAATATACGGTAATGAGAGAGCGGATGTGCTCGCAAAAGAGGCTGCCATAGGGAGTGTTTCGGGGACGCCTTATGTTCAGGGTTAAAAAAATATAGCAACTAAAGTTATTTATTCGTTTTATTTTATGCAATGGCAGTTACAATGGAATTCTTCTAAAAGGAAAAGTCGCTGATTGAAACATTTAGAACTGATTAGGAAAAAAAATTATCTTTAATGATTTTGAAGTTAACCAGTTTCTGACCGGACATGGGCGTTTCCCGGGATACTTCGCTAGGTTTAAGATACAGAACGACGATAAATGTAAACTATGTGATCTGTTTGGTGATGCTAAGCATTTCCTCGAGGTCTGTCCTTACTTTGATGGCTTAAGAAACAATAAAAATATTGATTTTGAAAATCCCTTTTTATGCTATAGAGATTTCGCACAATTATGTAAATCTGTGATGAAATTTATTGACGGTGAGCGCTGGGCAGTGGGAATCGGTGTATGATATTTGCATTTTATTGCCATCACTAATTGGTATATTTTAATAATTTGTTGTTACCATTGTTTGTGTTTGTTATTCGCTTTTTTCTTTTTGTCTTTAGTGTATGCTCTTGTCTAAATGTTTGTATTTGTTCCTTTTCTTCACTTTTATGCTTATAATTATTATTTAAACATGATTATTCTCATTTAGATATTTTATGTTTCATTTTTTCATTTGTTGAAATGGGCATGGCCTGTCATGACCATAAGACCAACTTGTTTGGTTAGGCGGGTCGGGCTGCGCCCGCTACTGATACTGATACTGATACTCCTCCTATTAAAGGGCGACTGGGGGTTAGGGGACTCCGTCGGCAAATCCTGGTGGTTATGAATCCACCACCTTTTTTAGTTCGGGCGCTACTGTAGAGTCATTTAGAATACTTTCGATGTCAGAAAATTGAAGAAACGCGCAATGTCCTCGACCTGATTCGAACTTCGAACCTGTCGAATACGCGCCGAGTGTTTCTTATTCTTGAATTTAATGAAGAAAAGAATCCATAGCAGGTAGTGCTTTTAGGGATATGAGAGTCAATTTTCTCCAGCAAAATTCAAAACATTTTTTTTAATTTGCTGTAATATTCAAACATTTCATTTTTAAAGGTTCTTCGAAGGTTCTCAAGAGATACATGTGTGAAGTGTATGACATATTTCTATGTCTTAATTAAATTTCAAAGAATGTGGAAATGTAAATGTGAATAAGGGGAACAAATTCAGCCAACACAATGGCATACAAATTAATATTATGCCATTTGTCACAGCGGTTCTTCGTTCCACCCATTTCTAAACATGCAACACATATGTATTGATGTCTAACTGAATCAAGAGCTCTATCACAATAACAGATGCATAAAACTGCTCTGGTGGATTTATTCAATCTGAAGGACAATATTAAGCGGAAATTCACTGCAAATTGAGAAAGAAAGTTAAGAAAACAATGTTCAGGTCATGATAATGTGCATATATGATACAAAAAGTTTTAAGTAAGATTAAGATTATTAATTAAGTTTTAAGTAAGATCATAAACTTATGATCACTAATGATTTTCCTAACTTCAATCTTGACCTTTCTGTACTAAGCGTTACTCCACGAAGGCATGCTGAAAGGAGGGAGGAAATGCCTTATAAATTATTGTTTACTAGAATAAGTGATGCATATGGCGGTGATATCTGCATAGAATTATAACTGTATTTAAAAAATAAAATTATTATTAAAATTAATGAAAAACAATCAAAGTGTTGCTTTTCATGACATTTTGCGAAGTCAAATGTCTACATGCAATTTGCGAGTTATAGCTTGTTTATGATTATAAAAAGAATTTTATCTCTTATTTAAAAAGAAAGGAAAATGCTATTATAATTCGATTATATTTTTAGCAAATGATCTTGTTATTGAAGCAGTAGTAGCTAGAAATGTTGATAAATACTGCAAAAAACTGCAATGGAAGATCTCATCTCAACCATCTAAATAAGAGGCCCATCGCTTAAAGTAGAAACCATTTTTGAAAACATAAACAACGGTAGTAATAAACATCAACTATAGTCATGTTCTCTAAGTCTCAACATAATAATACTCGTCATAACACACTAGAGAAGTACAAAATTGCATGGAACAGCTAGTAATCGAGTGTAGGGGGATTTCCCTACAAGTATAAAATTTCAGTTTTTTAGATTATATAAATAAATTATTTTTTAGGTATCTTTACACTCAAAATATTCTAACTGTTGATAATGAAAGTCAGCTCACAGATTAAGTCCATGATGCCAGCGTATCGTATACTCATTTCAACGTCAATGTAGTATATGATGAAGGAATTCCAAAATATTAAGTCTGAGTACAAATCAAAACATTAATATATCTTTAATTTTGAAGAATACCATTACTTTATTTTCCCCCAGGGAAAAATATTCTGCCTGAAGTAACTTGCCATGGACGTTGTGGAATGAAAAAACCATGAACTGTAATAAAGCCACTTTGCAATGAGCAGAAATAGAATGCATAAAAATCGGACATTAACTTTGACCTTGAATGCTAATTTTACTTTCTTTTTTAAATTTTTTTGGGCGCAAATATGAAAAAAAAAAAAAAAATAACCTATGACTTGACCTTATCTGAACTTGAAGTCACTATTATTTTATACTAAGTTTTAGTTTATACTTAGTTAAGAAAGGAAGTACTTTATACTATTATACTAAGTTATATTATTTAAAAAGCCATTTAAGAGCTTAATTCTACGCATATTTCAATTCATTCTACTGTCATCCAGAAACAATATGTTGCATGTATTGCCTGATTCGGAAAGTTCTGCTGGTTTTTGATTGTGAATAGAAAAAATTATCGAGTAACAATAAAAGCACCATTTTGTATGATATTTTTTCACCGTCTCGCTTGCAACTAGGAATTTCTATTCCCAAAGAAACCTTTCTTTCTTTCTTTTTTTTAAAGAAATCATCAAGCTGTAGTTTAAAGCTTTCAAAGAAAATAATTACGGGCTGTTCAGAGTATTTTGAAGTGACCTAAATGGAGAAGAATGCGATGAGTTACTGTCAGACAAATATGGGGATTGAACAAAATAACGCTCTGTGTAAATCTTGTTGAACATTGATTCGCTGAATGCTGTCAGCTTAACTCATTTCAAATCTCAGAGAACGAGCTGGCTGAATGGAGTTTTCATGATTTTCTTCGATTTTCTATGTTTCATGTAACGTGAATATGAGCTATCTACTTTTAAAATGTCCTCCACGAATTAAATTCAATTCAAATATTTCAGTGCTCTGTTAATGCGGTCACAAACCAGTGGTAGGTCAATACAGTGATTGCTAGTAGTTCGACTCGTTCAAATCCCAACGAACAGATTGGCCGCATGAGAGTTTTCGTGGTTTTTTCTCTGTGTAATATGGGTACGAGCAAAGTCCTTTAGAAAGTCCTCCACAAAGGTATCCCCTATCTTAGGTCGATAGCCTTCATGTGTTTTGCCATAATTCAACAAATCAAATCAAACCTATTGGTGTGGTCTCAGATATATCCTGATCTAAGAACTTTGCAATAATGTACTTCGTCCCCTCTTGTCATTGCAAATTATAAGCTGCATGTTTTTTAATTGTGTAGTTTAACTGCTGCTCTGTGTTAAGTGTATGTGTTACACTACTAATAGTACCGGGAGTGATAACATACTTACTATATGTCTATGCATCTGTGTACTATTTTGTGCCAATTCTGAGCTAATAAACACATTTCTGTTTCTTTTTTGGTCATGCAAAGACCAACAAACAGTTGTTTTGAGCAACGTAACCTCAAATTTCATTGTATAATCTGGCATAAAACCAATTTCTTTCTTTTTTTGTCTTTTACTTTTCTTTAATGATACTTTGCTAATACCAGAAAAAAAAAGAGTTTTTCTAGGCTTGATTTTCTTGTTAGAATTCGTTTTTGTCATTGCTGTTTAGAAATTCACAAACTGGAAACTTTGGTTTTTCCAACTTAAAATATTCGTTTTCTTGCATTTTAGAATCTTTTAAGCATTTAATGTAGTCTTTTCGTGTGATGTAAATTTTTTGATGAGCCATTCAAGTATAAGAAGCTTATTTACAAAGATTCTATATGTAGACGTCGTTGAAGCATAGAACCTTGACTTTGAAACTAAGAAATACTGACTTGGTAAGAAATTTTTCTTGTCGAAAGTAAACTTTTTATCTGAATGAATATGAACGGTTTCCAATTTTTCTATTTAAAAAAATGTAAGAACTATTTTAATAAATTATTTGAATTTTTCAAATATTTCTAGTTTTTATTGAAAATTTTAGTCTTGGTTTATTTTAAGTAAATGCAAAATGAGTGAGAATTTTAATTGCTTAGATTTGGCATAATGTATTCGAAAATCTGTGAAACGCAATTTAGTTGAAACAAATTAAAGTAATAAATATTTCAATATTATGCGCATACATATTGAATGAACACATTAATTATCAATATAATAATAATAATAAATATAAAAATATTTTATAATACCTACGTTGCACATGCAAATAGCAACAAATGTATTTTTCTTAAAAGTCATCAGAAATCTTTGCCATTAGAGTAAAACATTTGAGTCACAATGACTGTTTTTCTAACTTACTCACTAGGCAAAGCTTTTTAATTTACATAATATTTAGTGCTTTATTTAAAAATAAAATAATTATTATTGCTGGTAAATATCAATTCATTAACCTTGTAGAGACATTAGGATTTTTTTGGAAGCAAGAGAAGCGAAAAATCAGCAACGCCTTCGCCGGGAACCGAACCGTGGACCTCTGGAATACGCGCCCAGCGTGCAGACCACCACACCACGAAGCCATGCCAATGAATGCGGGAGAAATATCTTATAACCTTAATATTGAAAAGTTAAGTATTAATTAAATTTAATATTGAGTCTTATATTAATTAGCCTTGTACTCCTTAATATTGAAAACAAAATAAGAATCTCTTCATTTGGGTGGTCGCACACATTGATTCTAAGATATAATTCACAGAACAGACTTTCAGTAGTTAAGTAGAAGATAATGTTGGTTACGTGATAACATTCAGTAAAAGTATATGAAACTTAAATTTAATATGGTTTCCGTAGTAAAATATATATATATATATATATATATATATATTAGTGAGAGAAATATTTTTCATAGCCGAAGCAGCCAAGCAAGCAAGCAAATAATAATAACAATTGTCATGAAACCATTTTACCGTCATTCTCACATGCACAAAATTACTTGAAATATCCTAGCTTAAAGTTTTGGGGATCTAATACAGAGATTGTTAAATGAAGCCCAACATGTTAAGTCAGATATCATTTACCTTAGTTAAAGATTTTTGCAGAAGACTGGGAAGCTGAAGCTTTAAACACGATTTTCAGGATCAGTTTTGCGTGTTACAGACCTTTTCGAAAAGTCTTTAGTGGATAAGCAGAACTTATTAAATGTTGAATACACTAATGATAAGCAACATGATTTAGTTTAATCAGAGTAAATTTATAAAATTTACAGTACTACAGATTCGAAAGCCAAAAGAGGCTATCGGTTACGAAATCGGATTTTCGTCGGTTCATTAGAAACGGAGTATTGCTTTTCATATTGATACCACCAAATATTATCACCCTGAATATTTTTAAAGAAATTAAACAATGAAGAAATTGCATGTATGTATGTATGTTCCTCACATTATGAAAAAAAAAAATACCTATAGTCATCAAATTTTGAGTAATGTAGTACTAAACTCGAACATGTGCACCTGGAACTCGAAGTTTGAGTTTATAATATTATTTATTTAATATTTTGTGAAACTTTAATGAATTTTCGATTAACAAACTCAGCGATTTTAAAGCGCATAGTGGCAATACTATACATATTATTTTATTATTTTTATATCAAGCGCGCGAATCTGTCTATTGGAAATTCTAAAGATATGCTGTTTTTAATTATTTTGTGATTTTGTAGTTGAATTTAATTTTAAGTGACTTACGTGCGAAGAACGGGATTGTTAATAAATAAAATGAACACATAAAAAGTTAATAATAAAAAGGCAAAAAATTTTGTTAGTCATCTTATTAAGAAAACTGAACACTGATATGATGAACTGAGAAAAGACTGATAAAAATATCAAAATGTAAGCAACATTTAATACAGTAACGAGAATTCTTACCATTTGCTGTTATGCAGGTTTTAAAAATTTTGTGATTTTGTTCTTGAACTGCAAGTAGTGTAAATGTGAAGAAATAATTAATAATAAATTTAAAAACACAAAAGAAAAAAGAGAGAGAGAGAAATTGTGTTAGCAGGAGTGAGTGGAAGAGCAGACTTGTAGACTGCGAGATCAGATAAGCTTAAGCCCTTTTGAGTGACCGTTAAAATCTGAAACTTTTTTCCTTTTTCTTCTTCTCCTTTTTTTTTTTTTTTTTTTTATTTTTTATTTTGTGTGTGTGTCGTGGAAAAAAAATAGCCTCCTTGTCAATAATATGAGATGAGAAGCTTCTGTCACTTGCAACTGCTTCTGAATTCTGATTAACAGCTGACTTGAAACAAACTTTGGAAGCACGATAATGAAAGAATAATATAAAGGCGACTTTTGTTTAGCAGAATGACGGATCTGAAATGCGAAAGAGGCAATCTGGTGAAGGTATATGCAACATAGTACAACTCAACTTAAATTTATTGCTTATGACCGAGAAGTTGAGGAAGATAAGGAATTAGTGAATTGAATACTATTCAAAGGTCAAACTAACTGGAAATTTTTTCTAAAAACTTACTGTTTGGAATTTTCATCATAGAAAATCGGAGAAGAATTTAAGTTTCGTACATTTCCATTAGTCAAGTATGTAATTTTAAGTGATTAAGGTTACCATAAGCCTGAAAGCCTAGATGTGTTTAATTTGATTTTCTCCTTAAACTATCCTTTATAATCAGTTGTTGGAGAGATAATTAGTCGTGTAATGTTTTTGAAACAACCTACATAATAAAGCTAAAGTAGATGGTACATACACAAGCATATACATACTATGTGTAGCTATAACATAATGGAAACACCAAATACTAAAAAGAGATCTTCTATAAATATGACAGAGGAAGGGTTTTGGAATGTAATATCAACTGAATTTAACTATAAATAGAAGAATATATAATATGAACAATGATCAAGTGAATATTAAACTGTTCTCCATGAAGAAATTGTGAAACGTGCATTATTTCTTGTTCTTGTGCAAAAGTTGGTATGAGATATTAATTCTTAATTCCTTTGTTCGTTAAAAAATTACAATAGATATTGATTTCTGACTTTATTCTTGAAAACAGATCAAAGAGTTTTGATGATAACGAAGACATGATATTGTATGGTTCAGGGAAGATCTTTTACAAGGTAGCCGAAAAAGTTCTTTCCTCTTGTGGTCGCAAGAACAGACATATAGCACATAACATTCAGCATTCGTTCTTAAAATAGTCTTTATCAGCATTCAGCACCCTTTACCAAAGCTCCTGCACCTGTGCAGTGCTCTAGCAAAAACACTGGGGGGGGGCTTCAACGCAAAAAAGTCCGTGAGCGAGTATAAAGATCAGCCTCGTTGTCGAAGAATTTCCCACGGAAGTGCCTGTCCTTGGTAGGGAATACGTGATAATTTGTGAGCGCTAAGACCGGCAAGCATAATATTTCCTAGCCAAGTTGTTAAATATTATCCTTAAGCGTCCTTAAATGCGGTATCACATTGTCTTGGAGATACAGAACATACTTGAGTTTAAACAACGATGGCGCTCTCTGCTGCAATGTATGTCTCTGCTGCAACTACTGCAAGTACATGCTCTCAGTAATGGTGTGGTTTAGTGGTAGCACCTCGTAATTCTCTACTTGGCGACTAGTTCACCAAATACAAAGCATGATCTTATGTGGGTGCAGAGGGGTTCTTGAGGTGGTGAAGATAAGGTTTCATAGTGACAAGAAATGTATGGTACTTTTCTGAGTGTCGTACTGAAGGATTATTTCTTCACTTGTGAGCATTTGACCAAATATGGGTGTGTTTCAACACTGAAAAAGCAACGATATACTGCCTGTCACTCACTGTTCGTTGTTGACTTTCCGACAATGTACGATCATTTTCTCAAGCTGTTCACCTCTCTATGCGGTGCAAGTAAAGTTTGACTGCATTTGAAAACTTGGGAGAATGCAGCAAGTTCACCGTGTGTTTTGTTACTTTCATGCTCTCTAGCTGCCTTCAGGTTCTTGTAATCCAATTCCTGTTGCTCACTGTGGGGTTCATAACAAAGATCTCCCAGCTTGAACTTCTGGTAGCAATGCCTAGCTATCTTTAACAGCATAATTCTCAAATGCATAACATATTCGAATATTTCTTCATACCTCTTCGACATTAGAAAAACTGTGACTGCTGTACGTACGCAACGTGCTTATATTAGTGCAGGAACCAAAAAATGATAAGAGGTTACCTTGTACTCCGTCTTCATATTCCTCGTACCATGAAAAGACACATCTATTTGCATTTAAAAAAACACTATTATTTTGAAAAACTCCCTCTCCTGCGAGAAAACATTTTTGTCTCATAGAATGGAGATGAATTTTCTAAAATTTCGATGTAGTGCTTGGAGGTACTCTCTTTCTTTAAGCATTCGACCAATGGCCGAGAGGTAAAATCGCTGAACAGTGATAGTTCTGTCCGGGCCTCGAATCACGGCAAACAGGTTGGCTGCATCAGCGTTTTCGTGGTTTTCCTCATGTTTAACGGGTATACCATATAGTTTCTTTAGAAAGTATTCCATGAAAGCATCCCTCTTCTTAGGCAGATAGTCCTCGAGTTCTTTGCCGTAATTAAGTAAACCAAATCAAACCAAACTCACTTTAAGTTTTACAACAGGACCTGCCGAAAGCCATGGCATAGTTGTTCGCAGAGTGACAAATTCCCTTCCATGCTTTGTAGTTGGTATGTGATGATACAGATGATACGCTCCTGTAAGTATTTTCCAGATATACACAATGTCCTATTGTCAGAACAAGGTGAAATATGTTTCATTTGATTAAATGACTTACATACCAGGCCACTAGGATTTGTATTCGTGGCATCATTATAGATAACGGTTTTGCATAAATATTTGTGTGCAAGTTTTTTAGGATCAGATAATCTGTTATGATTACTTTCTGAAGTCACCCTAACTAAAGAGTTATTGTGCGGGCTGGGATCTATGATCACTTTCACAGCATCTTCTTTTAATATATAAGAATCTATTTTAATACTATTTCTAAGCTTTCTCTTTTATCACCTATTGTGTCTGACAGAAGGAGCTTGCTGTGAATTCTACGTGCTATCATAACTTTCAGTATCAGAACTTGGAAAACACCTAGTACATCAGAAGTTGTGAAGAAAATGGACATCAATAATTTGCCGTTGCTGAAAGCCTGAAAAATTTGACATCTTACACTATCAACAAAACAGCACAACACCTATATTTTAATAATGCAAACAATAGGAAAATGCAAGCAGGAAAAAGGAGACTGATATCTATATTTGTTATTTTATTAATACGAGGAAAAAATTCGTAAAAATATTCCAAAATGATAGATATTTTTATTAATTTCATACGACTTATAGGTCAGTTAATCTATTAATACAAAGTAAACTTAATAGTCATTGCACGATAAAAAACGTGCTAGCAAGAGACTCGGAACAAGAATTTCTCATAGTGTAGAGACATTAGGTACTTTTTGGTAGCAGGCAAGATAAAAATGAGCAAACGCCTTCGCCACGAATCGAACCACGGACCTCTGGAATACCGGCCCAGCGTGCAGAACCACTAGACCACGAAGGAACTCTAGGAAAGCAGGAGAAATACTTTATGATAGTTTAAAAAAACCTTTCTTTAATCCGCATTTCATTTTGTTATGCCGTTTTCTCTTGGAAGACCTTTCGTTCGCTTTACTATGCATTATTTGTTTATTTTAAATTACTGTTTTTAAGTTTATTACTGTTTGAAAATGCTATGATAATGTCCTTGCTGTAGATAACTGTTGTGAACTTTTCCTGTTTAGCGTAAGTCTTCCTTAACAAATTAAGCGAAACACTGTTCTGTTGGAAAAGCAACTATTCGTTAGATTCGAAGGGTAAAATAATACAAAACTGATGATTTTAATGTAATGTAACTTCCTTCTTTAACGCATACATACAGAAATAAATTTATAGAATGAAGATTATTGCATGAGTAATTTTGCTGTATGCCCAATGCTGTAATGTATAGAATACTTCTAACCTGCAGGGCGATATTTTCGCAACAACCGAATAACTTGACAGTATCATTTGTATTTAAATTGGGTAATCACCATTTAAGTTGGGTAAGTAAAAATATGGATATTAAAGCATTATTTAACGCAATAGTTTTTATACTCGCTGATTTTGCTAATAAGAAGAGAAATAGTAAAATAAGAGTTGAAGGAGTGCCAAATCTGATAAAATGGAATTCAGTCATCATGTGGCTTTAAGGTTACTGAACATCTAAATAGACTCAGAAAGCTCATCCTGGATTTGGTATTCAATGGCAGAACACGGTTTCTTCATTTACAAAGCAAATGTGAAATTTTCTGAGAAAATCTTCCTCAAAGATATCTATCTTCCTATGTACATATTCTCAATATTTTGTCATAATTAATAATGATAATAATAATTAAAATTTTTCATCGTCCGTTCCAAGTTTGTTCGTCGTTCTGAAGTGTTAATAATCATTTTAAATTTATAATTTTAGAATTCAATTAAAACTTCTAACAATAATAGTGAAGACCATACTAAATACACTCATGTCCATAACTTAAGGATAATTCGGAGTCGCGCGGAAATCGAACTCTAAAGTAAATATATCACCTGTAACATCACTACACACATCTTCAAGAATCATATGTACATTTCAGGAAGTAACCAGATGACACCGATGGTACGTCACAATGACGAGAGTGATATATAAGGAATACAGGCAAAGAAATAAAATTGTTCGCAGACGTTTTATAAGCATTTCAGTGCAATAACCGAATGGTTATGACACAAAGGACGCATTTGGATGATTTTTTACGTGGTAGAATTATCGGCCGTTTGGAATGTGGGAGTACCCAACTGGAAGTATCAGACGAACTTGGAATTGCCCAGAGTGTCATCTCTCGAGGCTTTAGCAACGATTCCAAGATGATGGTAATGTGAGTAGACGTTACAGCACAGGTCGCCCCAGAGTTACAACGCCGAAAGAGGACCGGTATTTGGCAGTTAATGCCAAAAGAAACAGGCGGAGCACAGCCTCAGACCTGTCTCGTCAGCTCTCTTCAGCCACTGGTACGGCAATTTCAAGGCAGACCGTGTACAGACGCTTAGGGCAGATTGGTCTATATGCTCGTAGACCTGTCAGATATGTTCCACTTGCTGCAACTCACTGTCGCCTGCGGTTAGCCTGGAGTAGAGAGCATGCATTGTGGACACCGCAACAGTGGGCTTGTGTGATGTTTTCCGACGAGTCCAGGCTTAGCTTGCAGTCTGATTCTCGCCGGACTTTCATATGGAGAGCTCCAGGTACCCGTTACCACCTAGAAAACATCATTGAACGACACCGCTACTGTGGTGCAGAAGTGCTCGTATGGGGTGGAATTATTCTGGGTTCCAGAACTGACCTGCATGTTCAAATTGTAACCTTGACAAGCCAAATCTATCGGGACGTTATTCTGGAACAACATGTACGTTTGTTTCGGGGCGCCTTGGGCGCACAATTTATGTTTACGGTTGACAACGCCCGTTCTCACCGTGCAAAAATCGTAAGCGAATGCCTTCAATCGGAGGATATCACCCGAATGGACAGGCCAGCATTCTCACCGGACTTGAATCCAGTAGAGCACGTGTGGGACATGCTTGGCCGACAAGTCGCAGCCGGTCAACCTCTTCCTACATGTCTGCCGGAACTTCGGAGAGCATTGCTTTTTGAGTGGTGTAATATCCCTCGAGATCAGATCGATAATTTGATACTCAGCATGCCTAGGCGTTGTACGGACTGTATTCCATCGTCTGGGAGACATACAATGTATTAACAATCATACCAATCATGTAATATTGGTTTTTTGTAAATAGATTTTTTTTTCGTAATTTGCTGCGGGGAGAAAAAATCGCTAATTTTTTTAATAATATCAAACATATAGCATCTTTTTTTTTTTTTTTTTTTTTTTTTTTTTTCCCTTTTTACCTTTTGTTTAATAAATAAGCTTTACAAATAAGTCAAATTTTTTTTGCTTCTAACTCTTCCTTTGCCTGATTTTGCATTATCCTTAATTTATGGACATGAGTGTATTATATATAAATCATGCCTATAAAAATCTTTATGTTATTATAAGGAAAGTATTGCCTTTATTACAAGAAAATCGTTCATATTACGCATTTTAAAATTTTAGAAAATTGCAAAAATTACGAAATCTAATTTTTATATGGCTCTCGTTCATTAGATTATTTAATTAGAAAGTTTATTATACTCATTATGAAAAATAAAATACACAAATTCTGGCAGTATTGACCGAGACATTTTTCAAAAGGTTGAAATCATGTTCAGGAATCGTGCACAAACTGAAGAGCGAAATGTTTGCATTTATACTTAACTAAAAATAAAGTAGCAGGTTAGGAAGATATTTCTGATGGCAGGCGCCAGTAATGGCACATGAGTAGTTCGTAACATTATTTACATAAAATAATAATAAAAAAAAAATCCAGATTAATAAATTTTTGTAATATAATCCGTAATATTGTCTAATATTATTTTATATAATATTAAATATAGTTCCAAAGCATGTTTCAGTAATTACATACTGGGAAAGATTTGCATAACATACATGAGGTAATTTTTATTCTGAATCAATTATCTTTTTTTCTTGCTATAACTAGAATAAAATTTGGAATTGAATATCTGCTTATTTCTTATCATTTAATAGATAAATTGAACAGATTAGATAGAGGGAGTTGAAAGGTTTCCAAAATTATTGGTATTTTCTGGAATTAAATTGATAATTTTTCTTATTTTTGAAATGGAATTGAAGTCAGCAGGAAAAAATTTCGACTAAAGAAAATTTCAGTTTATTAAGAAAATCTTAATTTCGTATTCTGTATTTCGACATTTAATTTGATTTAAAGAAGTTCTACTGTTCTTTGAGACAATTAAGACAATCGATATTACGTAGAATCTTAAATCGACGTGCTTGATAAACTGTAAATGGTTTCCTGATACCAATCTTATCTGTTATTTAATCGTCAAACTCCGTAACCATTTAAGGAATATAACTTGGAAATCTTCGTAACGTAACTGGACGAATAGTGCTTAAATGCTGAAATATGACTATTTTGACGTTACTAATAAGAAACAGGAAACTAATTAAAGTAAAATTGAAAGATTGCGGATGAAATCTGTACATAATATGAGCATAATAAAAATATTTTTCAGGACGATTTTTGGCACATTTATAGCAGTTTGCGTCAGACCAATTCTGTTTCGAAATGCCGGAATGAATAACAATAGCAGCTCGTTTATTTAGTTAACCCTTTATTTCGTTATTAGTTCGCTTATTAATAAAAAACGTCATATCATGAGATTTTTCAGTGGCCATTGCCCTGCTTCACTGATATGAATTTAAGCCCGTAACGAGTCCATCCCGGTCATGAGCTTACATTCAGTCGGAGCCACAACAATGTTAATCTTCTACATTTTAATTTTTTATTTAACTCTTTGGGATTAGTTTGATTTAATTCATGGATATTTCTATTTATTTGGTTAAGTTTTATTTAATTTTATTGTTCAATGTTTATTATTTCCTTTATTTATTTTTGTTTACTTTTCCTGATGGTCTTCCATAGAGCTCCGGAAGTTCCATACGATTCCGGTACTCCGGACGGGCTTAATTTTTGAAATTAGGCTCTGTCCGTTTATCATATGCCTTAGTGATTGGAGTTTCAAAAATATTATCAATGGCAATAATGTGAAGCGATTAGGAGAACAGGTTCTTCTTCGCATCCTTGTCCGTTCTAGTGGATGGACCAGAAATACATTAAACAATAAACAGGCTCAATATTATACAGAATAATGCATCAAATCGGCAACGGCTCTAACAGTTTAGAGGTTAAATAACACAAGTACTGCTGCTAACTGTTTATATAACATTTTGTTCATGACACAGAGCAACACACATTGTAGTTGAAGAAAGCTACCAAACTTAGTACACATATCGTAAATTGTTCTTAAAAATTTTAATTCTCTACCGTGATTTTTTAAACTTGCATTTGATTTGTGAATAATATTTAATTCTGCCTAGCAACGCACTTCTGCTAATGATGGATAATGTTTATTTATTTTTGTGGCCATGTTTATTTATTTTAAGCATCTGAAGCTTCATAATACTGCACATATTATATTCCACAATGAAACATTGTTTTGTTCGATATATATCATAAGTCTGTTAAAGTAAATTCAAAGTATTACTAAATATTACAACATTTGTATAGTGCCGCCCAGACGGTATAGTGGTTAGGGGAGCCTACTGCGGTACCGCAGGGCCTGGGTTCGAATTCTGGAGAAGGCATGGATGTTTGTATATGTATAGTGCCCGTGCAGCATGGGGGCACTCTAAATATGCGGCGATCCCAAAGTCCTCTCCAGAGGTTGGTGGTAGGGGAAGAGACGTGGGAAACTCTAGGACCCGTCCCCCGGGGCGTTCTCCATGAAAATTGGGGGCGGAACTGAACGACTGTCGTACTGTCATCTGTAATGTGCTCAAGGCTCTTGCCAACGACAGGCACAATCTTGCTGTGCTTATCACGATCAATTTCGTGAGCTTGTTCTAATGTTACAGTCTGACAAGTGAGATAAATCACAATGCAAATCACATATTACGTAAATGTATAGTATTATTAAGTACTGATATACTTGTCAGACATTTGTAGCATATAAAGCATGTAATTATATATTTAGCTACCAAACATCTACTAAAACCTGTAGCTGCACGATATTGTTAAATATATGAAACCTGTATTGCATGTAATTGACAAGTAATCTATAGCTGCATAAGATTAAATATATCCTACTGGCTTCATAAAATATTATATATATATATAAAGAAAGAAGAATGTCTGTGTGTTTGTTTGCGATTAACTCAGTCACTACTATAGCTAGCGTCACGAAAACTTTCTACAATTCTTTCCTGGGTCCTGGGAAAGGTCGATGTCCACTTTTTTCCAATAGAAATTAGCTAAATATTAATTAAAAACTCTGAAAATGCTAATTTTCACCCTCATTTTTCCGAATGGCAACAGTCTCGAACGCTGGAGATAATCTGCTTTATTTCGAGAAGTGTTGACACTGCTCGCTTTCAAATCATATAGTTTGCTAATAAAATATTTTTAAGTCTTACAATGAAATAAAAATGGCATTGCTAAACATTAAATACGTTACTCCTGATTACAAAAATTCGTGGAAAGCCATTTCGAATGTTTCCATCTTCGTACGACTTTAAACAGCCGAGATATTAATTAGAAACTCTGAAAACTCTAGTTTTCGCACGCAATTTTCCTAGTGGCAAGAGTCTCGCGCGTTGGAGATAAAAATGCTTTATTTTGAATAGTTTTTCTACTGCTCGCTTTCAAATCGTAGAATTTGTTAATCAAAAATTTGTATGTTTTTTAAAATCTATCTATCTATATATATAAAGAATGTCTGTTTATGTGTTTGTTTGTCCCCATTATTGATTTCTGATCAATTATGATAAATTTTTTGCCGCTTTTAATCGATTAAAATTGAATATAGGTGAAATATTGGATGGAACTTCAGCTTTTACGACCATTTGATTAGAAAGATGAAAATCATTAAAAACCGCGTGCTATTGTTGCTGATGTAATGCGAGAGAATTAATTTATGCTGGGCATTAGAGTTGAATACGCGCATATGTAATACAGCTACAGCCCTTATATCCAGTCAGTGCTGGCTGTACTGTCAAAGATGCTAAGTGGAAAAAAGCAACTTGCAAATAGTTTATAGGATCTAGTTCTCTTAGATAACATAAACTAATATATATCCTACTAATGAACCTGGCGACTTCTCGTACAAGCGTGAAGTAATACCAGCCCAGAAGAAGGGTGAAAATAACCCTTTATTAATATCAACTATGAACAGAAAGACACGTATTTTGTACTTTACAATAACACCGACAACTTGCGGTGGAATCTAAAAATTTGTAACACAATAAACCCAAATAAAAAGATTACTGCTGGTCTAGCACTTTAAGTTACGGCTAGTTTAGATTGACTCGACAAACCTAACAGGCGTGATAGTTATTCAAATGACAAAAAGGCGTATCAGCGTAACATCAAGGTCAGAAACGAAACGTGCGTTGGCTAGCGAAAACACGCTCTGAATAAACTCCAAGATTCATCCCGTTTAAATACTCACTTCACTTTACTTTAAATTTACATCCTGGCAAGGAAATGCGAGGGGAAGTTGATGAGTTCAGGAAAGATAACAAAAGTTTGAATAATACGTAACTTGAACTAAAGGAAACCCTGCAAGTTAATAGTAAATAAATTTACCTTGAATATGGCAATTTCTCTAGATGACAGGGCTAGTTTTATCCTATGCCAAAAACGGTTTCATACACATTTCAAATATTAGCATATTTATATACATATATATGTAATGTTATCTTTCATATCTTCTTGAAATGATTTTAAAAAATGGAATTAACGGAGAAAGTGTTTCTTCCTTAATTTTGATTGGCGTGTATTAGAGTTCATGTCTGACATTGTCGTTATACACGTAAACGCGAGTTAAAAAAAAAAATTGGTTAAAGCAAACAAAATCCAAACAACAATTTTCAAACAATTATTATTAAATAGTCTGAGGTTTATGAACTTTTCTTCTGATTGCATCATTATATCTGTCCCCGACACGAAGAATTAATGAAAATTCCCTCAAGGTTAAACGGGATTTTCTACATGCGGAGAAAGCAGTAACAGGGTTTCCCCATCACTATTCTTCAAATAGTGACAGTCTAGCAGTTATTGTTTTCCCGTTATTAAACATTTTTGATGAAGATCTGAGGAGCTGACGTTCGTGGTGTTAAGAAGTAAGTTGATTAATAGTTTTTGAAATAGATTAATATTCTGGGGCTATTTTTTACAGTTTTGAAGAATGCTTAAAGTAACGCATGAAATCCAAATAAAAAATTAATTAATTATACTAAAATATAAAATTTTGTTTAATTAAAATTGATAGCGCACATTGCATTACGCAAGGAGAAGAAAAAAATAGCTGGAATAACACCTTTTGGTTCTGTAAAATATTTCTTCATGAATTAATGCTTTATTAAGAATTATGCTTTTTCGTTTTGACTGATTATACAATTACACTTTTATATAATTAAGATTCTGGGGAAATCATAGTCTTCTTCGAGCTAATTTTGTCAAATTTATATACATTCCTTTTCCAACAGAAATAATAAAACTTGTAATAAATATGAAACATTTATTGAAGCTAAATGAAGGTGTTTTACGTATTTCCTTAGTATACTTTATTTCCGAGTCAGAAAATTTTAAATTTAGTTTTTATTCATAACTTACTGATTGAAGGCAATCAATCTAATACAAGTTATTTTTATTAAATCTAAAGTACACTGCGGAAAAAAAATGGGACAGTTCTTATATCTCCCGTTCTACTGGGCCGGTTGACGAAATTCAACTTGCGTTTTTCATGTCTCGAAAGCTTAGGATATGTATTAGATTTAAATATAGTATTGCTTTAATATAGGTATTCTGACACAAAATCGGACTTTTTCTGAAATGACATGACGATTTTTTTCCATAGTTCGATTCTACGACTCAAATTATAGCAAACTGCCAAATTTTGTAAAAATCACACAAGTAGGTTTTTAAAAATCAGTTCTCAAAATTTTAGCTCCTCAGTGTTACCTGAATTTGATTTATTGATATCTCTTTTTACTTCCTTGTACGAATTAAAAAGGAAGTATTGTAATCGCGAAAAGTTTCAGGCAGCATATTTCAACGAAAATATCCATTTCTACCGCTATCGAATGCAATTTAACGATGTTTTTGCGTGATATCTGTAGGTAAGGACAAAGGTAATTTCTTTGCAATAATTGTATACTATGTCTTTGTAATTGTATATTCAATACGTAAGTCTAATATTAATGTAAACTTACTATGTAAATGTCTTGGTAGGCTAGCATCCGATGCGGGCCAACTAAAAGCCCAGCGGGGTACAGTAGTGCGGCGGAGCAACACCTGTAAAAGTCACTGACGAAGTTCTGGTGCTCCGTCCACTTTTCCCTGTCCCTGTAGGTAAGGACAGAATAAAATACTCTTTTCCTTCAAAAAAATTATAAAACTGCTTTAAAATAAATTCTGAAGATAATTTTTCGTGATGTCTGTACGAACGTATGTACGTACGTACTTGCGTGCGTACGTACGTATTTCGCATGACTCAAAAACGAGTAGCCTCAGAACGTTGAAATTTTGTCTATAGGACTTCTATAACATGTGGATGTGCACCTCGTATTTTGGTTGCAATCGGCCGCACCAAACGTACATATATCCACTCTGTTACCCGGCTCAGTGATCTCAGTTTCTTTATTCTTATATCTTTGTAAATTGTATATTTTTTGCTTTAAAAATGATTGTATTATGTTGTTTTTATCTTCCGGTTAAGGTTTTTATGCCTTTAGTAAATCTGTATACAATATTTTGAGAATTATTAACAATTTTAAAGTTGTCTAAGTGCCGCTAAGCCTTTTCTATATGGCAGCCATTGATGTTTACATTTGAAACAGAGACTAGTGGATTTGCTGCCAATCTAGAGAAACTTAGCTTCGCAACAACAAAGATAACGCATTCATTTATTATTGCCAATTAAGATAACGCATTCATTTATTATTGCCAATTAAATCATGCTTAATTCTTTCTGGAATTTCTTCGAGGAAAAGGGTGTTTAAGATTTACTTCGTAATTTTTAATATAGATATTTTGAGCTTTTATGCATTTTTGCCTTCTCGCGAAGTGAGAATTGAATTAATTAAATGAGAAATACTCAATCGTCTGTGAAAAACTGTTTCTTTTTTGTTTTGTTTGCTTAATTTCTTTTATACATCATTCTAGCTTTATTATAGTATTTGAATAGAACATGTGGCAACGATTAGATAATTCTGTTCTTTCAATGATATAAATTTTGCGCATTATGAGTTATAATATGAACGAAATATATAAGTTAACTGTTATATAGTCATTGGATTATATAACAGTTAACTTAGTTTTCGTTATATAATTATTATATAAGTTAACTGTCATATAATTATTAATACTGTTAAGTGAATCTAGCGCCAGAGTGTCGCTATGGTAAACAAATACTAGAGTGAATTTTAAAGAATGCATTTATCTTATTGTGGTTTATGCGCTGTCGACGAAGTAGATTTAATTCAATCCAATAAGTTTAAATGAAATGCAAGAAAAAATGCATATAATTTAATATTCCGTACAAGGAAGTGATGTGGTGTACACATCAGATTTTTTTTATTAAACTTACTTGATTCCTTCTTCCAGAATTCGAAATTTAGGCTTAATACAAATATAATTCGCACATTTTTTTCTTATTTATTTTAAAAATTTGTATTTTTAAATATTTTTCATAAATTTTTGGAAAAATATTTTGAATGATAAACTATAAAACTTTTAACATCATCTTAAAGTAGATGTATTTCTAAGCATATTTGCCAAAACTTAGACTTTGTTATTCAAAATTTCTTAAGATATACGCGAATTTACGTTTGGCGGGTTTTGAAATATGGCGTATTTAATATAAGCGATAATAACGAAAATGTGGTTTACACACTTTGTTCAAATTATTTGAAAGAATGAACGATGGACCTTTTTTCCTCTTGTGCATCAATGAAAAATAAGGAAAGTAAGTAGGTTACCATAAACTAAGAAATTCACCAAGTAAATTATTCTTGGCGCAAACTGAAAAAAAATATGCCAAGATAAATTTTTAAATTTCTCCGTAACTTGCTCACCAAAAGTTACAAAATATGATATCTAGGCAAAATTTGAGTCGTAGAATCGAAATATGGAAAAAAAAACTGATAGGTTATTTCAGAAAAAGTCCGATTTTGCGTCAAAATACCTATGTTAGAATAGTGCTAGATATAAATCTAATATATATCCTAAGTCAAGACAGGAAAAAAGCAATTTAAATTTCGTTAATCGGCTATCGAGAGATGCAGACCTGTCCCCCTCTTTTTTTAATTTTTGCGCGGTGTACATGAACTTCTTAATTCAGCAGATTGCAGCATTTGCTTTTTATTGCAAATATGCCTTAGAAGCTTCTCAGTAACAGAAGTTGTAATGTGGCTTCTTTTGATGGAAAACGAACCAGAACATTTTAAAAATTATATGAGCAAAAATAATTAAAAAAGGTGTGATCTATTCTGAATACACACTGCTGGTCATTAAAATTACAACACCATGAACGGAAGGAAATGCAAAAAATATATTTATTGTGCGTAAACAGTATGGCACGAAGACAAAATGATTAAATTTGTAAGCAGTTTGGGGGTTTACAGGTATTTGAAACTAGTAGAAACAGCTGCAAACCCCTGGCAGCTAAAATGGCCCTTACCCAGTTAGGCAAGGAGTTGAGCTCGGCTTGGATGACAGAAACGGGCAAATGCTGCTTCAAGTCTATGCCACTCTTCATCAATCGTATTAGCTGGAGAGGGGTGGCGGGCAAGTCTCTCAGCAACATATGAACAGATGTTTTCAATAGGTGAAAGGTCTCGAGACCGTGCAGACCAGGGCACCAGTCGAATACCCTGTGTATCGAGGAAGGTCAGAACACAACTTGCAACATTTGGTCTTGCATTATCTTGTTGGAAGATGGCGTTTAGCAGGCCTCGAAGATAGCGTACAACCACTGGATGTGATGTCTGAAATTTACCAATCTGAGTTCAAATTACCATCAAACCAAAATAGAGATGTGCGTGTCATCTACCCAGTGGCTACCAAAAGCATCACACCATCTAAAGGGCCCTATGCCGACATCGAATGCAAGCAGGCGACGTGTGATCTCCTGGGAGCCTCCAGACACGTATACGGCCATCAGAATACTACACGCAGAACCGGAATTCGTCTGAAAACACAACATTGTGCCACTCCAGCTTCCAACTTTGTCGTTCGACGCACCAGAGTCGCTGTCTCTCTCTATGCTGCATTGTCAAGTCGAAGCAATGATCGCCGTGCTGATAGTCGACGCTGCTATAAAAGTCAACACTTTGTACGAGCGGATACTGGGCGTACTAGAAACATGCTCATTTCCTGATTAATGGTTCGTGATATGGTTATATGGTTTTTCAGTGCTGACCTCACAATATGTCTGTCGTCTCCCGCGTTAGTCAGGAGAGGGCGTTAAGATGCTGCATGGTCTTTAATATGACCCTCAGCAAGCCATTGGTTGCACATTCGCATGACTGTTTGGATGTCGATCAGTGTGACGGGCGATATCACAGAACGATAATCTACACTGTCGGTAAGCAACAATCCTTCCTCTATCGAGTTCTGACACTTCCTGGTAAGCATTTGTTCTTCTTATTCGAGGAATAACACGATATTCGGATCACACTTTGATTATAGAGTCAACCATTAGAAATTATTCTCTGTACACTGTTCTAGCAACCGGTTCTGAGGAGACTTTCCCTAAATAGCATTTAAATATTTTCAGAATGCTACAAGAAGCTGTCTCAAACACGCAATAGGGTTAATGTTACACACAATGATCTGAGTGATTAAGATAATATCACAGAAATTAAAATGAAAAATGCCGATGTTGAAGATTCTTCTTTTGATGTTGAAAAATTATTTTAAAATCGTAACGCATGGAAAGGGTATTTCTTCCCACAACAGATGCAAAAGCTAGGACACCTGTCATTAATGAATTTTTAATCACACAAACTGTATAATCGAATCTTTTTTGGAGATAAATATGGATAACTTTTCCTGAAATCTGCACCACTCCAAGCAAAAAATTGCAGATCATATTTGTATTCAAGTTAAAAAAAATTCTTAATATCTTTTCTTTCACTTTTTATAGATAAAACAGTTATTCATAAATTTAAATTTATATTTTTAAAGGAGATTCTTAAGGAGGGAAAAATTTGAGCCATGACCTTTAACATCAAGTAATTTATCGTGTAAAATTATTAATAATAAATGGTGAAACTGAAAAATAATGGAATGCACATAATAATAATTATAATAAACCCTTGCGTGATTATTTTCAAAACTAGAGCTATTATTCACAGCATTTGGTAAATGCGGCAAAGCTGATTAATTCGTTTTTTTTTTTTTGTTTTTTTTTTTTTTTGTTTTTTTTTTGTTTGTTTTATCAGTAAATTTTTATCAGTTGATTTTTCTTTTCGAATCGGATATAATAAATCAAACTTTCAGTCCTGTGACATTCGTTACAACAAGCTTTGAGTGGGTTGAAATGGAGGAAAATTTAAAGTCTCTAGCACTTAAAATGTTATCGAATGAATTCTTTGCTGTCCAGCATTACATTTACATCCAAGTTCTTCCATATGAACTTTTATAAAGTACTGTAAACATATAAAAATAAAAATGTAGAAGTATTAAAATTTAATTCAGGAAAGAACAAGAAACCCTAACGAATCTTCTCCTTTTTCCTCAATTTGTAAACATCCACTGTTTTTTACTTTTTTGAACGAAGAAAAGGAAGTATTGAAATGACGAAAAATTCCGGGTAACATATTTCACCGAAAATATCTACTTTGACCGCTATCGAATGCAATTTAACGATGTTTTTGCATGACATCTGTACGTAAGGACAGAATAAAGGACTCTTTTTTCCCAAAAGAATTATAAACTTAATTTAAAATGGATTCAGAAGAGATTTTTTACGTACGTACGTATGTATCTCACATAAACAAATCTCAAAAACGAATAGCTTCAGAATGTCGAATTTTTGTATGTGGGACTGCTACAACATGTATATGTGCACCTCCGTTTTTGGTTGTAATCGGCCGTTCCAAAAGTTTATACATATATCCCCTCTGTTACTCGACTCAGTGAGCTCAGTTTCTTTGTTCTTATACGTTTGTAAATTGTGCATTTTTTGCTTTAAAAATAGTTGAATCATGTTGTTCTTATCTTCCGGTTAAGGTTTTTATGCCTTTAGTTAACCTGCACATTATAGTTGTAGAATTATAAACAATTTAAAAGTGGTTTAAGTGCGGCTAAGCCTCATTTTCTTACCGTAAAAGCCATATTTGTTTACATTTCAAACTTAGCAGAATAGTGGATTTTTTGCCAATATGGAGAAACTAAGCTTCGCAACAACAAGGTAACATCTTCTTTTATTATTGCGAATTAAATTATGCTTAATCCAGTCTGGAATTATCATTTAAGTTATTAAATTGTCTCAAGTCAGAGTTTCTACGCCTTCAGTGTCTTTTTGCCAAGTGAGACCAAAAGTAACCTTTCAATTTTGTGCACCGAAAAATCTGCTTTCTTGCCCTTTGGTTCCTTTAGAATTGCTTGTTTTCGCGTAGAAACTGTAATTTTAATCGTCCCTCCCCCCCAAAAAAAAGTTTTAACTGTAATTGGTGATTTATGATTTTCTATATCTTTCAGTTTTTAATATAGATATTTTTAGTTTTCATGTATTTTTGCCTTGTTGCGAAGTGAGAACTGAATTAATTGAATGAGAAATAAATCTCTAATGAAATTCGAGAAAATAAGTTTTAATGAAATGCAGGAAAAAATGCGTATAATTTAATATTCCGTAAAAGGAAATCATGAGGTGTACACATCAGATTTTTTTTTTCTTGCATCGCAGGCTGTATGGAAATGAGATATTTTAAAAATTGAAGTTTGACTAAATATATACATCCGTTTATAAAAAGTATGAAAGCTTTCATATTTTATATTACGCTCAAAGAGGCATTTGTTTAACGTTTTGTGTGTTACCTTTGTTTATTAAATGTCATGTTCTTCGCACTTAAATTATAAAATTCAATTCAATAGCAATATCACAAAATATTTAAAAACAGGAAGTTTTAGAATTTCGAATACACAGTCTCGCGCTCTGGAGATAAAAATGTTTATTCTTCGTACAGTGTTGTTAGTACTCGCTTTGGAGTCGTTGAGTTTGTTAATTAAATATTCATTAAAATTTTACAGAATAATTAATACAATATAAAAGAAATATAATTTAGACTACGAAATGCTTGCTTTCGAGTGGAGGACTACGTTATTCAGAATTTGATGTTTTTAGGTTCCGTTGTTTTTAAATATTCACGCATTCATGCAGATTCTTTATTATTTAGTTTCTTTAAATATAATACATGGAGATAATATTTGGTGGCAACAGTTTGAAAAGTGAAACAACGCACACAGTGAAATGACGCAAAATGCCGTTTTTGAGACTAATAGCTCTTTGGGTCTAACGCCCGTTTGGGCTAAAAAAAATTCTTAGAAAAACAATACTTAAATTATTGTTAATACAAACAATCAAAGAATTCGAAAAGGAAAAGTTATAAGGTATTTCTTCCACCTTCCTAGCATGCCTTCGTGGTGTAGTGGTTCTGCACGCTGGGCCTGTATTCCAGAGGTCCGCGGTTCGATTCCCGGCGGGGGCGTTGCTAATTTTTCATCTTGCCTGCTCCCAAAAAATAACCTAATGTCTCTACAAAGTGTCAAGAATGCCTGCTACCATCATATAAACTGAGACTATGAGACTGCAATAAATATTTATTATTACCTGAGAATATACACTGCTGGCCATTAAAATTACAACACCAGAAAGGGATGATCTGACGAACGTCAAAATCACATGAAAAGAAAAAGAGAATAGGATATGCAAAATGATTAGTATTGCAACGCATTTAGAAGACACAGAAGGGAGAAACGACATATGAAGCACTGCGTGAAAGATAAGTTGTTTAGTGGAATTTCTCATCCGGAAAGAGTTTTGTCAAGACTAAGCACTAGCATTTCGTCAAGAAGCGAAACATAAAAATCTACATCCTAGTCGCTTTTTTCCAAAATCAGGAGCCATTTTATGTTTCCGATTATGCGTTCGTCTACAGGCTGAATTAGCATGCAAGAAAACATTCTTAATCCGTTCTAAGTTTTCGACATCTGTACGTGCAGTGCAACTGTCAATCGAGAACAGACGCTTTGATTTTCTGACTGAAAGGTCTTCATCCCACTTTCTTAAATCTTCTTCAATCGGCTCCAAAGTCATCCATGCCTTACGATTGACTTTATCGAAAACAAAGAGAATTATACCTGTTCATTTAAGAATGTTGGGTTTTGAGAGATTTTTCCAGTCACTTAAAACCTAAGATTCCATTCAGATTGGCTTACACAAGAACTGCAATTTGCAATTTTGATAATATATAGCATGCGAATTTTTGGTCTTGAAATTTTAATTTTTCTTTTCGCAAGAGACATCATTCCATTTCTTTTTTCTCGTTTCTTCACATCAAATTTGAAACACTTACTGGCTCTTCTATGTAGCTGCGTTTCTAAACGTATCCAATCAGCCATTTGAGTGCAAAAAGGCAACCATTTGAGCAAAATCCCCCGACAAAATCGCAAAGAGTTTGGGAAACTCAATAGCATTTGTTTAAAACATTTCTCCAAACAATGGAAGATACTGGCTTCTGTGAAGGATGAATTATTTCCGTAATGCTACTTCAACATTTCAATGATCAGCTTTTCTTAACTTTTCTATGTAACCTAAATTTTTTAATAAAAATTATCGAATCGAGAAAGTTCCCATATGGAACCAAAGGCAAAAGGATATTCTTGGCAAATACCAACTTGGTTACCAACATTCTCCTTATATCGAACAATGGTTTGAAGATAACGTTTTACAGTTCTCCATATGGTCGAATTTTTGACACAGAAAAGTTTTCTAAGTGGAAAGAGCTAGGTCAAAGAATATGTAAAGTTCCTTTCATCTTGAATAGTTGGAAAAGAAGATTATTTCACCCCTAAAATCTGTCCTAATACTATAATATCTAACGAGAACGCCTGCATTTTCCCGGATGTACATGACTGCAAAGCAGAAGTAACATACCATGATAAAGAATATCCTAAATCATTCAGAAGAAAGACCTAAATACGGAACACTTCCCATTCAGAAAATGGAAATTAAACAATGTTCTAAATATTGGTACAAAAGAAACCAATAAGGATAAAGTATATTCCATTCCGTAAAATTCAAATACCCACTCGCCACTCCAAACAAATCTACTGCAATACTATGGCAAACGTTCACGACGAAGATTTGCTACCAATGTTTTAAAGGTATTACCTAACTTTCTTCTTTTGCTAAACTATGAAAAAGCAGTGAAATTCGATTATTACAGCCAAAACCAACACCAAAAGCGATGGTTTTTCGAGTTATTTGGATAATTATACCACGTGTGCTAACCCTTTGATTAGGGTGACAGGTGACAGGTGACAGGTGACGGAGGACGGGGACGCCTGGCGTCTAACAGAGGTAAACAGGCATATGTCCCACACCCTCCCCTATCCAGCCGCAACAACTCCCTGTGGCCACATAAGGACGCACCGGAAGTTTATCGATACTTCAATATAAATTACTACTTACTCATAAATTACTGCCTACTGATAACAAATAAATTCTGCTTTTTCGTAAATTATCGCATACACATAAGTTACTGCTTGTGCTTGTACCTGAATTACTGCTTACACATAAATTACTGCTTACACATGAAATACTGCTTACTTTGATTTTGATTAGGGTGCAAAGATAAGCATTTGCATAAACTTGCACATATGGACGCCCACCCAGATTTACATAGTAATGCTTTTTCGTCTTCATGGTCAGTGGCGTAAATAAGGGTATGCAAGGAATGCCGTCGCATACGCGCCCGAAGGCTTAGGGTATCTTGAATGTCCTGCTGAACTACATTTATAAATTTAAAAAGAAAAGGATATATATAATAGAATCCGTTTTCTTTTAAGTTTTTAAGGGCCCCCTACCTGTCTTATATATATATATATATATATATATATATATATATATATATAAAAGATGAACGTGGTACTCAGTAAATAAACTTAACACATAAAAATGAAATAAAATAATTAAAACACACACGAAGAAAATCGTTAGTCATCTGTCATCTTACTAAAACTGAATATTGATATAATGAACTTTAAATATATATATATATATATATATATATAAATGTATGCCAACACTTAACATTGCATTGGAAAACATATGCTGCTATTCAGCGTTTAAAAATTTTGCGCTTGTGATGTTGAGCTGTATGTGGCATAAGTGCGAAGAAATCGATGGTTAATAATAAAGCTAAAAAAGACAGAAAAAAATTCAGGCTGACAGGAATGAGTGCGATAGCAGACTGTTGAATTGTGTGCTCAGAGAGAGCGTAAAAAACCTCAGCAAAGCCTTTTGGGTAGCCGTTAAAATCTAAAAACCCTTCAGATTTTTCCTTTCCCCTCCTTTTTTTCGAGTACTGAAAATTTTTGGGTAGCTCCAAGAAAATATTTTGCATACAGGAGTTCTAGTTACGCTACTGTTCCAGTTCCTAAGAATTCTAGTTACGCTACTGTTCACAAAGAACAAATAGTTGACAGCAAACACCCTTCCAGCATGGGTGCAGCTGCCAACAGGGACGTCTTCTCAGAAGCATAAAAAATAGAGGGTTATTAGAAAAAGAAATAGTACAACTTTTTAAATTACATTACTTTATGTAATTTGTGTCGTTAAATGTCTTACATATTCATTGATAATTTTTAGAATTGCAAAAATGCTAGATATTATATTTCAAAACTGGCAAAAGAAGTTTGATTTTATTTATCATAAAATTCCTACTTACGATTTTTCTCATTTAAATGTTACAAATTTGTGGTTAACTGACAGCTTTTACATTTTCAGCAAAACTTGTGCAATGCATTTTCTTACTGTATATGGCAAAATAAACTTGATCTGAAAAATAAATATAATATTGAAGTATTACTGTCCAATTTAGGGTAGAACAGCTTGAGGAAAAAAAAATGGAGTTTACGCACTGATATTGCCATTGCCTCAAATCTTACGTAATACACGAAGTCTTTCTTTGTGATATTTATTGAAGTTTATATTGCTAAAAAAGAATATAATGGGAGTGAATGGTATTTGCTTTTTTCTGCACAGTTCTTGGTTACTTTTATATGACTTTTATTTTTACCAAAAATCAATCTTCTTAGGGAAATCAGATTCTTAAATGCTTAAAGAGTATATTCTTTTGTTTAAGATAATTCATTTATTTTCCAGAAGACTTCAAAGTACCCTTCTGCGAAGATATCTATATTCTTTGCTACCTGAGAACGAAAACGTTTGATGCCAAGAAAGCTGCTGAACTTTTCTACCGGGGTGCATAGTTCGTTGATTCACATCGGAAATTTTTTGAGAGACTAGACTGGTCTGCAGTAGTGCGACGATTTCTTCAAGCTAATGTAATAGGCTTTCTTCCTTACAGAGACAGCAAAGGCAGTGCCCTCCTCTACCTCAAAGCTGGTAAAGTCTATTAGTAGCACTCTCAAAATTTCGGCAGTATATTGTTGTAACTTATCTCATTTGTCTGTCCTACTCCGAAATATTCATGAATTTTAGTATGGCAAAAGACGCAAGATTGCATCGATCGTTGGCATGGACTTAAAGTACGATAACAGTACGACTTTGCTCAGTTTCACCCCAATTTTGATGGAGCACTTCGCGGTACAGATCCGAATGTCTCTCATACCTTTTTCTTTACCATCAAAACACTCGAAAATATTTTTGACTCACCGTACATTTTGAGTAACATCATATTGCACAGACAATATATTTACGAAAGTATATGTTTTTTTCATTATTCGATCCCGAACCAAACAAAAACTACAGTAGCCAAAAGTATTAATCACAGTACCGACTGGGACGGCTAGTGAGTATGTATTCAGTATGATGGCTATCGGAGGATTCGATTTATTGCTTTTGCAAAGGCCGATTTTATTCATACTCAAGGGCAGGTGTCTAGAAAGATGATAGTTCATTAATGAAATTTCGTAATCAGATTACGAAACTTATATGTTAATTGGCATATTTAAACACTGTTTCATCATATTTTGAAAAATTTATTAAACTTTTTCGAAGTAGGAAACATACAATTCCTCCTAAGGATTTGTATTCCGAATCTTCTGATCGCCAAATCTGGTTGTGTTATCACGTGCATCACATGAACATACAGAGGGTAAGGCAAAAGCTACTTCCACCACCACCACCAATTTAAAGGGTGACTGTAGAGGGAGGAGATCCGATTGCCAAATGAAGATGGTAATGAATATGTTCATTTATTTTTTTATCTGGACCAGCATGTAAATATGTTTTTTTTTAGGCTTTTCGAAGAATAGAACACGAAAAATCATCTATGAGTTATTCAAATTTCAAAATTTACGTTTCAAGTCAATAGAAAGATTGCCCTTTGTTTGTTTAGTTGATTTGCTACTTTATGATTACAAGCATAACTAATGCTTTCTTTGCTTTTTTTTTTCGCCTACAGTTATTATTTTCTTTCTAAAAAGTATTTTAGGATTCCTTTTTATAATTTTTTGAAAATTTAATCAGTTTATTCAAAAGGGAAGATTTTGATTGTTTAAACCTTAAAATATGGGATACAAAATTTGCATTTCCGCCTCCTACACCCTGGTATTGGAGAAGAAACCCTCAGTTATTTGTAATGCCTTTAGTTAGTGTTTACGTTACCTTAAAATTAAGAAATTCTTCCCCTTCTTGATCCAGGGTGGACAAAGAACTCTGAAAACAGTGTCTCACAGGTACAGTTATAAAGTATTTCTCCCGCCTTCCTAGCGAGCCTTCGTGGTGTAGTGGTCAGCACACTGAACCGGTATTTCAGAGGTCCGTGGTTCGATTCCCGGCGAAGGCGGTTGCATCTCTCTCACTTCCAAAAAGTCCTAATGTCTCTACACAGTCACCGAATGATAAGGAAACTCTGTCAGACCCATTTTATTGAAGCACTACGTACCTGAATGATAAAGCCAGTGTCCACAATGCCTTAAATGGATGAACTATGAAAAGCTTTGATAGGTACAAGTAGGATGTTTTGGCAATGGAGAAATAGGTTTCTTTGCCTCTGCGAATATAACTAGTGTCGTTCAGTATAATGGCGAAGAGAGCCTACTATGGTACCGAAGGGCCAGGGTGCGAATTCCACTGAAGACATGGATGTTTGTAAATGTATAGTGTCGGTCGGCATGGCGGCACTCTAAATATGCTGCGAGCCGAATGTCCTCTCGTGTGGATTGGTGGATGGGAAGAGGGGTTTGAGGCCCCTTTTCTCAAATTTGGGGTAGGAAAATAGAAGTCCAACCTCTGTTTGAAGTAGGCTCTGTCAAACTTTGTTCCATGTAAAATGAACAAGACAACAACATTATATGCGGCGGAGATGAGTGTAATAAACGTTTGATTAGTATATATTTCTTTTAGCTCCTGGAAATTTAAACGTAATATGCGGCTGAGTTTATTAACCAGTGAGTTTAATAAGCGGCTAGCGCTGTTTATATATGTGTATATGTAAATATATAATAAAAGAGATTTTACGACAACCTAACTAATCTTGAACTAGTCACAGGAATGCTTTCTCTTAGTGTCTGTTCGGAACAATTAAGAATTAATTTTTCGTTGGCCGCTCCGTTTCACATTTTAATTGCAATTATTAGACGTGTAGACTTATTTAATATGTCAGAGGTTATTGTATGAAATTTGTACTTAGTTCTAGTTTTCGTCTGAATTCTTCTACTTATTTTGCTATGTTATTTTATTTATTATTTCTGTATGCATTCAGTGTATTTTTCACCATTTTTTGGCTTCACACAATACTGTTTATTCTTTTCACTTTTGCCATAGTTGGTAGTTAAAATTACGTAAGGTAATTCCTCTGATTAAGTCATCAATGGAATGCAGTTTTATTTTGTGAGTAGAATTACGTTAACTATTTTTTGTATTTTTTACATTAAAAGAATCTGATACTTTGAATCTGATATTTGAAACATATTTTTACTTGTCAGATGTTAGTTTTGATTTCCGTTTCTTTCTGATGCCCTGCTGAAGATTTCGGCAAGACATGGACATTTAAAACTATATCAGTTTGTTTTTACTAATTTGTATATGCTATTTAATTTTTTAAAAACTAGTGTTTTACATATTTACAACTTAAGTGGCACTTCTATCCAAAGGCTGTAGACAAGTTCTTTCACGGTACTATAATAGTATATTTTTAGTTTACATTTTTTTCTTATTGCAAGTTACAGTATACAAGTTACAATATACATTGCAAGTTACAGTATACATAGTTATTGCAAGTTACAGTCATATATATATATATAGTATATATATATATATGACTCCATTCTTGTTTGATTAAAATAAGAACTAAATTTAACGTTCATTTCAAGTATCTAGATATTTTTTAAATCAATCTTAAGTGTAATTAGAGTGATGCACAGGTATATTGAAACAGAAAAATAATCATATTAACTTTTTAGTGCACTAAGTTCCACATTTTTAAATTACTAATTTTAATTTTTTTAAACAGAACGATGGGATCCAGATCAGATTTCTGCAGATGATGCTATTTTTGGGGCAATAGTATCTATTTTTTCAGCCATTGAAAATCCAGTTAATCAAGTGGCAGGAATTGTTGTTATAATAGACCTGAAGCATCTGAAGCTACAACAGATTATAGCTATTAGCAGCTGGCTCATATTAGGAACACAAGCTATGCAGGTAAAATTTCTGTGAATTATTGCCCCTGTTGTGAATATTGAATTATTTTTACTGGTATGATTTGAATAACTTCCAGAGTATTATTGTTAATAACTGATTAAAACTGAAATATGAATGTAAATATTTGACCTAAACAATAAAGCTATAAATCTAATTTCTTAATAATTGTATATTTTAGTAGGTTTGACGAAGACTGTAATTTTAAGATTTTTAAACAACTCCGTTATATTTAAGTGAAAAGTTTATCATTTTGGGAAAAAATTAGGTGATATTTTGTGATATCTTGCCAAACTAAACTTTTCGAAGGCCTAGATCTTGAATCGTTTTTTCTATGTCTCTGTTAAGAGTGAAGAATTTTCATTTTCTTATTATTATGAGTAGTTTATAAAAGAAATAACTTAAATATTCTTACGCTTCTAAAATATTTAATAGAGTAATTTATGTGGCAAGTATACTTTAATGGACTAATTGTACTCTGCCTGATTTGAAAGCACATTCAAAGGGTTATTTAAAGAGAATTAATTTGGAAGTTCAGTGTGTTATTGTAATTGATGACAAATGAAATATGCCTTATTGTGATTTACTTTTAAGGGAATGAGACTGTTAGTTCATCCCAAATAACTGGCCAATTAATATTAATTGGGGTGAACTGATCAGTTCTCCATACGCCTTAAGGCTTTTTGGTTGTTCGGTCAAGAAGTTGTTCACAGTTCGCCTGTAGACCTTTTAGGAGATGAGCAGTATGCGTTTCCATATCTTCCAGACTATTGCATTGGTTAATTTCATTTTCTTTGTTCAGTAAGGTAAGTTCAAATAATCTTGTTGAGGGCTCACTATTATACTAGGACTGTAGTAATTCTGGGGGCATAAAATACACGGAACCGGTTTCTACTGCAGTAAACATCTATGCTGTCGCCGAGGCTAGGGAGCGTAAGCCATCCGAGCAGGTTGTGTAATGGCCAGAAGCAAATTTCTCAAGTAAGCTACCCAGAAATACGCTTATATGCGGTCCGGTCGTAAATTTAGAACCCCTTTTTTCACACATGGAGGTAGGAAGTAAGATGGAGTCGCCCTAAACAAGTTTCTCCGTACCCTGCTCTGTAGCACAGGCGATCCCTACGTGGTGACCAAAACATTGGGTCATTTACCATTGAGTTCTATGGGATTTGACGCGTTCGGGTGTAAATATTTTGTAATTACGTCGCAAATATACATATAAATGTATATATTTTCTTTTTCTACAACACTTCAGAGTCCTAAGTATGTGAAAACAACATATTTTTAAACAACATTTCATTCTGAACGGAATTAAATGCTATACTTTTCACAAGACAGTTTTCTCAGAATGGTTTAATTTGAATGAAATATTTTCACAAGTTTTCGTTAATTACATTAGAAAAAAAAATTAAGGTAATTCGATTTTATTCGGTTAAGGTACAAAAATTAAGATCAAAGTTTATTGTATTATTAATATTAAAATTATGCATTATTTCTTTTCTATTTATAGAGCTTCTTCCTAAAATACTTTCTTAAATATGACATGATTTTTTGGCTTCTTTTAAATCGAAAAATGTAAGTCAATTTATAATTAATGCCCTATTCGGTTCATTTTAAATTAGAGAATTATTAGGAATTAGCGAAATACTTATTTAAAGTATTCCTAATAATTAAATAGGTATTAAATAGTATTTGACTTTTTCTGAACATTTCTGAAAGGAAATAAAATAAGTTTTTTTTTTTTTTTTTTTTTTTTTTTTTTTTTTTTTTTTTTAAGTATTATTTAAAACTTGTAACTGAGTTATTATAAAATGTAAAGGGAATAATTCTTTTAATTATACTTATCAGATTTTTTTTTTTTTTTTTTACCCTTCATTTCAACAATACACATTCCAAAACTCTTTATTACGTTCTTAAGTGCGCATCTCATAGCATTTGCTTTACAGTACCTTTTAACAGATTGCTTTCCAATACGAACAATTCTTGCTTAAATAGTTTTATAACGTATTTGTCAACAGGATTTCAATTTATTGTTACAATTCAATATTAAGGTTATTATATATTTAGATAACATTTATAATCATTATAAATTAGATACATTTAATCATTAGATTTCTTCACAGTACTTTCACAGTTGTTTATAAGTGAATAAATTCTTCATTTCAAATACATTTATAAATAATTTAATGAATATTTAAGTATTTTGTCAAAGGCAGATACATGCTTTTTGCAAGCACATGCATAAATACCCATACATATTTCCTATTTATCATTTCCGGCATGTGCAAATCTTTAATTTCTGTGCATTCACTATATTTTTCGTGTAAAGTAATTTACACTAATTTAGCATACACCCGAAAGTTTTACATAAAAAATATATATCAATATAATTTGAATGAAAATTATAAGTATTATTTTTAATACCCACTCAAAGGTCAGTTTTTCTTCAAAATTCCTCCACGATGGCATCTCTCTCTTTAGGCAGATAGCCCTTGCATGCATTACTCTATTTAATAAAAACTTAATCTGACCTATGTGCCTAATTACAAATATTTTAACATACATAATTTTATATTTACATTTAGCCATCAAGTTTCAAACTTTTCAAATCTTCTAGAAAATAAATTTTGGAAGATCTCTTTTAGCAATTTTCTTAAAATCTATATTTTTGTAGTGCAACAGCTTAGAATTTTATAAAACAAATTCATAATCAAAATCGCTGTTGTTAGTTATCGAAAAATAACCAAGATGTGATTTTTGCGTAAATGTCAGTAAACTATACAAATTGCTATTATCCATCCCACTATGAATGTTTCTTTCATGCGAGAGTGTCCCTTTTTCGATTTCTATGGAACTGTCGTGTGTCGAAATACTATCAGAATCTTGTCAAGCGACCTTCTGAATGTAAACAAAGAACACCCCGTCTGGTGACCCAAGCTTCAAAGCAGTGCTTCACTTCTACCGCGGAATGGCCCCTCCTCCCTTTCCTACCTCCATGTTTTCACAGGGGGGCTGAAAAGTAGGGAATAATCTTGCTCCTGGTCTTGGGCTTCGTTTAAACATCTAACTTCTCTACACTCAGTTTTATACAGAGGAAAATACAAATTGAATTCTTCGAATGAATGCAATTTTGTACAATGAAAATGTATTACTTAATGATAAACTGTAAGATAAATAACATATTTTTTTAAAGCCATAGGTGTAGAAAGACAGATATTTGTTACACGAATGAATTTGTAGTAAATATTGAGTTTTTCATTTCGAATGCTATGTTCCATGTTTGTTTGATTATAGCAAAGCATTCGACGGTTATTTGCTTAAGGGTAAGGGTGCCTCGTGGAGAACTTTCTAAGCAAAACTGACTCTTATGCACGTTACACGTGGGGAAAACGCCAATACAGCCAGCCCCGTCGATCCGGATTCGAACCCCGGATCGACCTGCCAGAGTTCAACGATTTTACAGCTCAGCCGCTAGTGAGCCACACACGCACACATCCACACATATACATTAAATAGTATTTACATGTCGTTTATAAAGTATAATTGAGTGCAATTTAATCATAAAGAGAAAATATTCTACGGAATTACTTCACTTCGTAGACTTTTTGCTAAGCTTCACCATATTTCTTAAAGAGAATCGCAACGCTGATTCCATTTCCTAGACCTTTATGTATCTTATTTTTTTCTACACTGAATTATATTTAGAAAATTATTTTACTTGGTTATAGCTGAAAATGCAGTTTTTTATTGAAGAATTTAAGGGTAAGAAGAGAATTATGCCCTTTTCTAATTATTCTTGAAGCATTTAATTTTTTTTAAAAAAAAGCGCACATTAATAAGGATCACTGAATTAAAATGCTCGATATAGGACAGATTAATTAGCTACTAAATTTTGATTTTCGTTGAGTAAAAATGAATTCATCTGCATTCTATAAGAAAGCAAATATTCAAAAAATGTTTCTTTTCCGATTCTCGCAGTCATGATATTTTCCTTAAGTATTCAGCTAATTCATATTCAAATATTGCAATCCATTACAATAAGTAATAAATCGATACAGTAAATAAATAATTAAAATCAATTAAATGGAATTTTAATTGATTTTAATTGCCATTTTCCCTCTGATAAAACCCTCTTTAGAGTTCAATAGCAGTCGATCAGATTTTGTTGGGGGGTTCATTTTTCTTTATGGTATGCTTACGTTATATATGTATGTATTATGCATTGCTCATACTCATCAATAGCAGCTTTTAATATTTTTTGGAAAAAAATCAATATGAGAATCCAGAAAATGTTTCTTAGCGACGCTAAAACTATTATTACTAGGCACTCTCATGCCACAGTGTTTAAAAAAAAATCGCATTGTTTAAAGGTAGATTCTATGCTCATATTTTAGTCTAAAATTAAAAGCTGAAAGTCAAAATTAAGGGGGTTGTTCTTAGAAAGCCTCAATTAGAAGTAGTTATAGGAAATGTTAATCAATACTTATAATCTTACGGATTAAACACTTATTCCCTATTTGATCACGTGTATGGCAAACAGATATTCGTCATTCATAAAGAAAAGAAAGGTGAATCAAAATGAGTTATATTCTTGTTTTTCCAACTGCAAAAACATCTTAAGATACTATCGGATTTAATCTTTAAATTATTCCAGTAATATTCAGAACAATGGGGGCCATTATTCTTAACTATAATTTACTAATGCAAATCCTATTTTGGTTTCAAATGGCTTTCATTAATTACGTTAATTATATACTGATATACTGATACTGAATGAGACCTAAAAACACGTTTTTTTAAATATATCTCCCCTTATGATCCCCTACACAGCCGTTTACTTTCCCCTTCCGTAATTAACGTCAGTCTCCTGCTGTTGACCGCATTTGCCAAGCCACCAGCTACCCAACCCGCCGTAGTCTTCTTACCCTCAGGATAGGTGACCCTGGGTAGCCGGTTCAGCACTGGGTAATTTTAGACAGAGTTCACATTTAAAAGTATACCGCTCATTCATTGAGACTCCATCGATGTTGCAGCAAGAGAATACAGCGAGATCATGGAGGTAGGATACCTCCATGAGCAAGATCTGCTCTCTGAGGGGGGAGTAACTAGATTTCACGTATCCTTTCCTACCTCCATGTCTCGCCTAATAGGTGCTCTTACTTAGTGTGGAGTTGTGGATTACTTAGTGCTATAAATGTTGACTGAACACATAATTGTAGATGAATCGTCTGTCCTTGGTTTTAACTGACATTTTGAACAACTCATCGATAAACTTTTGTACGCCTTTTGTTGAAATTCCGTTTATCTCGCCTGCACAAAAAATAACTTATCTAATGGTGTCATTCGACCCAGAAATAGTTCTGCATGTGCTTTTTTCGTTACTTCATGTTTCGCGAAAAGCAGTGTGTACGCTAAATCAACGATGCACCAATTGGAGCTGCTGTGATGCGTTATTACATAACAACGAATTATCTACACTATATTTCTGTTTACGCATTAAGCAAAATTTGATTAAAGTCTATATGGAATCAGTTTCAAGTTTTATGTGCAGGTTAGTGCACCTGCTTCTCAAAACTTTTTACAAGTTTAGGTCCGTTATCGGAAATTATTTTTAGTGAAGCTCCATAATTTAAAATATATTTTTAAAAGCACGTTCGCTACGTCATCAGAAGTACAACGGAATGGTATTAATTCCCGCCACTTAGAAAAATAATAAGCAATCACTACCAAATAATGTGCTTTATTTACTTGCTTTCCAGAGTAAGGGCTGACAAATCTATTTCTAAAATTTCATTCAGAAAATTAGATTATATTCTAAACTGCCGGCTATCCAAAAGGCAACACCATGAAGGAAGCATCCAAACAGCATGAAACTTGTATCATGTGTATACTGAGATGGAAAATGCAAATAATTAAGGTTTCAACGCACGCTCACATCATAGGCGGCTGCAGCGCTCCTTACAATCCCTATATAAAGGGAGAAAGGATTTACTCTTTGAATAAAATGAATTGTTCTTTTGTGAATTGTATGTACAGTTTCAGTATGCCTCGTTGGAAAACAGGAGCATCATTCGAGCACGTTTTTGAGTTCGACAGACGCAGAATCATTGTATACACAGATTGCGAAATATCTTTGCGGGAAATCGGTCATCGTGTTGGAACAGTCTTGCAAATATGGAATCGAGAATCGAACAGAAGGAAAAGACTGACGGACAGAAGAAATTGCAACCACTTCTTCGCATCACTCCACCGGAAGACAGGCATATTGTGAGCGACAGTAATGGAGCGCAGGTAATCTGTAACTCAATAATTGGTGGCACGAACAGTTCGACGTTCTTTACAGTACAATGGATTATCCGAAAGGCGTGCATTGCTTTGCCGTCCTTTAATTTTGTATCACGGGCGTTTGCGTTTGCAATGGTACACTGAACGACGGAGATGTACTTTCGAATGGCATGACAATTTGTCTTTGGACGAATCACGTTTCTGCCTGCAGTACTACGATGGTCGGATTAGAATTTTGAGACGCCATGCAGAGAGGCTGCGTGAATGTTGTATTATGCATCATTATAATGGTCCTATTCCCAGTGTTATTGTTATATTCTCAGACCTTTCAATAGGACGATGCGCCGCCACACGTTGTACGTAATGTTCAAGGTTTTTCTTCTTAGCCGACAATATTGCGTTGTTACTTTGGTCTGCCAGTTCTCCATGTCTATCACCTGTCTGATCAATAATTGCAGAACGGCTGCCCGGCAGGCCGCACCAGCGGTTACACCAGATTAACTTTGCCTACATGTGAAAGCAGTGTGGGCTGCCATTCCCCTACAAAACATCTAAAGCCTTTTTCACTGAATGCTGCGTCGTGTAGTAGCGGTTATTGACAAACGTGGAGGCAATATTTATTACGGATTTTCTCGTCTTCCTCACCTCAGAGAAGGCTGCATTTCAAGTCCATTTAAGTACTATGTGTAATCTCTAAAAAGTATTTGACTTTAATATCTTTTGTGCTTCTTCGTATTGCATTTATGACCAGGAGTGTATTTAAATAGCCGGCCGGCCTGAAATTTACATATTTACACTTCTGGCATGTGGCCCATCTTTGGGCATACTGTCCTGTAATTTGTTGCTACTTGGGAAGAACACAGCTTCCTTCTCTCTATATTGTTTTCCGTACTCACATATGTGCTGAAATTGGATTGTCATGTAATTTGTCCAAAATGTCTTGTGCGAAATCAGCTGGAATAAAGAGTCTTAATTCTAAATTTTCATTCGTTCTTTTCTGTAAGATAAAATGGCATAGATTATTTCATAAGATTTGTCCCAACCCCTAATTTTTTTATTTCATTCACTGCTTGAGACTTTTCTGGATTTTTTAAATGTGCATAAATTTGAACTAATTCTTGATCTTTCTGCAATTTCTTAAATAAGGATCTAATCAAAAGATTTGGGAACATGTGGAGATCTGACACTGGTCTCTTGGACGTAGATCAATATGGCTAATTGAATAAGTTTGCTAAAATATGGCCTTTTTTTTAAATTCTCTTTATATTGAAGGTGACAGATTCTCCCTTAAAACGTTCTCCACAGGAGCCTCAGGTATTTTACCTTAATTAAATGAATCAGTTAACCAACCTTGTCTAAGAGGCTTTGTTTCGTCTCTATTTCCTAACCTAAGGACCAATTCCATAAACATTTGCCTGTGCTCAACACCTTCACAAATATTTATACGCATGATACTACTCTTGAGTATCGTTTTATATGTAGTCTTTTAAAAGCATCTTTCTATTTATGTAATAGATTTTTGTCTTAATGAATTGAATGTATGATTTCTCTAAACTAATAATATGATAAAGTTTCTATCTTTTACAAATGATTAACAGGAACTTTCATTTCCCAGTTTTTAAGTTCACCATTGCATCCTTAATATTTCTCTAAATGTCATTTGAAATTCTTAATTTAAGTACAGTACAGAAAAAATGTTTGCTTCTTAACATTTAAGGGAAACACTTCCTAAGTAATTGTTTATGAGTTTCTTGCTATTATAAATCTGCACTCAAGACGTTAGAGACGTTAATTATATGTTATAATATTGTGCACTAAATTCGTATATATGGCTAAAATGATTATCTACCCCTCTTGAGTTTTTTAAATTCTGTATTTCTGTGTATTGAATTTGAAGATAATGAGAGTTACAAGAAACTTTTTTACAATTTTTAAAACTATTGGTAACTCATCTACCTTATTATATATTACATTTGTTCGCATGTGGTTAAAGTGTTTTTGCAAAACAAATGTTTTGTTCTAAAAAGGTGCTTGATTATTTTCATATTTAGCGTTGCTGCCCTTTTATGGTGAAAGAAGTACATATAATAAACGTGCCACCAGTATTTAAAGCTGCCTGGAAACTAATAAAGCCTCTCATCAGCGATAAAATTCGGAAAAGAGTAAGTTAAATTGGTTTAAGTTTTAAAAGTAAATAAATGTTTTACCTATGCATTTCATAATTAATATTTTCATTTCTGTGTGGTAATAACTATATACCTTTTAAAAGAAATTTGATATTAGGGAGAGATGAAAGTCAGAGTTTAAGTCTCGAATAAATATGAAATAGCACAACACTTTCGTTAATCAACAATCTAAAGAGGATTGGCTGAGCAACACTTTTTTAGATCTCCTAAGCCTATACCAACGTACTAATTACATCCAATGGGTGCGATAAAATGAGAAACTAGAACTACTGTTGACAAGCTGAAACATGTATGCTTTTGTTCAATGAGTTACGGTTATATTGAAATTTTTATAAGAATAGAGAATGAAAATTCCTCTTAATATATAAAAGGTGCTCATGATTCGTATATTACAAATTCATAGTCATGCTTTTATTATAACAAAATTCAATATATATTTATACTTCTGTTTCTGTTCTGAAATATTGAATTAAATTATAATATACTGGCAGTTTCATCTTTACTTTGTTACATTCATCCTGCTAAAATTTGAATATTTTGAACTGAAAAACCCGATAAAAAAAGTCGTGCCCTTACGGTAATAAATTTTAAGTTAAAAGAAGGTTAAGAAATAAATATCTTTACTTCGATAAAAGCTCTGTCAAATTAACTGGCCCCCCAAAGTCCTGCTATGCTGCCTCAACGTGGCGGGGTGTGTCACTGGGCGGAACGGGCGAAGTACGTCGGGAGCATAGCTCCTGGTAGGGCCACACTAGGCGTGAAGGCCGTTCCAACATGCCCAGCTAAAGCATAGCAGGTGAAGAACCCTCAGGGGATTGCCGTCTTGGTGATCGAGTATCACACTCCCGGGGCCCCAGTGACCTGTCCTCCTCTCTCTTTCCTCTCCTCTTGTCTAGCTCTCTTTCCTATTTTTCTCCCTTGTGGTTTCCTCTACTGGAGGTTGGGGCTCACTGTGAGATGCAGCTACTACTCTTAGTTTCTGTTTCACCATGGTGAGAATACCGCCTATGCTTTCGCCGTGCATGGTGACCCGTAGGGTGGGAAAGGAGGATCCTGGCAGTTGAGGGGCGAGGTACTGTCCCCAACACACTGCTTTGGCCTCTGCTTCTACTTAAAACGGGCGGCACTTAGCTGTCCCCGTTAGTGTCAATCGGCTGGCCACTAGTCCTATTGGTCAGTGGCTAGGGGATAAGCTCTCGGAAGTCTCCGCTTTTGGGAAAGCCGACTGTGGGGTTTCAGTTTGCGTATAGGCCCGGCTAGCCCTAACACAGGGATCTGTGTTCCCTTGTTGGGCTGGGCTCCATGGTGGGTGGGGCGGTCGGGCCCGAAACCTTCTCTCTTTTCAATATGAAAACTTTAACTTCTTCTCCTAACCATATGGATACGAAAAATTCTGGAGCTGCTAAAAGAATTTGTTTCGACCTTAATTAGCACAAACAAATGTCCAAAGTTCTTAGTTATCACTGGTGAGCTAGAAAATCTATCACCATTCTTCATCCATAAGCATATTGTGGCCTCAGCAGGCGAGCCAAAACACATAAAAAAGCTCCGTTCAGGATCTCTGCTCATCGAGACTACATCTGATGCACAATCTTCCTCTCTCCTAAAAATGACCAAAATGGGGGAACATTCTATTACTGTATCCCCACATAAGTCTTTGAACACGTCAAGAGGTGTCATTTCGGAAATAGACTTGATATCAGTCTCTGAGGATGAACTTTCAAAAGAACTCGCCGAGCAAAATGTACGTGGCGTCCGCCGAATAAAAGTCCGTAGAGACGGGCAACTCGTCAACACAAAACATCTTATTCTGACTTTCTCCTCTCCAGAGCTACCGAAAGCCATTAAGGCAGGTTACCTGAATTGTCCCATTAGACCTTACGTGCCGAACCCACTGCGCTGCTTCAAGTGTCAACGGTTTGGCCATGCGAAGGCCGCATGCCGGGGAAACCTGGCATGTGCTCGCTGTTCTGCAGGTGGTCACGATAGTCAGGATTGTGTAGCTGATCCAAAATGTGCAAACTCTCATGCCAATCATCCAGCATACTCACGAAATTGCCCTAAGTGGAAAGAAGAGAAAGAAATACAGCATATTAAGACTACAAGAAAAATCTCCTATCCTGAAGCTAAGAAACTTTTTAGCACGGGTCAGTCAAAAGCAAATGTCTCCTAAGCACAAGCCACTAAATCATATCGGTCAATAAGTACACAAACATCGCATAGCACACAGAAGAAGACACCTGAACCAAAAACAAATGACAAAGAAAAAGTTTTTCCTCTACCTCCTCCCAAACAGACAATAGAAGGTCGAGAAATAAAAACACAAGAAACAGAGAGCTCAAAAAAGAAAATCAAAAGCTCAGAAAAGAGAAGCTCAAAAAAGAAAATCAAAAGCTCAGAAAAGAGAAGCTCAAGCCGAAGCTCTATTGAAGGGATCTTTTCAGACTTTATCGAATCGGAGATGGAAACAGATGGAGGCAGAGATCTCTCGAAAAATGTTCTACCTCACAAAACAAAGAAACCGCATCGAAGCAATAAACATTCCTAATGGCTACTCTCATTTCGTGGAACTGCCGGGGCTTCTATCAGGGTATTGATGGCATTAAGCAACTTATTAATAAATATAGACCTATTTGTATAGCGATACAAGAGACATTCCTCAAACCCGGTAATTTTGCAAAGCTACGTAGATACTCGATGATAAGAAAGGATAAGACATTCAGTTGAACGCGCAAGTGGTGGTGTCTGTCTACTTACCTCAATTAATTGCCCTTCGAGTGCTCTCCCTTTGGATACTCCTCTCCAAGCAGTTGCAGTACAGTTGAGCATTCGAATACTGACTACTGTTTGCAGTATTTACATCCCGCCTAATGAGAACATTAATTTAAGAGATTTAGAGGATCTTAATTGCCCAACTACCAGCTCCGTTTATTCTAGTCGGTGATTTCAATGGACACAATCCCTTGTGGGGTAGTAAAGACACAACCCCACGAGGGAAGCAAATTGAACAGACTCCACGACCACTGTCTCTGTATCCTTAACAACGCAGAAAGCACTTATTTTCATCAGCCAACAAGGACCTTCCATTCCATTGACCTAGCTATTGTTTCTCTACAGCTTTTGCCTTTTTGTTTCTTTAATGTCGAGAATTATCTATATAATAGCGATCATTTTCCTATTATCATAAGCATTACAGGAAATAGGAGTGTTTTTATACCTAGAACACCACGCTTTTTGTTGGACAAAGCCGACTGGGACTCTTTCATACATTATGCTCTTTTCACTGAAGAAATAGTAAAGAATGTGCACATTGATCAGGCTGTGAAGATCATTACAGATAAAATTATTCAAGCAGCTGATATATGTATACCAAAAACGTCGGTAAAACAGCCAAAATACCCAAAGCCCTGGTGGAATCCTGAATGCCAGGATGACATCAGAAAACAAAGGAAAGCTTGGAGCATTTTTCGGCGATACCCTTCAGAATCAAATCTCATAATATTCAAAAGGGCTAAAGCAAAAGCTCGGCAGGTGCGAAGGAAAAGTCAGAAGAATTCTTGGATCTCGTATGTATCTTCGATTAGCTCTTCAACTTTGAGTAAGAAGGTCTGGGAGAGAGTCCGGAAAGCGTCCGGTATCTACAAAGAGCACACACTTTCCATTTTAAAGACAAGTGGTGAAGCAGTTACTAGTAGGGAAGGAATTGCCAACGCTATTGGACAGAGTTTCTCAGCCGTCTCACACAGTAGTAACTACCCTCTTGAATTTCTTTCCGCAAAAAAATGCATTGAAAAACAACTAATTAATTTCAAATCTCCCAATACTGAACCATATAATCAGGATTTTACTGTGCTTGAACTGAAAAGAGCTCTGTTGCAGACAAAAAATTCATGTCCTGGTCCAGATGATATTGCCTATCCTATGCTGAAACATCTTCCTTCCAAGTCATTGGCAGCCATCCTCTTTCTCTTTAATAGAGTATGGAAGGAACAAGTCTTTCCAAATGCCTGGAAAACAGCTTTTGTCATCCCCATTGTTAAACCGGGTAAAGACCCTACTAATCCGTCAAACTACCGCCTCATCGCTTTAACTAGCTGCATCTGCAAACTCTTTGAAAAGATGGTCAACACTCGTCTGGTCTATTATTTAAAGACAAATAGTTGTATCTCCCCTTATCAGAACGGTTTTAGAAAAGGAAGAGCAACTGTCGATAATATCCTACTCTTAGAAACAGGTATCCGTAGAGCGTTCGTTAGAAGAAATCATTATGTTTCTATTTTCTTTGATATAGAGAAAGCCTATGATACCACCTGGAGATACGGTATCCTTCGTGACCTATATAGCAATGGTTTAGGAGGAAACATGCCGATATTTATCAAACATTTCCTACAGGACCGGAAGTTTCATGTGAAGATAGGCGATACACTTTCTGACATGTTCCATCAAGAAGAGGGCGTTCCGCAAGGAAGTGTATTAAGTGTTACATTATTTAGTATAAAAATTAACTCTATTTTAAAACAACTGCCTCCAGCAGTCCAGGGTATGCTCTACGTCGATGACCTGCAAGTCAGTTGCCAGGGAGAAGACCTGAAAGACATTGAGTGTAAACTTCAGACATCTCTCAATAGAATTGTTAAATGGTCGCAGGAAAATGGTTTTAGATTCTCTACTCAAATGACTGTGAGTGCACATTTCTGTCGAAAGAAAATTCCTCACCCAGACCGCGAACTTTCTCTGCAAGATGTGCTATTTCCTGTAGAAAAGGAAATAAAATTCCTAGGAATGATATTTGACCATAAGCTTACGTTCCTTCCCCATATTACCTATCTAAAAAAGAAATGTTTAAAAACTATGAATATTCTGAAAGTACTGTCAAATGCTTCTTGGGGTGCTGATCGAGGCTATATGCTTCTTATATATAGAGCTCTCATTCGTTCCAAACTAGATTATGGATCAATCATGTATGGGTCAGCAAGGCCTTCAGTATTAGCCAAACTTGATCCGATACATCACCTAGCACTTCGGATATGCACTGGTGCCTTTAGAACTTCTCCAGTGGAAAGCTTATATGTGGAAAGTAACGAGACCTCCCTGCGGTTAAGACGTGAAAATCTTTGTTTTAAGCATTATTTCAAAGTCTTATCACAAACCGAAAATTCTACGCGGTCAAAATTGCTTAATGACCAATACTCCCGTTTATATCAGGCACGACCATCATGTGTCCCATCTTTCGGCTTGCGGATGAGTGCTTTGGTGGAGGAGTATAATTTGTCTAATAAAGATATACAGGTGGAGGATTTTTTTGGAATTCCTCCCTGGGAGGATTGGAGAATCCATTCTCTGGATACTTTTCGACACTGGAGTAAATCACAAACTAACGAAATCATCTACAAGCAGATTTTTTTTAAACCTAGAAACAAATATAAGAAATATATCCCTCTATATACAGACTGATCAAAATCCCAGGATCATGTTGGTGCCGCTTTCGTCACAGAGAAAACAACAGTAGGGGTTCGATTACATACAGTTTGCTCTGTGCTTACTTCTGATCTTACTGCAATCCATCTGGCTTTGACTTACCTTTCAAAATAAAAGTACATAAAGTTTATTATCTACACGGATTCCATGAGTGCCTTAATGTCATTGGAAAATCACGCTCAATGTACTCACCCAGTTGCAACCAGAATCCTGAAGTTGAATCATTCTTTAAAAATTCGGGGATACCAGATTCTTTATTCGTGGATCCCTGGACACGTTTCCATTAAGGGGAATGAATTGGTGGATATTGCAGCTAAAACTGCAACCACAATGTACTATCTTCAGATTCCACTAGCAGACATCAAAGTGTTTGTCAAAAGCAAAATTCTCAGCAAATGGCAGAAGCAATGGGATGACAAAGTATATAACAAGCTGATAAATGTAAAACCCACCATTGGATACTGGCCATGTATGGCTAATAGAAGGGAGGATATCCTCTTGACTCGACTGAGAATTGGCCATTGTCGCCTGACCCATGAGTATCTTTTGAAGGGAGAAGAGAATCCCAGCTGCCCAAACTGCAATGCAGATCTGACAGTCCATCACATCTTGGTGGAATGCCAGAGTTTTAATTATTTTCGCCAAAAACATTTTAATTGTTCAGAACTGGACTTAAAAAATTTAATTGGAAAAACACATCATCGTAATTTGTTTCTGTTTTTAAAAGATATTGGCTTTTATAATAGACTTTAACCTGTTTTTTAAAAGGTATCAGCTTTTATCATAGATTGTAATCTGTCTCTTTTTACCTAAGCTGGAAGTTTTTACAAATGACTAATTGAATTGTTACCATTTGTCTGGCGCAGATAACCTTGACAGGTTTTGTGCCAAATTACAATAATCCAATCCAATCCAATCCAAATTAATTGGACCAAATGCTAGCGAATTTATATACAACTGTTAGTCTAATCTTGATACGAAATCTTACTTTTTAATGTGCTGTATCTTACTATTAGTTCTGGAATCATTAAAACACTAAATGCAACCATTACAGTTAACAAAACAATTTATTATCTTCTATGTTTACTGAAATGGTTTAAAAAGACAAAATTATGAAAAAAGATAAAACAATTATGCAAATTGGTTTCACGTAAATATTTATGTTTTGTAAACTTAAGAAATCTAATCTTTTATACTGATTTATATTTATTAAGCATTTGTACAAATCATAAAAATAAAGTCCAAAATTTGACTCCCGTAAGACAAAAATTAACCGATATATTTAATTTCAAAATTTTGCATTTTTCACTTCATTTTTGGCTTGCATTGAGTGCTCAGTTAAAAAATAAGTTGGAATGTTTGAAGATTATTTTTTTCTCTCATTCATTCAGTAGTGATATTCCTCTGTGACATGCTAGCGTATATTTTTACTTCCTTGTACGAAGTAAAAAGGAAGTATTGTAATCGCGAAAAGTTTCAGGCAGCATATTTCAACGAAAATATCAATTTTGACCGAACGCAATTTACGATGTTTTTGCGGGACATCTGTACGTAAGAACAGACTAAGACTCTTTCCCCCAAAAAATTTTAAAACTGATTTAAAATAAATTCTGAAGAGAATTTTTCGTGGCGTAGGTGCGTACGTACGTATGTACGTATGTATCTCGCATAACTCAAACACGAGTAAACGAGTAGCCTCAGAACGTTGAAATTTTGTATGTCAGACTGCTATAACATGTAGATGGGCACCTCGTAGTTTGGTTGCAATCAGTCGCACGAAACGTATATCCACTCTGTTACCCAGCTCAGTGATCTCAGTTTCTTTACTCTTATATGTTTGTAAATTGTGCATTTTTTTGCTTTAAAAATGATATAATTATGTTCTTCGTATCTTCCGGTTAAGGTTTTTATGCCTTTAGTAAGTCTGCAAGCAATATTTGTACAATTATCAACAATTTAAAAGCTGTTTAAGTGCGGTTAAGCCTAATATTTAAATAACATGGCGGACATATTTGTGTACATTTGAAACAGCAGAAGAGTAGATTTTTTGGCAATCTAGAGTGACTAAGCTTTGCAACAACAAAAATAACGCCTTCATTTATTATTGCGAGTTAAATCATGCTTAATCCTTTCTCGAATGTTTTCGAGGAAATAAGTGTTTAAGATTTACTTCGTAATTTTTAATGTAGATATTCTGAGTTGTTATGTATTTTTACCTTGTCGCGAAGTGAGAACTGAATTAACTGAATGAGAAATACTAAATCGTCTGTGAAAAACTGTTACTTTTTGGTTTTGTTTGCTTAATTTCTTTTATACATTGTTCTAGATTTATTATAGCATTTGAATAGAACATGCGGCAACGATTAGATAATTCTTTAAATGATATAAATTTTGTGCATTCTGAGTTATAATATGAACGAAATACAGCGCTGTTAAGTAAACCTAGCGCCAGTGTGTCGCTATGGTAAACAAATATAGTGAATTTTAAAGAGTGCATTTATTCTATTGTGATTTATGCGCTATCGGAGAAGTAGATTTAATTCAATACAATAAGTTTAAATGAAATGCGAGAAAAAATGCGTATAATTTAATATTCCGTACAAGGAAGTCATGTGGTGTGCACATCAGATTTTTTAATTAATAATTTTGTTACATATCATGTGCCTTAAGAATTTTTATTTAAGTATTTTTTAAGTTTTTAAACGCTAAATTATATTATTAATATCATCATATATTTATATTATTTAGGAATCGTGATCTAATAATCGTATCAAAACTTCATTGAACTAGAAATATTTCATTTGTTCAAATGATCTTAGAAATCAAAGATGTGCCAATACTAAAACTAGCTACTCTTTTCTATAAAATAAATTCTATAAATTCTATGAATAAGATTTTCTTTTCGAAAAAATTATATTTATCAAATATTTCCTTCACTATCTACATATAAGAGCTCTTATTTAATCTATTAACGTCAGAAACTTATTACTAAACAGATATTTTAACGCATCATTGCTATCATTCATCCTGGTCAGTCTGCACCAGCTTGATGAATTTTCGCTGATTTTTATTGTAAGAGGAGCGGTGTGACTGTTCATAGTTACGTACGTGAACATTTTGTCCTTCACTTTGCGTAATATCTCAGAATGTGATATGAAGTTTTAAAATTAAATATCTCGGTTAGTTTTGATGTTATGTGAACCAATATTCTGTGTTTTACCTTTTAGAAGTTTAAACTTTTACTAAATATAACTATAGGCACGAGATACCATTTTGAAAGTTAGATTTCGTAATTTTTGCATAATTGATTTTTTTTATTTTTTTTTAGTTTATAAGTGTCAAAATATAAGCATTTGAAATATTTTTATTTAAGCATTTTTGTGATTAAAAGTATATATCTATCATTAATGACTGCGAATATAAAGGCCGCATAAATAAGGTTTAGCGTCCAGAGCGATAGTAGGCGTTATTTGATTTAGATTAAAAACTGGAACTCATTATCCTCCATCAAACATACATTTGTGCATACAGTATACATATTAATAACGATACACAACAGTTTGGAAACCAATAATATTAACGCCAATTACGTTGGCTGTCAGTGTCATCGTGTATTGCATGCGACTCTGGTACTTAAGTTACTCAAATCATATTTGCTGAGCGGTATTGAACAGCACTTCAATTGCAAACGCCACAACAACAAATGAAACGAATTAAATTCTAAGCAGTTTCCGATTCCAGCCGACCAAAAATATTAAAAGGTTGACACTCCTTTCATCGTTGAAAGATAATGCGACTTTATCATTTAGTTTCCCGATATAATCTGCCCACGAAAAAAATTACTACTCAACTGGAGATTCAATTCGTGAAACATGAGCTCCTAGATTTACTTCGGTTTGATTTATGCAATTACGGGAAAGCCTCGAGGGCTATCTGCCTAAGGGAAGGACTTTCTGAGGTAAACTAGCTCGTATGCATGTTACCCATAGAGAAAACGCCCATGCAACCAGCCCGTTGGCGTCATTCGAACCTCGGACCGAACTACCAGTATTCACTGACTTTAGGGCTCAGTCGTTGGAGGGCCCCGTAGTTTTAGTTTAAACCAGAATCCAGGTAGAACCCGGACAGGTGGCAATCATGCTAAGGATTCTCATGTACTTTATGGGAAAGATACCTTTGTCTTCAATAAGGCATCTTCGCCTTAAACAAAGCCAGTTTTCAAAACGGATGGTTCGTATCATGTTGTTGATAGTAGATTCATATCCTTTCATCGTCATTTGCATCTGTCAAGTGGATTTGTCTGATCGCGCAGCTTAATTTTGCCCTCTAAAGACAGACGCAAAACTAAGTGACAGTGTCAGAAAAGAGCTCAATTGGAAGGTCAGAGTAAAAGTTAGGCTTCTGAAGCCTAGGTCAGTAGCACATGATCTATCAATTTTTCTCCAACGTTTTTCTGGGCTTAGGTACTGGTATTATCTGCATCACTGTTATTGTTCATACTAGTCAGTCTGCACTAATTTGGGCAATTTAGTGTGATTTTTATTTTAAGAGGTGCACAATGACTGCTCAGCGCAGCAGTATTGCCTTTATGATAAAATTTCGAAGCTTGAATTGACTATTCATGAAAGTTGTTAAGATCACCATATGTATCCAACTTCTTTAATTCTCATGTGCTTCCGTGAAATCTGGGTATTTGTCTGTTTATTGTTTGTTCTTTGTTTAAGAATGTCAGTATATAATAATTATCAGAGCTGTTTTAATGTTTTGTTTGTCAGTATATTTCAATTGAGAGAACAAAGCAAGAAATTTTCGTAATAACGAGTCATTAATTTTTCTTAAAAGATTTAAAGCAATTGAAACCGATAATTATAGAATAATGCAAAAAAATGTTTTCTATATTACAGATAATATTTCACAAGAGCATTGAATGGAAGACACTTCATAATCTTATATCACCAAACATTTTGCCATCAGAGTTGGGAGGATTCTTAGGACATTTGAACAATGAACACTGGACAAAAGATCTTGATTTAGAACAACTGTACTATAAACTACTGAAATTTTATTTACCAAAGAAACATATATCTCTTTAAGAAATATTATTTGATGATGTTACTTATTTTCCGAAATAAAACAACTGAACTCCTTTAAAGTCATTATATTCATCATTTGAAAAATTCACATGAGTGTTTTAATAACATTGATGAACTTTTCTGACATAACAATTACTGAGTTGAAAAGTAAAAAGTATGCTCTATATCTATTTCAACAGTTCACGTATCAGCAATAGAAGTAATTATTTCTACTTTCGGCTCTCATTTGAAGACATAGCGATTGCTGTTTTAGACGGATTTACAGCATTTATCACAATTTTAAATTCAGCAAGGTTAACAGAACACTGCAAAATAGAGTAGGTTGTAAATTAGTGGTTCAGGTAGATATATTTTGCTCGAACTATTAATAAGAAATTAGACCATTCCCTGAACTATATAATCCAATTCAGATGACTGCTTATGATTCAAAAGCAACTTTTATAAATATTTAAATACATTTCCCATAATTTTATGCTTGAACTACATTAATAAAACTATCACAGTCAAATGTAAGCAGACAAGTTTGCTTTCTACAGATATAGTAACGTATTTTGCTGTTTTAAAAATATCTCCAAACTGTTGATCTTTCGTTAAAATATTTAATTCAAGATTTTTAAATACCAATACTTCACTATAGTCTGTTATTTTAGAATATGCATTTAGCGGTCATTGCTACCTTTCCATCATTTACGATCGAGACGTGTGCCGTAATCAGAGGAAATCTAGAAATAACACAGAGGAACAACACAGAGGAAATCTAGAAATTTTAATAAATAAGAGGATTTACCTTTTTTCCCCCGCAGCAGTCGTTTCCATGGTATTGTCATGGTATGAGAAGAAAAAATCAAGTACGTATTTTAAAGTAACAGACTGTAGCTGCAGCGACGAGATGTTTCTTTATGAAAATAATTGCACCATATAAATTTAAGTACCGTGAACTATCCATAGAACTTAAAACTTAAGTTCCATGAACTTAACTGTCTTTCTGCAGTGCCAATGCTTTATGCACATCAAGTTATGATTATTCTCACTGTGGCGATGGCCAAGTTGAGGTGACTTTCCCTTATCTATATGCATGTGAGCGTAGTGTGTATACATATGTAGGTACGCACATGTACATACAGTGTATTATATATATAGTAACAACATACAATTTACAGTTCATAATATATATATACATACAATTTACAGTTCATAATATATATATTATTTATATATAATAAACTGTTATACATATAAGTTTATTATATTAACTTATATATATTTATTATATATGTAAGTTTATTATCTAATAAGATTTAAATGAAAAGGACAGCTAAAGATAAAGTTTTAAAAAATAGCTAAAGCTTTACAGTTCATTTGAGACAGCTAATTCCAACGTTTACTTGTAAATACCATTAAAAACAATTAAACTAAATGAAAGTAGTTAAACTTTACTCGAAAAAAACCTATGTAAAATACAACAAAGTTAAAGAAAACTAAAGAAAAAAATACAAATTTGCACTTTGAAAATACTAAAAAAATTTTGTTTAGAAACCTATACTACAAAATCAAATTTTGGTGCGCTTCAAAAATTAAAACAAATTAAATACAAAGAAAAAATAACCAAAAACATTGAAAAAATGGTCCATTCACTTAGCACGAGACTTCAGATAGAACTTAGCAAGGGAAAAGTACCCAAAATCTCTAACTAAGCAAATGACATAGGCACGTTTCGTCGAACTCAAACATTGAGGCTGAAAGCGGTAATCAATTTTAAAATTATTAACTTAATTCACTTTTTCTAGCTATGTCTCAATAGTTATGTCTCAATAGTTAAGTAAATAGTTAAACCTTTTCCCGACATGCCTGTAGTAAAACATAAAAACTTGAACAAAAAGATCAAATTCAAAACTTATACACGAAAAAAATTTTTATGCCATCCAAAAAATTTTTTTAAATTATAAAAAGATGAAAGAGCGATGCCTATACAGCGATGCCTAGGACTGCAAATGTACAACCAAGTTAAACAGTACAAAAATTATGTTAAAAAAATCAATCTATATACAGATGATATTACATTTCGATGACTTACATTAAATATTTTGTAAAATTGAGTGTAATGGAGTTATATTTAGTTGGCACTGATAACCTGAACATTTCTATCTGAATTCTCTATGTGTTCATTTGGTTTCGTGTTAAATGATTGCTTTAATAATTGCTTTTTTGGTTAAATATATAGTCTTAATTTTCAGTTGAGAGTGTAATTGCAGCTTTTCACTAAAAGTTGGAAATGCGTATTTAGATATATCTAAATGAATGTACAATAAAAATGCACAACCGTTTTAATGTGCAGAATGAATTAGCTACATTAAAACTACGTAGCAACATTAAAATGGTTAATTAAAACCATTAAAACGGTTTTAATGAACCGCGTTAATGCTGCTAGTCAACTGAATATTTGCTTTTAATGTTCAATTAATATATTAAATAATTTGTAAATAAATTGAAAATTTTCACAGTTATTCAGTTCATGCTTTTATGTTTTATTTTCAACCACTTTATCTAAAACAATGCCTGTATGTAAACTTAAAATTCACTTCCATGAAAGGAGGATTATTAAGTAAAGCCAATTATTATATAATAAAATATATATATAAATTATTAAATCTTGTCTTTTTAATCTTATTAAATCTTTCGACATTTTAAGCTAATGTACATAAGCTTAAAAGGAAAAATAACTCTTTCATCTCTTCAAACGCGTAACGTCAAAAAATATGGCAATAAATTTCTCTAGTATATTTTAGCCTTTCAGTCAGTTTCATATTCTTTAATCTAACTTTTTTATGGCTAATGACACCGTTCTAAAGTTTTTGATTTATTTGCAAAGCAAAGGCAAATAAAGCAGAGAGTGGCAAGGTAAGTTATTCATAATTCAAAGGTTTGAAAAGATTTATGAACAATACATTTTAACATATAAAAGCTTGATAGCCTTTTAATGCACTGTATGAAAATGTCATCTACTAATAGCAGTTATGCGGGAAAAAAATTCCAAATCTGTTTCTTTTCTGTCTAAAGCTAACAAATAGAATTTTTTGGTAGACTCCTACATTTACACTAAAATTGTTTTTTAAATGGTTTACCGAACTTCTTTTATATAAAATAAACTTTACAGTGCTATGAAAGAGATATAATTTCTTAAACTTTTAAACTGCTTATTAAGTACGAGTTCAAATATATTACTAATCCATAGATGAAACCAGCCGCGCAGACGATATAGTGGTTAAGGGACCCCGATATAGTGGTTAAGGGACCCCGATATAGTGGTTAAGAGATACCGAATCGCCCGGACTCGAATCCCGGAGAAGGTATGGCTGTTTGCAAATGTATAGTGTCTTTGCGGCATGAGGAGACTCTAAATACATGGCGAGCCGAAAGTCCTCTCGAGAGGTTGGTGGTAGGGAAAGAGGAGTGAAAGATCTCGTTGTCCCACTGGGATGCTCTCCATCAAAATTGGGGCGGAACTGAGCGAAGTCGTTCTGTCACATGTAGGATGCTCAAGACTCTAGCCGAAGACAGGAGCAATCTTGCTCTCCTTGCCACGATGAATTTCATAATCTTGTTCTGATGTTACTGTCAGACAAGTGAGATAAGTCACAGAACAATAACAACAGATAAAACCAGCTGTTAATTACAAATTTTCATTTTTATTCCATCTTTAAGCACAGTTTCAAATGGATTTATTTCTGAAATTTTGAAATACAGAGTGGCAAATAACACATTAACTGGGAACACATAGTTAATGTTAGTTACAGTTACAACATTAACTGTAACTGGAAAGGTAAACTGTTTACACTTTTTTTACATCTTTTGCATATGACTTCTTTCAATGCTATTCTGTCTGACTCTGCTCCGAGTTAAAAATATTCTTATTTGCTTTTGTGGTGCAACGGTTAGCAGGCCGATGACGCCTATTTAACTCCCAGTAAGGGACAAATGCTCTTAAATTAATTATAAGACATACGAAATGAAAAGTGGTTTATCATTCATTAAGAATAATGACTAACAAATTGACGACCTGATGATGCCTGACGGGAGGACGCGTCCTGTCTTCCATCAGGCGCTTTTGGTTATATGTGGGAGGAGAATGTAAAGAACTAAGAGCTGCTTATATTCAAATATTTCTTGTTCCTAAATTCCTCCTGGCTTCTACAACTTCCTTTTTCATATTTGCCAGAATTTTGAATTTTGAATTTTTTTTCTATTTATTTCATTTTTTGTACAAATTTAACAAACAATTGTTTAACAAATTCAACAAATAGAAAGCGAGTAGTGACAATACTGCTGGAAATAAATTTTACCTTTAGTGAACCATTCGGCAAATTGAAAAATTTTTATCTTTCAGTTTTAATCAATAAATTCAACTACTTAAATGCAACTTGTTGCCACTGTCTGAAATAAAATACTTTTACCTTCCACGCCCCAGCATGTTGTCATTCAGTGAAACGTTAAGATATTTAATGTTATAACCAAAATGCTATAAATCTTATGATTGTTAGCTTCTTAAATATTTGACTCTTTAAAACTTGCATTACGCTGAAGGTATGTATGTGGTATTATAACGCAAGTAGAACGCTTTATTGCTAAAATGCATTCAAATTTTATTATGCCACAATATAAAGCATGCACAGAACTCCTGTCCCATCTTTGAAACGTATCCTTCATTGTCTATCCTCTTCAACATTATTAATTTCATAAAAATCTTTTTATTTTAAACTTTTATTTTCTGAACTCTGTCTTGCCGTAACCACCCTCTTGAAAGCTATTGGGTTACAAACTGCTCCTCTGGTTCGTACGATGTCTCAGCGAAGAATCAGCAATATAGTACTTCTTTGGCCTCGTCTCCGGAAAGGTGCTAGTCCCACTGTCTTTTGAAACGCGCAGTTCATAAGCACGTAAAGCTGAGCTGTGCTAAGTCCCAAAGACATCACTTGGCATAGCTGCGTCAACCTACGTAATGGGTGAACTATTGGTGATCACTTAATAAGATCATTCCCATTTGGGTATGAATTTTCGCCTTTTTTTATTTTGTGATCTCCTAACAGGATGTAGCATCACCCATACATTATCACCAGATTTATAGGAACCCTTATGTCGTTGATGATTATAGTATGTTTTTAGCTTGTCTTATTTCTGTTCAATGTAGTCTTTAATCTCTGCGGTTAAAACGGCAAATTGTTTGAAATATGGAGTTATCTCAGCCAAGAAGTTATCGTTGTCGGTTAGTGCTCTTAAATCGTGTGTAATATCATCTGTCGTTATTAATTCTCTACCAAAATGCAAAAACCCATCTGTGTGATTGAATAGTGGTTTCACACTTGGCAGTGTTCATTGAAAAACGAATCAATCAGTTGCAGTTTTTCTCCCCAGGATCGTGTTCATCTCCGACCAGTATGGTTCGTCGGGGTTTTAGATTCCTATTTTTACGTTCAGGTAGGCTTGCTTGGGAATGATACACAATAATAAGATTTTGTTTAATTTTTCTAGAAAATTGCAAGTTCGTTGCCTAACGGCAATTATGAATTATGACACTTTATTACTAATACAATAAGTTTAAATGAAATACAAGAAAAATGCATATAATTTAATATTGCGTACAAGTAAGTCATGTGGTATACACATCAGATTTTATAATTTTGTTTTTGTTTGCAGTCATATCACGCTAAGGAAATTTTATGACTATTATGTGGTTAAAAATGTAATAGTAAACAAAGAATTATAAAAAGGTTTAAGTTGTTTACATCTTAATTAGCATCAAAATTTCCTGTAATTTGAAGCATACAGGTCATGCACATGCAGATAAGGCACAATTGCAAGTTATCAGATAACACTTGCTTTTTTATCCTTCCTCGTATGGAGAAAAAACAAATATTTGTTAGCTTTAGAGATAACTTCATTGCTAGGACTTTAAATACGCTTATAAATTTAACATTAACATCTCATCTATAAAGAAAATATTAGACTTTATAACAAACAGTTGTGCATCAAATAATAAATTATAACATATATGTGGTAACTGTAACTGTACCTAAGGATTATGTAAGAGCACCATCTAGATTAGGGTGCGGTCAAACGAGACGTGAACGATAGTGAGGGCGGACGTCTACAAAATCTTTTAACAACTATTATTTTACTTTTATTTTCATTCTAATGTAAATAAATAAACCCTAGTTTAACTTCATGAGTTGTAGTCATGTTTATCATCAAGTCTTCCCTGTATATATTCATTTAAAAATTTCGTCGGCGATATCGTCAAGTTTTCTCAACTCTGTAAACCTCTTCTCAGGTGAATTGGATTTTTTTCATTTATGATTGCATAATTATACAGCCGAAAAATATTTTTATCATGTGAACTATTAAGTTGTATTAAAACTTAAAGTTTACTGAACTTCTCGATAAAGATGTAGGCACTGAAAAAAAAAATTAGATCTAATTTTCTTGGAAGTAAAGACCTAGTTATTGAATCGCTTTCTTCTTTCTACTTCAGTTGATTTTATACAATGTTTTGTTCTTTTTGAGCTTGCTTTCAATAACGTGGAATAAGCTAGGTAAAAAACACATTACGTTGATACAAGCTGCTTTTTTATGAGATCAAGCAAAAAGATTTTAATTCATCGAGCACATTACCCAGCGTTAAACCTCTTATTTTACATGATCTGATATTTTGTCTATCGTCATATCAGAGAGACAAAGCGTCATTAGTCATTTCCTTAAGTGTAGTCACAATAAGTTACATTATCCACAAATGATGGCAGTATATTAAAAGAGCTATTTAAAGAATAAGTTGCCGCCTAACCGGTGCAGTGGTTAGCGTTGTTGACTGCCTTGCCGAAGAGCCCGAGTTCGAATCCCGGACAAGACATGGATGTTTGTAAATGTATAGTGTCCGAGCGGCATGGGGACGCACTCTAAATATTCGGCAAGCCGAAAGTCCTCTCGAGTAGTTAGTGGTAGGGCAAGAAGGGTGGAAGATCTTCGAACCCGTTCCCCGGGATGCTCTCCATGAAAATTGGGAACGGAACGGAGCTCAGTGGCATTGTCACCTGTAAGGTGCTCAAGGCTGTTGCCAACCTCAGGCGTAATCTTGCGCTCATTGTCACGATTAATTTCGTGGGCTTGGGCTGATTATAGGTCAGACAAGTGAGCATCAGTCAACCACAACAGTAACAAAGATAAAATTAGTTTAAATTTTGCATTGGTGTGTTTCTCTCATGGTTAGATTCAGAAGAATCATTTTTATGAAATAAGCTAACGAAGTGCATCACTCCTGAGAATACTAGAAGCAAAGAATATTTCTTTAAATATAATCATTTCCAGTATTTCTGAAGAAGGAGTGTTCTCCTACGCTTAAATCTAAAGCACATTCTTTCAAAATAAAAGGTAACTGTTCCGTACGCTTTGACTTTTATGGAAATATAAAAAAGGAAAAGGTAATATGGATGTGCCTAACTTTACCTTTTTTTTAAATTTGGCTAACATATAACTGAATTATTATTTGATATTGTTATCACACTTCGAAACGAAGGTAAAAGGAAACACCTGGAAAAGGGTTATATGCCCGAGAGACACGGCTTTCCCGTCTCTTGCAAGATACTACGTCGTTATGTACGTCACTGTGGCTTCTAAGACCGGTTGGAGATCAAAACTCCTCAAGGTTGAAGGTAAGTTCATAAACATAGAAACCAGTAATGATGCTAAGATATTAAATGCTTTCTTCATATTCATCTGGGAGGGGAAAAATGTATAAGAGCTGATCTTCTTGACATTATAAATGAATTTCTTCTACTGACTGAGTATTCCGTAACGGGATAACTTTAGTTAATGTGTATGTGGTGAAGTGTAAAATAGCAAACGAAGAAAATTGAACACGACTTCAAAGCAAAAGAAACTAGTCTACTGTCTCTGAAAGTAAGTTTTTTATTTTAATTATCAATCAGATTTTTTTTTCCTTAGATGCTTAGGTAGTTGCTTTCTATCTCCCCCCCCTCCCGCTTGAAAAAAAATTTTGTTGCATAACATTTTGTGAAATATTAACCGTGTTTTAACGAATCATATAATTATATTAACATTCTGCATTATTATTACTATAAGGGCACAGCCCCGATCCTGTGCCGGCCGTATGATCAAAATTTGGGACTGGCCAGAGAAAAACAAGTACAAATATATGCAGCAAATCAAAAGCCCAATGTAAGTTTTAGAAAATGCTTATATGAGGTGTAACAGCTTCATGGTGAACTTTACGGGAAATTTTTAAATAGAAATTTAAGACAGAAGAGATAGAACTTCAAAGAATGGAAATGGATAGTTTGACTACGAACATGCAATAGCGTACTATATTCTCCAACACAGTTTTTAATTAACTTCTTTTATACAGATATTGATGCCGTATCGTTAAACGATTAGTTTGTAAAATTATGATCATTACAAATGGCTTTCATCTTTATACTGTTAACAGGATTAATTACTATGGACTAGGGCTAATTACGATGTGTTGGAAGCAATATTAAGTGAAGGTATTGTTAAACATACGAGTATAAACGACGACATTACTACTTAAGTTTACGTGAAGAAATATCCAAATTTAGAAATTTATTTACATCTAATTCAGAAGTATATTGATTTTAAAAAACGCCTTACGAAATTTTAAAGTCTATTTAGGGTAATAAATTAATCTTTCTTAACTTAACAACAGCTTTAATTATATTTTTAATTATTTCTATAATTATGGCCAACCGTGAAAAACATTTTACAGATTAAAATGAAAAAATAAAATGAACGCTCACTACCGCTTTCGAAATTTGGAATCTTTTTCAATTAAATCTCCAACTTGAACAAAAAGGCGATAAGTTATGCTTTGCTTAACTACAGCGATTAGTTAATTTGGTAATGATGTCAATAGAACAAAGTGATATATATAAAATAACAGAAGATGCTGAATATTTAGTGCCTGTTTAATAATATATTTCCTTTAAATTACAGCCATTTAGTATCAATTTATGATATTTTGAATAATGTGTAAACAAAATATATTAGGCGTTTAACGGAATATTTTTAAATGACTTTAAAATGCTTTCGAAAATATCTGTAAAATTCCAGTTTTATTTTTCTTCCCGAAGATGTTTATGAGAAATCTAAATATGGAAAGGAAAATTTCAAATTATGATTGTACAGAACGTTTAGGTTATGCTTTGACTCGCAATAACAATAACTCGCATATTCACTAACAGTCATAATTATGATAACCTTTGCTAATACTATCCTGCATATTTGAACTATTTTTAACACTAATTATACACTATGATCATTCATCACTCTTATTTGATTAATATAACACGTGGAATCTACGTGGTTTTATTTATTCATTAATCTTAACTGTCCCTCTAATCGTAAATTTATCATAAATTTCCGTGCTTAATCACTTAACAGAGAATAATATAGTATTATTGCATACCGAGTGCTACTATAAAATACTTATTGAAAGCGCATATGAACTCTTTTAAGAAAATATTAATATATTTAAACTTTAAGTGCTTGAATGTTTTCCTTTAAGTTTACTAAATTTTAGAACATAAAAATCTATTTTTTTCTCTTTTTTTAACATTGGGAATTTAATTAATCTTACAATACTTAATTAAACTGAGTTATTTTGACAATAAAAGTCATTTATATGTGCAATTTTTACTTACGTAAAAAATTCTAAAAACAGTTTTTTGTATAGAACATACAATGCTGAGGTTTATGTGAATCAAGATTTTGTGCAATACATATAATTCTAGAGTTTATAACCAATAGGTTTTTATAGCACAAATCATTCATTATTTATACTATAAATTGAAGAGAAATTAGCTGTTATGCTTTTAAGAGAATTCATTTATCCCAGGCTTATGTAGAAAACTACGCCGCTGAATTACAGCATCATTTTTGTAACAGCGTTACAAATATTTCAGTAAAAATTTCACTTCGTAGCCATAGAACTCAAAATGGTATCAAATAAATTATTTTTAACCTTCCATACGAATGCATGTTCATGCTTCTATTTCTAATATTCCCAATTCATTTATCAGTTAAGAAGTATTAATGCAGCCATATGTAAAAAAAGGGATAAATACTACTATGAGTCAAAGGAAAAAATAATGCTTAATGTTTCAAAAAGATCGTGCTGTAATATTAATCACGGAACCTGTAAGGTGCTCAAGGCTGTTGCCAACCTCAGGCGTAATCTTGCGCTCATTGTCAATTAATCAATATTAATAATATTAATAATGGCCTTTAATCAATATTAATAATGGCCTTAGAATTTTGATTTTACCTTTTTGTTGGTTATCTCAGAACATTAAGAAATATGTTAAATTGAAATGGCAATAGAAAAACAAAATTAAAATACTTTTTAAATCTTCTTGTCGTTATAGCTGTAGTCATAAACTGTAGTACTTTCTTTGCGATTTAATCTATGAGATTAGGATGCTATGATCTTTTTTGCCCAACTGTTCGATCCTTGTAAATTATTTACAAACCAAAATGAATTTTTAAATATAACATAAAGTGCTAGTCATTATTAGTAGAGTACATGATACGACATGACATTCTTAAAGAGATGCAGGAATAAATGCTTCAAAAACTCAGCAGAAATACGGTCACCGATAATGAATGAACAAATAAATTGCTATAAACATGTCTTTAACTTAGAATCTAAAAACAGTTGTCTAATTGTTCTGCCGTTAGAAACATCTTAAGCAGAAACTTTCTGAAGTTATCAAACCGTTGAATTTTGCTACGCTACTTTACATCTGAAAAGTTTTAGAAACTGTTGCCGTTATGTTATATTGAAAAAACATGTTCCTAATACTATGACGCAAATAAATGATTTTTCCTAGAACTGCAATTACTTTGTAGTTTTTCTTTGCCAATTAAACTTGAATGAAAATGAAGTGTAAAAATGAAGATTGAAAGCTGACACTTGAATGATCGTTTTGCTTTAATAAAACTCGAGCCTTTTGTTCAACTACTGCAAGAACAGGAAAATGTCCTCCAAGTTAAACTTGTAACAACTTTGATGTAAAAGGCCATAACCTTCTATAGCGCCTTTTTGATGTTTCAGTGACAGAATGTGGGACAGAACATTCAATGAAACTTTAAAATTACATTGTTTTTATCATTTTCAGCAGACTTATATGATAAAAATGGTAAATGACTCATCCATTCATAATAATGATTAAGTTCTTAAAGATGCCTCTAGTGAAATAAAAGGAAGTATTGTGCAATACAATGGGAGCAGAATAGTCAAACTATTTTGGCTTGAACTATAGAGAAACGTTTTATTCTTAGTTCATGCGTGAAAATGTGTATATAACTGGCTTAACGTCTCAACAGATATATATATATATATAATATTACAATTCGGATAAAAAACTTATGAGTGCAACAGAAATTTTGTGGAATGACAAAGGGTGATAGAGCTGGTGTATAAAGATGTAGTTGCAATCTGACTGGTAGAGCAATTCATTATTCTTTATAATACAAGTAGTCTTGAAGTAAACATACACAGCTAAATTGGCATAAATATGTGCCCATTCTTTTACAAATATATGAGCATTTCTAAGAAAGCCAAACGGCGGATTGCGGTGATTAGGATGTGGATGCTAGATTATGAATGAAAAAGTTACGGTTTCACTTTTTCTATTGGTTGGTTAAGAATTTCGTTTCGCAAATTTATCTTTACAGTTGGCGAAAGAACTTATGTTTCATTTTTGCTGTTATATGAGTATATATGTCTTCAGAGTTCTTAAATAACCAAATTAAAAAAACAAATGTAAGGGTTATTACAAATCAGTTAGTTATAATTTTATCCTACATATATACACACTCACGCACTTTAAAGTTTATATTCGAAAATTACGTGAATCGATAAGCACTGAAGTAGTAATTTTATTCTTATATAAAACATCGATTCTCACAAAAAAAGAAGATATAGAGCTGAATAATATATACAGACTTGAACTACACCATCATGCTTCTTCAATTGATTCCTGTAAATTATTCAGGAGCAATGTGATAACTAAGCCATTTTACTAGACCTAAAACTTTTGAATTCTCATGGTGAATACAAAATTCTTTAATTAAGAAACGCATTTTTAGACACGCTGGACTGAGAGATTACTTGTTTAGATCAAACATTTAAACTTCTTATTCAGGATTTCCTTTATTTTGATCGATAAAGATTTTGGGTACTGGCTGAGGATTGATGGTTAAGATTTGCTTTCCATTGACAGGAAGGCCAATCGTCACTATCCGTAGCTGTTAACTAGCTCCGATCAATTTCCACTTAAGCAGACGACTTGCATAATTTAACCTTGACTAACTGATATAACTATGATATGATCGTAATTAAAGCAAGTAACCAAGGTTAAGTTATGCAGAATCCATCATTAAATGTGCACACCTCATTAATGCATGATCCGAAAAATAAAAACTCAAAGTTCCTGCAGAAAAATATCTTTTATTTCTCCGAGAAATTTTCCGTGTTTATAAAATCTCAGTTTATAAAATCTTTTCATTTATTATTTAGAATACAAGTATTATTTAACACGCTATCACTGTTAGTATCTCATTCATGTAACTGACATCTTTCTATATTCTAAAAGTTTAATGTTCAGGTCCAGCATAAGAAGTACTCTTAGACTTAAGTAAAATGTATAATTAGATATTTGATTATTTTTTGCTGTACGCAATTTCTTTCATTCTTTCCTTATAGCAGGAAGTCCTTTCGTGTAAAATTTTCCTACCGTAATCTCGGTGTTTTAGTTAACATATTTACTCACCCATTCATCTTGATCTGTATCTGGAAAATCATCTGTTAATTCTCTGTGTGTCTTGCATTCCAATTCATGAAGAGTCTACTTAAGTACAGTCTTACGAAAAATATTTTTCCTTCATTATCAAATACATAATTTGCATAAATTTTCTTATTTGCACTTTTCTATAGAAATAAATTTAATGAATTAAATTTTTTACATCTCATGAGAAATGGCAGCATACTTTTAATCCCTTGTATTTACATAAATTCCATGCCCTTTTTGGTTTCTAAAAGTGAGGGATTTTAATTTAAAAGATAATATTATCTCATTAGTTCATTGGTATGATAAATTCAATATTTAGATTTAATTAATTTATGCAAACATCTTAATTTACTATTGTTTCTCAAAGGTTTTGTGTTAATCCTTTAGGTTACTTTTGCATTGTTATTTTATAGTGTTTTAACTTTGTAATATTGGCTGAAAATCTTTCAGACACTATTAGACTGACAAGCAAATAATCACTTTGCCTGAAATTGCAAAATAAAATCTTTTGAAGGTTTTAAATAGCCTTTTTTTACTGAAGCTTGAATTGAACAGAAAGCTCAAGTTGTGCGTACACTCAAAACTCTTTAGATATTTAAAATAACATAAATTTATATTTACGATTGCAAAAGATCATAGCTAGAGGCTACACATATATTTGGCCTAACTAAACTGACTTAATACGTAATTGGTATTTTAATTCTGACTAGCAAACGGCTAATGCCAGAATATTAAAAAGCAGAGTTGGACGGTAGTACGTAAAGCTTCAAGCGTCGTTGCTAAAAGAGCTATATATAAAACACTCAAAATCCTCACACTAATTACCCTTCAATCTCATTTGCATCTTGTTGATGGCTAACGGAAAGAAGTTACAGTAAAGATTCATCAGTAAAATCAAAGTAAATCGTAAAAATTGGTTAATTAACATAAAATACCTTTCCACCCAGTTGAGTTATTAAATAATTTTACAAAATTTATTTAATAACTCAACTGGGTGGAAAGAAAAAATTATCAGTTTGGGTTTCACCAAGGACCTTCTACCGAGCATCAATATCTGTCGTAAGCAAAACTCTGAAAATATTCCTATAGCTATATATTATTTCTTTGCACACCTGAATGCAATAGTCTCCGTCATAGAACGTGTAGTCAATTACGACAAACTAAAATTGCCATTCTGAAATTTTTTAACATTTAATACAATTCTATTTACAATTATATTTACAACGTAGACACACCTACAATGACATAAAAATTCAACTTATCTGCATGTCAAGAATAAACCTGGAATCCTTTCCTAAATTTGAAAGCTTTTGAAGATCGAACATCACAAACGTAAACACTGAGAACCTCATTTTCTTAATGCAGTAAATTGAAAGAATTCTCTAATATACTCAGCGGTTTTCATTTCGTAGGTTGTGCAACAAACCCCGAACTCAGTTCTATACTGAAGTGACAAAAGTCATGGGTTACCTCCTAATATTTTGTCGGTCCTCCTTTTGCCCGGCGAAGTGCAGCAACTCGACGTGGCATGGACTCAACAAGGCGTTGGAAGTCCCCTGCAAGAATATTGAGCCATGCTGCCTCTATAGACGTCCATAATTGTGAAAGTGTTGACGGTGCAGGGTTTTGGGCACGAAATGACCTCTCAATGATGTCCCATAAATGTACGATGGGATTCATGTCGGGCGATCTAGGTGGCCAGATCATTCGCTGGAATTGTCCAGAATGTTCTTCTAACCAATCGCGAACAATTGTGGCCCGGTGACATGGCGCATTGTCATCCATAAAAATCCCATCGTTGTTTGAGTACGTAAAGTCCATGAATGGCTGTAAGTGATCTCCAAGTAGCTGAAGGTATCCATTTCCAGTCTATAATCGGTTCAGTTGCACCAAAGGACCGAGTCCATGCCATGTAAAAACAGTCCAGACCATTATGGAACCACCACCAGCGTGAACAGTGCCTTGTTTACAAATTGGGTCCATGGCTTTGTGGGGTCTGTGCCACACTCGAACCCTACCATCAGCTCTTACCAACTGAAATTGGGACTCATCTGACCAAGCCACGGTTTTCCATTCGTTTAGGGACCAACCGATATGCTCACGAGCCCACGAGAGTCGCTGCAGGCGATGTCGTGCTGTCAGTAAAGGCACTCGAGTCGGTCTTCTGCTGGCATAGCCCAAGGAAGACAAATTTTGCCGCACTGTCCTATCGGACACGTCCCTCGTACGTCCCACATTGATTTCTGCGGTTATTTGACGCAGTGTTGCTTGTCTGTGAACATTGACAACTCTACGCAGACGTCGCTGGTCTCGGTCGTTAAGTGCAGGTGGTCGGCCACTGGTGGGATGTTATGCCTGAAATTAGATACTCTCGGCACACTCTTGACACTGTGGATCTCAGAATGTTGAATTCCCTAACGATATCCGAAATGGAATGACCCATGCGTCTAGCTCCAACTACCATTCCGCGTTCAAAGTCTGTTAATTCTCGTCGTGCGGCCATAATCACGTCAAAGCCTCTTCACATCAATAACTTGAACACAAATGAAAGCCCCGCCAAAGCACTTAGCATTTATACATTTTCTACCCGATACTACTGCCATCTGTATATTTGCATATTGCTATCCCATGACTTTTGTCACTTCACTGTATATCGCAGTGTTAAAAACTAAAATTAACTTTTTTTTTAGCGCTGATACAAAATTCTATACCATGTTTACCACTGCCGTTGTTGCCAGGTTTACTCTCTCACATACGTGAAAGACACAACAATATCATTGAAATTATTGGATCCTTTAATGAAAAAGTAACTGTCGCTTCTTGCTTCACAGATTAAAAAAAATCTGATGTGTACACCACATGACATCCTTGTACGGAATATTAAATTATACGCATTTTTTCTTGCATTTCATTTAAACTTATTGGATTTAATAAAATATACTTCGCCGATACCGCATAAACCACAATAGAATAAATGCATTCTTTAAAATTCACCCTATTGGTTTACCATAGCGACACTCTGGCACTAGGTTTACTTAACAGTATTATATTTTATTCATATTATAACTCAGAATGCACAAAATTTATATCATTTAAAGAATTATCTAATCGTTGCCATATGTTCTATTCAAATACTATAATAAAGCTAGAATGATGTATAAAATAAACTAAGCAAACAAAACAAAAAAGAAACAGTTTTTCACAGACGATTGAGTACTTCTCATTCAATTAATTCAGTTCTCACTTCGCGACAAGGCAAAAATACATAAAAAGTCAAAATATCTCTTTTAAAAATTACGAAGTAAATCTTTAACACTTATTTCCTCGAAAAAATTCCAGAAAGGATTAAGCATGATTTAATTCGCAATAATAAATGAAGGCGTTATCTTTTTTGTGGGGAAGCTAAGTTTCTCTAGATTGGCAACAAATCCACTGTTCTGCTGTTTCAAATGTAAACAAGCAATGGCCGCCATCAAAAACATTATTAGGCTTAGCGGCACTTAAACAACTTTAAAATTGTTGATAATTCTAAAAGCATTGCATCCAGATTTACTAAAGCCATAAAAACCTTAACCGGAAGATAAGAACAACATAATTCAATCATTTTTAAAGCAAAAATGTACAATTTACAAACATATAAGAGTAAAGAAACTGAAATCACTGAGCCGGGTAACAGAGTGGATATATATATAAATATATTTATATACGTTTGGTGCGGCCGATTGCAACCAAAATACGAGGTGCACATCTACATGTTATAGCAGTCCTATATACAAAATTTCAACGTTCTGAGGCTACTCGTTTTTGAGTTATACAAGATATGTACGTACGTACATACGTTCGTACAGACGCCACGAAAAATTCTCTTCAGAATTAATTTTAAAGCAGTTTTATAATTTTTTTGGAGGAAAAGAGCCTTTTATTCTGTCTTTACGTACAGATATCACGCAAAAACATCGTTAATTTCAGTCGATAGCGGTAAAAATTGATATTTTCTTTGAAATATGCTGCCTGAAACTTTTTGCGATTACAATTCTTCCTTTTTACTTCGTACAAGGAAGTAAAAAACGGTGCTTGATGAAGTCCTTAATCAAATCTTTCTAGGAGATGCTAGCTCATTACAGATGTCCCAATTCAATCATTAGTGCAATCTTTAGCTCTTTAGATTACAGAACTTAAAAAATTCCTACTGACAATATTTATTCAGAATAAAAGGTAATCATATCAGGTGTTCCTCAGACCTCGATCCTTGGCTGTACTCTTTTGAATATCTTCATTAATGACATCCAAATCATCTTGGCTCAAAAGTTTTAAAGTACAAAGATGACACTGCAATTATGACATGACAGACTCAGTCAGCTCAAAACATGAATTTAGTAAACTCAAAAGTTTTAAAGTACAAAGATGACACTGCAATTATGACATGACAGACTCAGTCAGCTCAAAACATGAATTTAGTAAACTCAAAAGTTTTAAAGTACAAAGATGACACTGCAATTATGACATGACAGACTCAGTCAGCTCAAAACATGAATTTAGTAAACTTCAAAATGCTACTAATGTTACTAAGCACTAGTACCTACGCAACACAGTTCCGGGTCACAAACACAAGAGTAAAGAAAAAATTAATGTCAAAATTGCCGGCAATGAAATGATTAACAACAGCAGCACAGTAAAATATCTGGGATTAATGTTACAGTAAGCTTGCTTTTATTTCTGAAGTGTGTGGGGATTCATATATTTTATCCAATAGTCAATTTTTATTTAATGCAACTTTTCTTTGATTCTCGTTTTCAATCTATGTTTTCTTGCCAGAATGTTGACAAGCTAGCGCGAGTGTGTTCAAATGAGGTAGAAGTAGTATTAAGGAAAGGTTACGGAAGGTGATTTTAGAGCACGTTATGCCTTCTTGAAGGCCACGTTGCTATCTTGTATTACCAGAGATTAGATTCTGTGGCGTTCTAGCCATTAAGCTTGTTTACGCCGACTTTAACGAGTCAGAGCCTACCTGTGAGTTAAATTATCGTGTGAACCGTTAGCCTAAACTTACTACATTTAATTTTAAGTTCATCATTACCTGTTTGAGTCAAGCCAGAAGTGTTGGCTTTAATGGGGCCAACTGTGAAATTATATTAACTTACTAAATAAAGGTTTCTTTACACCCTTCTTCTGCCTTTTTTCCTAACTAAGAGCTGAGGATGATTCCTCATACAGAGTTTTAGGACTGTGGGAAGAGAGATTCAATAGGCAGCTATATTCTAATTTCTCCTCACCATTTCTTTAAAAGGGAGGGCACTTCAACTTAAATCAGAGACTTAAATTATGATCAGCAAATTATTCAGAGCTTCAGAAGACCTAAAATGATATTCCATGACTCCATTCAGTAAGCCGCCATTTTCAGAACCTCCTTTTCTGTTTTTCTCACTGTTTGATTTGAAACTTTGCAAAAACGTAGTCAGCAGTGGCATAGAAATTCTCTCTGACGGAATTTTGTGTATCATGTATGCATGGTTTCTATTGCCGAAAAAGTATATTTAAAATTAATGCAAGTTAACAGCCACTAAAGGCTGCCATCAAAGCAATGTTTTCGATTCGATTTTAAGATCTGAATGAGAAATTAAGAAGAAAAATCGGGTTATCACTAACAAGTATTCTGTAAGGTTATTATTATTTTAAATAACCAGTTATTTTATGATTTTGGTATTTACTGTCATTTCTCATTCCGTTTCCTTACCAGAATACAAATTAGTCCTAAAATATTTAAGGTGAGATTTTTGGATTGTAAGACAGAGCGTGTTTCTGTCGACCGAGGCCACTTTACTAGGTTTTTGCTACTTAAAGATTGCATTCTTCGGCTTTGCATCATAGTTGACGACAATTATATTGTTCTGCCGGTGAAAGTTTGAGCCAACTTCGAATTAAATCATTTATGTAACTCTTGGTTATCAGGCTGTAGAGTTCCTCACTTTGTAAAGGTTAAGTTGCTATTAAACGTGAAGAATCTTAAGAACTGCTAAGCGAATAATCGCTTAAGTTCGTGTGACAAGTCTTGGAGTGTACAATAAAAGCCGACACTTGAGCTTGAACTTAAGAGGCTAAGAAATAAACTAAAACTTATCTAAACTAAAGATATATAGCCTAAGATATCAAGATTCTAACCGAGTTGGCCCCTTAATGCTAATTGACTGCGAAGCTATCAAGGGTCTGAGTGCGGCCGAGCGTAATACACTGACTACCAATAAGTATTTGGGCATCTATGCAAATGACGATATCTGCGGTCCTAAGGTACGTCACGGACTCCGCCGGTATATATCGTATAGGAAACAGCATCGGCTTTAGTCGCATGCAAGATGCCTCGCAGTTCGGAGCTCTCTGATTTCGAGAAAGGTATAATTATCGGGTATCACAAATGTGGCCGATCCTTAAGGGACATATCTAGCGATCTGAAGTACCCAAAATCAACAGTGGTCTATGTGATTAAGAAGTGGAAGGTGAGCGGTGATTGTCGGACTGTGCACCGAGTCGGCAGACCAACGAAACTGGGAGATAGAGACCGACGAGTGCTGTCCAGAGAAATTCGGAGGAACCGCACCCGATGATCCTCATCCGCAAAGAGTTTCAACAGGCATCCGGGAGTATTGTTTCAATGAATACCATCCGTAAGGAAGCACATCTGCTTGGTTTTCATGGTCGTGCTGCTGCCCATAAGCCTTTGATCACAAAGTCCAACCGCGCTGCTCGGTTAATGTGGTGCAAAGCACATCGAAATTGGACCGTAGATCAGTGGAAACGGGTTCTTTGGAGTGACGAATCAAGGTTCACCCTTTACCGTTCGGATGGCAGGGTCTGGGTCTGGCGTCTACCTGGAGAACGTCTCCTGCCAGAATGCATTGTGCCAACAGTCAAGTTTGGCGGAGGTGGAATTATGGTCTGGGGGGTGTTTCTCCTGGTATGGGCTGGGACCCTTGGTCCCCAGTCATGGTAAGCTCAACTCCGATGCCTACTGCACTATTTTGGATGACAATGTGCTTCCTACGTTGTGGAAGTTTTACGGGTTGGACCCTTGTTACTTTCAGGACGACAATGCCAGTTGTCATGTTTCAACGTTAAACAAGGCTTGGTTAAACAAGTTCAACGTTAAACAAGGCAACGTTAAACAAGATCTGAACCCTATCGAGAACCTCTGGGACGAGTTGCATCACCGAATTCAGAGGTGCACTAACCGTGCAAAATCGGTGAAGGAACTTCTATGTCTTCTTCAAGCCGAGTGGAAGAAAATACCACTAGCTGTCATACAAAGACTTGTGGACAGTATGCCCCGGAGGGTCCACGCTTGTAATTACCTCTCGTGGAGGCTCTACCAACTATTGATTTTGAATAAAGTTAGTTTTTCTTTTCTATCACAGGTGTCCAAATACTTATTGATAGTCAGTGTAGCAGCTTTGCGAGAGAGTAGCCGAAAAGGCAAACGCGCGCAAATCAGAAACTCTGATTTTTTCTAACTCAGCAACTAGAATTTCGCGGTTAAATACCGCTCTTCCTCATTATGTATTCAGAGTGATTCTAAAACTACGTTCTGGCCGGAAGTAGTAAGTTGAATTTAAGAATCGACAGGAAAGGAACTTTAACTCAAAATTTAACTGTTAACAAAATTAACATAATACTTACAAGGCTTAGTTTTAAATTTGAATTTACTGTATTTTAAGTTACATCGCCACAAATGGTTGGCTGCTTTGTCAGCAAAAGCTGTGCATTTATGTTCCCGCTCTGATTTAATGTAAAGGTTTGTTAAAACTTCTTAATACTTTGTAGTTTTTCTTGGACGATGCGATAATTTGCTGCTAGTCTATTAGAAATTTGGATCTGGTTTATGATATCAAAGAATATTAAATACTGTTACTGATCTAAATCACAAATGTGTTGCTAAAACATTAAAGTTTATGACAGAAAAAATATTAAACTCTATAATTGATTTGAATCAGAAAGGTATTTCTAAAATGTTAAACGTTTCACCTTAGGCTAAAGTGTTATCACAAAGGCTGTCAAAAGTGAAAATTGAAAATTTGTTCTCGAAACGTCTAGGCAGTTGTGAGCGGAAGAAGGCATCCTGTGAAAGAGAAGGCTGAAAACTTATAAGAATGAATATGAAACATCGTATATTATCATCCACACACAATTAAAATAACTGTGGGAAGGTCATGGGGCTGTAAGATGACTTCTTCTGAAGGCTGGATTGAAAGCTTGTAGATCACATAGAAAGCCTAAGCTGACCTAGACACTTTCAGCGATAAAGAAATTATTTTGTTGGTCCACACTTAGGCTACATGGACTCTTAGATTAGAGCAAAGTATTTTTTTCAAAATGTAATTATTTTTCATACTGAAATTAATGTTAATCATTTCCTAATATTTTAAAGCCCCTCTTTTACTTTCTAATTTAAAAATGCCTTTTTTTCATTATTCTGAATTTGGGAGGGGTACAAGTACTTTGTTTTTCGTTTCAGACTTCCGTTGAAAAACTTAAATGCCAATGTTTAACATGTTCGTAACACAAGAAGAGGCAAACAAAAAAGACTGCATTTTAAGTAAGGTGAAGAACATTCTATCTTTAATGATTTGGAGTTGCATGTCTGTTCGTGGTACAAAGTAAATTGAAATAGTTAAAGGGAGTATAAATTTACAAAAGTACAAGAAGATCTTAGAAGTTAAAAATCTGTTTTTGCAGCTTAAGGTAGGGTTTATTCAAGGAAGTGTAATTTTCCAACAAGACAATACCTCTTTGCATACATATGGAATCCTGAAAAATTATTTTATCTCTAAAGCGTTTTAAATGCTAGTTTGAAATGGAAATAGTTTTAATATGAGCCCACTGAAGGAAGAAAATCTGTGAAGAAGAAATCGCAAGTATCGTTAGACTAATTCAAAAAAGTAGAAAATATGAGATTGTGACAAAGATCTACAGCACTGGAAAGTCTTTACAGAAGTGATGCTTAATAGAATCCGGGTGTTATTTAAACAGTGTTATGTAAATTTTGAAATGTATTAATGTTGCTTAAAATGTAATTCGTGATATGGTTTTTGTTTAAAAATATCATTATGTATATACATATAACAAAATTTTTAGAAATTTGTAGTAATTTCCACACGATGTTACATATACTCTTATATTCAGTTGCTTAGTTTTCGGGACAAAAATGTAATCTTTATAACAGGAAAAATTCTTGGTACAAGGAATCAAATAAAGCATTACAATCAACAAAATCAATTTTAGCAAATTACAAATTAGCATTTATAATTTTCAAGTAATTTTTTTCATGCTTGCTTAACTGTCACGTTATTATCACAGTTTGTTTTAAGGATTTATGCACTTCCTTCCTGAAAGCTCTATTTGTTGCCGATATAGCAAAATAAAGTATTGATTGCATATGCATCCCTAAATCGCATCTGATTACTTATTAATTTCAGTATGACATTCAGACAGGCAGATTTCTTCGAAAATTATCAGTTACTTGTTTCAAGGATTGTATAAATTTCATTTATTTTTCTAGGCTTTGGTTAACATATGTTTACTCACCTCTAGAAAGAGATGCTTTTTTTTACCTGCTATTTGAATTATCGAACAAATAGCAAGTAGCATTCGTTAAATCTTATTGCAACAAGGAAAAACAGTTTGAAGGTTTCTATTTATAAAAAGTGTTATCATAAGAAGATATAATAATTCCCATCGTTTGAGTTGAGATTTATCTAAACTGTCTAACTAATCACAGTTTAAATTGTAAAGTCACTAGATTATTTTGATGCTGGAGACGTGAAAAATGAGCAGTGCCCTCGCCGAGACTCGAGCCTAGACCTCTTGAATAGCCACCAATTGTGCTACCATTACAACACGATGGCATGCAGAAAAGAAGAAGAAAATACCTTATATACTCCCCCTCTCAAAGACAGACTGGAGATTAGGAAACCCAATCGCCAAAATTGATGGTGAAGAATTATCATCCACCACCCTTTAGTTTCGGGCTCTACGGTAGAGTCATTAGGTTTTTTTGAAAGCAGGAGTACATGAAAAATGAGCAATGCCTTTGTCGGGACTCGAACCTGGAGCTCTTGAATACGCGCCGAGTATGCTACCATTGCACCAAGAAAGCATGCAAAAACTTCCTCATTCACCCCAAATCGTGGCGGTGAAGAATTATCATCTACCACTTTTTAGTTCGGGCGCCACCGTATATTCATTAGTTATTTTTGAATGAGGAAACACGAAAAATGAGCTGTGCCTTCTCCGGGACTCGAACCTGGACCTTTCGAATACGCGCCGAGTGTGCTAACATTACACCACGGAAGCATGCAGAAAGGAGGGAGAAAATACCTTATATACTCCACCTTTCAAAGGGCGACTTGGGAGACCTAGTCCCCAAATCCGGAGGTGGAGAATCACATCTTTTAGTTCGGCGCCGCTGTAGAGTCATTAGATTTTTTGGACTAAGGAGTATATAAAAAAAGGAGCAATACACTTGCCGGGTCTCGAACCTGGATCTCTCGAATATGCGCTGAGTGTGCTACCGTTACACCCCGAAGGCATGCAGAAAGGAGGGAGAAACTCAAGGACTATGTTATAAAATATCTGAATATCAGAAATCCGTGATCATCAGTAGCAGACAATTTTCTTGAAATTAGTATTCAGAAGTATCTAATGTATTTTATTTCATAACCAGACAACAATTTTTAAATCCATGAAAGAAAATACTTTTCTATGATTTACATGTTAGTCTTCTTAAAAAGAAATAAAAACTTTCTTAAAATTAAACAGTGTTCCACCAAAATGCAGCTTTTTGATTAAATGAAATTTAAAAAACTGATCCATTTTCAATATAATAACTTTAGAGACCATTTTTTTCCCCTTTCGACCTCACGGTTGCTAAAACCAAGCTATTTTCGAATAAAATTTATATACATTTTAGGTTGCGAAAAGGTTTACAGCCCCAGCTCTTTTTCGCTTGTCTTTTCACAATTTTTTATAATGAAAGAATTATCTAAGATGTTGTCATACAGAAGTGATTTCATTTATTATATTGCTATCTTTTATATGTAGATTTGTTTTCCCTGAAATTTGACTTCTTAACCGTCATACGAAAAAAAAAATATATGTATCACCGAAGAAATTCTTTAAGAATCATCCTTCCAGGAGAGGAAAAAAAATATACTGCATGCTTTATCTTCGCCTTTCAGCCATTTTTATTTACCTCCTGTGAGTGAACATTAGGTCGGTATTAAAAATAGAAACACGAGTAAAAAATATAACTACTCAGAACTTCCGAGACTGAAATTCCCCACGCCGAGTAGTAGGTTTTTTTTTGGGAGGGGGGGGATTTCATTACGATTACGACGTACGATTTCTTTCTGTGGAAAATTTCTTGCAGACCACAAAAATTTGCTGACGTTTATTGATGGAAAGATGGTTCGTTCTATTGCAACTTCTTTCATCCAAGGTAAACAACATTTTTCTTTAGCTGTTATTGAAACTTGAACCTGCAAAACACTTCTCTTTTCTTATAAGAAATTACCTTGACACGGCCTTAGGGAAATGAGAACAACAATCTAAACAGCATTTTATCTGTAAATATTACTTCATACACTGGCGTCATATGTATATAACAGGATTGGGAAATAAGGCATCTTTCTTAGTTTTGATCTAGTAGAGTGGATGTGAGCAATATTTTAATGCCCATTCAGTGGCGTAGCTAGGGTGGGGCAAGGGGGGACATCTGTTCCCGGGCGCAGCATCCAAGGGGCGCCAAATTAATGCTACGAAATTTTTTAACGAAATATTTTCCTTTTTGGGACACAGATAGGGGCGCAAATTCTTCAGTTGTTCCCGGGCATTGGAAACTCTAGCTACGCCCCTGTATCCATTTGATATATTTCTGACTTAGCTGATTATTAGTTTAAATGTTACAACTATCTTGGGTATTTAATTTCGATAATACAGGATAGAAGGCCGATTAATGTAATTATTTGTTACAGCTTCAACAAAATTAGCTTTACTGAATTATATTGTAACTCTTATAATATTTGCAATCATTATGTATTCAGAAATTTAACTTATTCATGTATTCAAAAAATTAATACTTGTAATAATTTATAATTTTTAAATGTAAAAAAAGCATTAAAAAGTACCTTTTTGACAAATAGCTAGTAACACTGAAATAATATCAAAAGTATTCCATTGATATTCAAGCTTTATTTATAACTTAATAATTTCTCTTGCTTTTAACGAAGTAAAATGAACAATGATTTTTTATTTAAATCTACTTGATTTTCCAATTTATGTTTTATTGAGAAAACTGTGTTATTTGAAAGTTTTTGTAGAAAAAGAAGATATTGCAATTTTTTAATCAATATTTTTCATACTTCTTTCGCTCTAAAAATAGAAATTAACAACTTTAAAAATATTTCGAAGACGATTTCCGAATTCAGATATTATTAAATTAAACTGTAGTCCTAAATAATCTATCGATTTTGCTTTAGCTCTTATTATTGAAATAGCATAATTTCTAGAACTAAATATAGAATATGTGGAGCACTTATATTACTTGGATATATAAATTCTAATCTGATCATTTTTAAAATACCTAAACATCTCTCTCCTTAACAAGATAGTTTTAGTGTGCTTTGCCAAACTCAACCTATCATTTAAAATACCTAAATCCAATGAAATTAATTTTTCACTAACTATTGGCAACTGGAACTAAATTGGCAACTGGAAGCTATCTCACATAATTTTTGATAACCTTTGAAAAGCTATTTTTCTAAAAAAACGGTTCTTTTCTCAATTGATTTTTGACAGTCTGATTTATTAACTTTTCTTTTTGACAACTAATTTGGGACTCATCGGGGTCGTTTACCTGAGGCACGTTTTTCCTCACCTTCGTCCCGACTCAGGTTGAAAGTAATATACAATTATAATTTACAGAAATATTGTATAATATTTATGTCACGCTTGATTATATGTCTTTTCCTAGTGTCAAATAAATGTGTCTATTTATGTAATTAATGATTACAGATTACTTATTTTTTCACCTACACTAAACTTTGCTACTTTAATTACTTCAAAACGCCCTCCCTTCATTTACGATCATAACGTGTGTTATCATCACCGCACTAAAGGGACTTTGAGATTTTAGAATCTTAGAAAACTCGAACCATCTGCCATAACAGTTGTTACCATGATTGCGAGACAAGCGAAAAAAAGGAGAAAGCGACACATAAGGGTGCATTTTAAAGTAGCAAGCCATAGCAATGCTTACTATCAAGGCCTGAAGTTTTTAGTCTCAACTCGTGACCTTTCATACTGGGTAATGCATATAAAAATATAGAAGTATAAAAATAAAAATAAAAATGCTGCAAATTCAAATTTGCTGCAGAGATTCAAAAGAGATCCCCACATATTCGCAATGAGGTCTTTACAATTTGTTTACAATTACAAAGTTTCACTCCAATTTACAATTCAACGTATCACTGTCTTTAAAATGTAACAGTATTTTAAATCAAGCATTGAAATGTATCTTAACTCTCCTTCAATCATCTTCTACCTAAAATCAAAATGTAGTATTATTTTTCAAAAATAAGCTTTTAAGTTTTCCTACTAATATTCACATTTAATTACATAAATTTATTAGCTTTTTTTTTAAATTAGGCAAAACAACAACCTTTTTCTGAAGTAAATTTACACACATGTCTATAAATTAAGGATAATGCAAGCTTATTAAGGTTCAGAAACAAAACAAACCTGACTTATTCATAATGCCCATTTATTAAACAAAAAATAAATAACAAAAAAATTATGTATGTACATAAAAACTACCATTCATAAAAACTACGATTTTTGCTCCCAGTAGCAATTACAAAAAATATCTGTCTTACAAAAACTTAACATTACATAATTTGGTTTGTATGATGGTTAATACATTGTATGTCTCCCAGAAGATGAAACTCCTAGGCATGCTGAGTATCAAATCATCGCGTTGATCTTGGGCAAGATTACTCCACTCAACAAGCAATGCTCTCGGAAGTTCCAGTCACATGTAGACGCTGCTTGACGGGCTGCAATTCGTGATTCAAGCATGTCCCACCCATGTTCTATCGGATTCAAGTTAGGTGAGAGAGGTTTCACGGTAAGGACGGGCGTGTCATCCATAAACACAAATTCTAAACAAACGTACATGTTGTTCCAGAATGATTGTAGAGACATTAGGGTTTTTTTTTCTTGGAAGCGGGAGAATTGAAAAATTAGCAACCGCCTTCGCCGGGAATTGAACCACGGACCTCTGGAATACAGGCCCAGCGTGCAGAACCACTACACCACGAAGGCACACCAAAAAGGTGGGAGAAATACCTTATATGATATCCCTATAAATATGGCCCGTCATGGTTCCGATCTGAACATGCAGATCTGTTCTGGAGATTTGTATAATTCCACCCTAAACAAGAAATCCTGCACCACCGTAGCGGTGTCGTTCAGTGATGATGTCTCGGTAGTAGCGGGTACCTGTAGTTCTCCATATAGAAGTCCGATGTGAATCTGACTGCAAGCTAAACCTGGATTCGTCGGAAAACATCACACAAGCCCAGTGTGACGACGTCCACATTGCATGTTCTCTACTCCAGGCTAATCTCTGCTGACAGTGAGTTGCCGTGAGCAGAACACATCTAACAGGCCTGCGAGCATATATATCAATTTGTCCCAAACGTCTGTACACGGTTTTTCCTTGAAACGATGCTGTCAAATACCGGTCGTCATTCGGCGGTGTAACTCGGGGTGACCTGCATTGTAACGTCTACTGACATTTCCGTCATTTTGAAATCGTTGCTAAAGCCTAGAGATGACAATTTGGGCTATTCCAAGTTCCTTGGTTACTTCCATCTGAGTACGCCCACATTCCGGGCAGCCGATAATTCTACCACGTAAAAATGTCATCTACGTGTGTCCTGTGCGTCATTAAAGATTCGGTTGTGACATTGAGCGGCATACAGAATGTTTGTCAACAATTTTACTTCCTTGCTACCGTTGCTTATATACACTCTCGTATTGTGGCCTAGTATCAGCGTCATCTAATGGCTTCATGTAATTTACATATTATTCTTAAAGATATGTACGATAATTCTACCGGTGAAATTTTGACTTTAGAGTTTGATTTCCGTGTGATTCTGAATTATCCTTAATTTATGGGCATGAGTGTAAACAAAAGTCTTTCTATTTTGAGGGCAATCAGGTACAAATGCCACTTCTTCAAGAGCGAAAAGATTCTGATAAGCAAAATGTTAAGCTCCTGAGTTTAAATTTTACAATGGCATGCTTGTCTTCAGGCTTTATTTTTTATTATTTGAATAAATAATTCGATCGATTTGCTTTTATTATTTGAATGAATAGTTTAGGGTTAACCTTTTCATTACTTCACTAGTTTTAATCAGCCTTGTTAAATTTAGTTTCCAAAATTTTCATAAAACTTTAATTAAGACCACCGTAATTTGTAATTTTATTTGTAATATTATAAAATGTAAGTATTTGTAATTTCAAACTAATTATCAATATTATTAGTCTATGGTGATTTGGTTTTGCATTCCTGGGCAACCTACGAAAATTCGGATTGATATTATCTCAATCATAAACACGTATATCTAATGATATCGACTGTAAATAATATTTTTAAACGCTATGAAGAATGTTCGACCACTAAACTACCAAAAATTGGAAAATGCAGTAAAAATTGTAAGCATACCACTACAGATGATTCCATTTTGAATAAGCAAATCAAATGATATCCCCCGATTTAACAGTTTTGACTTACGAAAAGAGCTGGTTCTTTCTGGAATCCATATATACGATTCTATTGTGCGTGGAAGATTTCTCAAAGCACGTAGTACATACAGCAGTCCAACCTCAGAAGGAAAGCAACTTTTAACAGCCATAAGATAGAAAGGCTATTTGGCTAGGGAAAAAATCAGTATCTATCCCTTCCCTTAAAAAGCATATTCGGTTCTGATGAAACATATTTCAGTGTTCAGGATCAATATTCCCGATATGTTTGGAAACTACTGAATGAACGCATCTTACCGAAGCTGCTGGTCTTCCTTATGTATCCATGGTACCAGGTTATAACCGTTATTATTATAAAAAATTCAAAATCATACATCAAAATGGCATGATTGGAAGTAGAAAAAAAGTGTCAACGCTACCAACATTTTGTTGATAAGAACTGGCATTTTTAACATGATTTTGTTCCATGCCACAGATCCAAGAAGATATCTTTCCAAAAAGAAGAAGATCTTTCCAAGAAGGTATCTTTCCAAGAAGATCCAAGAAGGTAACTTTAAAAAAAGTGTGATTTATGTGTTTAACAGGCCAGGAATTTCACCAAAAATAAAGCTAGTTGAAAATCCCTGGCCATTTAAAAGATGGCTAAAATCAAAAAGTAATACTTCGGTAATTTACCTGATTTCTAATATTATCAAAGTGTAGTTTTATATTAATGAAGTTAAGTAGTTGTTTCAAGTAGTTAAGTAGATGTGTGTAGATGTGTAATGAAATCTGTATCCAAATATATGAAAAGGAAAAAAGCTTGAATACTTAAAATTGTGCTGAAGACTAATAAAGCAAAAAAGGATACATTTCTTTTTAGATTACTTTAATCTTCTATTTCATTAAAATTATGCTATTTTATTGTGAGTTCAGGTTAATTTTCACACTACTCTACGCATGCACTGGAAAACTGAAAATGAAGTGGGAATTCAGCTTCAAGAATAAAACTGTTTACATTTAAACTCGTAAAGTTTTTCTTCTTCTTAACCCCGTGCCTCCGTGGTGTAACTGGACAACAAATCGGGCTCGCAATAGATTCGGAGTTCGAATCTTGGCGAGGGCATTACGAATTTATCACCTTTACTGCTACAAAATAATTCCAAATTTGCTTTACAAACTGTATTAATAAATGTTAAAAATGAGATTTTTCCTTATGAAATAAAGCTGATAAGTTTTATTTATATCATGGTGTTAATTTCATATAATACAAAGCTTTGTAATAATTTTTATTATAGATATGTTTGGTGAAATGGGCAGGGAATGTAACAAATCAGGACTTTTGCAAAGAGATGGCTTCGTATCGTACTCATCTACAGTCATTACCCCATCGCTAACAGATTATGCAGAAAAGTATCTTAATGAGACTGAGGAGACAAGAACTAAAGGACTGCAAGAGTTTCGCGAAATAATGCAAAGTAAGATCATGTGTTTTTATGATATAATATACAACTCTTTTTCAGAATATATATTAAATTTATCAAAATGGCTATTTATAGGAAAAATATAAGTTTTTAATACGGAAAATGGCATTTAAAAAGGAAAAAAATATAACACCCATTTTCAAGTCTCACACATTTTTTTACTTAAACAATTTACACTAACATTTTTATTGATTTCATAAAAAGAGAATAGAGAATAAAAATAATTTCTCGTCATATCAAGATTTCGCTTCTGACAGTCTTACCTCTCGTTTAACTCTTTTCTAATTTCTTCACGCTATTAGTCCATATTTATCTTAAAGCTTTTTTTAATGTTATTTCATATGAATGTTATTTGGTATTTCGAAACCATTTATTCAAATTTTTTTTGCTCTCCCTGCAGTCTGTCTAGACCTATGCATCCCTTTTACTATTGCTGTAAATTCATTCTCCCCTTCTTTCCAAAACTCGAAATATAGGTATATGTATGTAAGATACAACAAAATACGATAGCTGCTATAAAAATAATTGGCGACCTCAAAATTAACATTCTAGATTTGGTGATCTCCCCCTAAATTCATCTGTTCTCCCAAATTCGAGATTTTTCTATGTTATGTAACGCTACTGGAAAGGAGCAACTAAAACTAACATTAACCAATCATAGCTTGTCTCTAGAGTCGCACCTATTCTGGTATAAATACCTCTGGCAAACTTATTACGTGGTTATTCTGCTAGATTCTACGTTGATAATATCTTCCCACTTCGCTTCTTTAAAATGCTTGCGTCATTCTTTAAAAAAAAATATACATAGCAATTTTTCATTATGATTGAATCATAGAAATGTATCGGATTTCATTATGATTGGATAAATATCTACTGACAGGTGACAGGTGACGGAGGACGGGGACGCCTGGCGTCTAACAGAGGTAAACAGGCATATGTCCCACACCCTTCCCTATCCAGACGCAACAACTCCCTGTGGCCCCATAAGGACGCACCGGGAGTTTATCGATACTTCAACATAAATTACTACTTACTCATAAATTACTGCCTACTGATAACATATAAATTCTGCTTTTTCGTAAATTATCGCATACACATAAGTTACTGCTTGTGCTTGTACCTGAATTACTGCTTACACATAAATTACTGCTTACACATGAAATACTGCTTACACATGAAATACTGCTTACATTAATATGACTACATTAATATGGTGCATTAATATGATGCACAGTTAGATATACATGCTACATTACACGTTAATTTGATACATAATTACACATTATTATGATACAAATACTGAAAAATACTGCTTACACATTAATATGATACACAATTGCATAATACATTGTACATATGGCAACATTCAGATCGCAGTTCACTCATATTGGGTTATTCAGTGCGGAGTATGAAACAAAATGCTGTTTCAGTTAAAGAATATACTACATAGTTGCAATGCACCGTTGCGTTACACACATATATTGTTGTACTATACATAACTGCTACTTTACACATAAGTTACTGCCTGCTGATGACACATAAATTATTACTTATATAAGTTACTGCTTACACTTAAAATTCTGGTTACACATTAATATGATACATTATTACATATAGCATTGTACATATGGCAACATTCGGATCACAGTTTACACGTATTTGGTTATTCAGTGCGGAGTATGAAACAGCATGCTGTTTCAGTCAGGGATTATATTACATAGGTGCATTGTGCATAGTTGCGTTATACCATTGCATTACATACATATTCTGTTGCATTGTACATAAATTACTACGTACTCATGAATTGTGGCCTACTGATGATACATAAGTTCCTGCTTACACATAAGTTACTGTTTACAGACTAGTATGATACATAAATACTCATAAATTACTCCTTACACATAAGTTACTGCTTGCATATGAAATACTGCTTGCACATTATGTTAAATAGATACTCATTAATTACTGCTTACGCATAAGCTGCTTGCACATGATTTGCTGCTTGCACAGAAGATACTACTTACATATTAATATGATACATGATTACATATACACATTACCTTACACATTAATATACTTACATATACACATAAATATATGCATTATATTACACATTATTACTCCTAAATTACTGTTTACACATAAATTACTACTTACACTTGAATTAATGCTTGCACATGGAATGCTACTTACACTTTAAATGATACATAATTACATATACTCATTACATTACACATTAATATGATACATGATAACACATTAATATAATACAAATACTGCTTACACATTAATATGATACATTACTGCCTACGCATAAGTTACTGCTTGCACCTTGTTACAGCTTATGCATAAATTACATGTATAAGATTACATACATATTCACTTGCACTGTACGTAAATTACTACGTACACAGGAATTGCTGCCTACTGATGATGCATAAGTTCCTGCTTACGCATAAGTTACTGTTTACATATGAAATACTGCTTACACATTAGTATGACACATAAATACTCATAAATTACTCCTTACACATAAGTTACTGATTACACATTAGTGTGATACGTAAATACTCATTAATTACTGCTTACACATTAGTATGATACAAAAATACTCATTAATTACTGCTTGCACGTAAGTTACTGCTCACACATATTCCTGCTTACATATGATTTGCTGCTTGTACAGACAATACTGCTTACGTATTAATATGATACATAATTACATATACCCATTACCTTACACATTAATATACTTAAATATATGCATTACATTACATATTATTACTCATAAATTACTGCTTACACTTGGGTTACTGCTTGCACATAAAATACTACTTATACATCAATATGATACATAATTACATACACATTATATACATACATTATTACATATACACATTACACATTAATATGATACATAATTAAGCACACACATTTGAAATACATGACAAATAAATATACATAGAGAAAACACAGTTCAACACAAAATATACAAAACATAACAGTACAGTGATACAAAGTACACACAATACGACATTAAACAGCATAAAACATATATAAACATTACGTTAAACACACACATTGCATTAAACACATAAAACATATAAGGTTATAACGTTGCGCGCCTACAACTTGCACGCAACCAAGGGTGACTGTGAAAGCTTGTATAAACCACAGAGTCTTGTAAAGGGTTTAAGTCCCTTTTTATTCAACGTAATGAATTACAATTGCGTTCTCTTGACGCTTACAAACGGTGCCAACTCGGCAGTCAAAATAAAAATAAGAACCTGAAAAGAAAGTAAAGACAATATTCTAACTACGAGGCTCTCTAAAATAACTAACTCACCACGTTTTACAAAAGCCGCAGCTAATTCAGCAGACTTGAAGCTCACTGGAACAATTGCAACTGCTTCCCGCCAAGCAGTTACATAGGCCGCAACGCGGGGTTCTTCAATTCTCGATTTCTACCTCCGCGCTCGCTAAGTAAGAATAACTCTCTCACCGAACTCGTTTCCTTCTATTTAAATCATACTACTTCCGCTGATAATTTGAATGCTTGCGCGTTCTACTCAAATTTACATATTCTGGCATTGGCAGTTCCAGGGGAAAGTAAGGCTTGACAGGAAAGATAGTTTAAACTTAAAATAAATGTTAGTTAAAATAAATATGAACCCTACAAGGTGCACAGTTATAGTGGCAGTTCAGTATAGTTTCAGGGAAAGTACTTTACAGTGGCAGTACTAGGCACATTGCGCAGAATGTACGCAATACCCACAAGTGAAACACTAGCGGTATACAGCATGCAGTATGTGTTGTTGCACAGTTTGTTAAGGCAGAATGCAGTCACTGAGACCATTATGAATAGCACTGTTTTATAATGGGAGGCAAAGGTCTTGGCCATAGGCCTTAATGGTGTTAACGATTTTGCACACTGTGCTGATTGCCGCTTTATTTTTAAGGATAAACTTGTGGAAGGCAGGTATGTTCGTGGGTTCCGGGAAATGGTGCTGTTCTGTGAGTGGGCACCGGAAGATATAGTGATCGGGTGTCCCCTCTTCCCCGCATACACAGCGATCCGTATTAGAAATAGTGCGTCTGTTGAAGTAGTCCGGGAAGGGACCGTGCCCAGTTACAAATTTAGTAAGTGGAGCGTTTGCTATGAGTCTCTCCGTTGTCACCATCGGTAGAAAGCCATACACTCTTCTTCCTGTGTTTCCATGTTCCCATACTCTTAGCCACCACTGGACTGCTGCGCCTTTCAGCAGTCTTTTAAGATGGGAAGGTGGCGCCGGAACAGCGATGGGACGTGCGTTGATGTTTGAGGCTGCCTCTTTGGCGAGCATGTCGGCTGCCTCATTACCTGCATTGCCTTTGTGAGCTTTCACCCACGTCATGTCCACGTGTACCTGTGGGTTATCTTTTAAGAGTTTTTGAAGGCGGATGATCAACGGGGAAACATGGTTGTGTTTGCTTAGGGCCAGCAAGGCAGACATACTATCCGTATAGAGATAAGCTTTTGAGATTTTTCGGCTTATTAGATATTCAACAGCAGCTGTAATTGCTATCACTTCTGCCTGAAAGACGCTATTGCTGTCACCTAGGTGGCCTTTCCAATGATGTAATTCTTGGCTTTGCCAACAGTGCAGGAAAGCACTGCCAACGCCTTCAGCATGTTTAGAACCATCAGTGTAAAGTGTATGGTTGCTGATGTGCTGTGTTTCCTTGTTGGGCTGTTGCATGATGTGGGTGTGGATCCCTAGTCCTTTATGCGCTGGATGTGTGTGCAGCGGTGTCTTGGGGTGCTCATAAAGTGCTGGACTGTAGAGAGTACCTGCGAAGGAGGCGTCTTTCCTCAAGTGAAGGACTCTCGTATATGTCGCCTCTAGCTCGGCCTGGATGTGTAGAGGGACTATACCTGCTAGAGTAAGGGCGGAGCTCGTGGCTGTTATGCAGTATGCCCTGCAGATGCTTATGACAAAAGGGCGTTGGAGTGATGTTAACTGCTTGATTTTCCTCGTTGTCATCGGTTGAGCCCAGATTGCAGATGCGTACAGCGCAATCTTTTCCACCACCGTGCTATAAAGCACTTTTTGAATGTGGGGATTTAGTCCCCAATTCCTTCCTTGAAATTTCCGTGTCATTCTGGCTATAGCGGAGGTTTTTGCTCTCTGTTGCTGCAAATGTGGCACCCATGTTAAGCCAGAGTCCCAGACCACTCCTAGATACTTCTGTGTATCCGTGAATTTAATGTTGCGGCCAAGTAATCGGATACAGGGACGACGTACAGGCCTCGTGCCCGGTCTCGGGATGAGGAGTGCAGAAGACTTGGTGATAGAAATCCTCAGCTTAAGGTCTTCGCATAGGCTTGCGAACTTGGCGCACGCTTCGCTGCCATTGGCTTCAATTTCGTCTCGTGTGCGACCTTTAACAAGGAGAGCCGCGTCATCAGCATATGCAATGATAGTTGTGTGATCAGGCCACGTCGCTTCGAGGATTTTGTTAAATGTCAGGTTCCAGAGCAAGGGCCCTGCACAGGACCCTTGTGGGCAGCCTCTGACTTGGGTCTTAGTAACAATGCCATTATTGCTTGCCATAAGTAATTGCCTATCTTTGAGATAACACTCAAAGACTTGGTAGATGTTCTCTGGGCATTGCGCCTCTCTGAGGGCCTGCTTGATGGCGGGCCACCAAAGGGTGTCGAAAGCGCTCTGGAGGTCTATTGAGATGAATGCAGTCTGAAGATTCTGTGAGCGATTAAGCTGGACTTCATCATATATTCGTTGAAGGGCATGTGTGATTGAGCAACCTGAACGGAAGCCATATTGCTTGGGACTGAGGAAGTTGTTTTTGTGAATATGATACTTCAGCCTGTTAACTATGATCTTTTCATAGATCTTACCCAACGCTGAAAGGAGACAGATCGGACGAAAGGAGCAGGGGTCTATTGGGTTCTTATCTTTTTTGAGAAAAAATACCACGTGTCCCTTCTTGAAAGCTTGTGGAAATACTCTGTGGTGCAGGAGTTTATTGAAGTAGAGGCGAAAGAAGGTGGGCCGTGCTCGGAAGGCGACCTTTAAGATTGCATAATCAAGTCCGTCCGGACCCAGTGCCTTCTTCAGTGGTAGATGGCGGAAGATGTGAGTGATTTCCTGCATTGTAATGGGGACATCTTCTGGCGTTCTTGGGATCTCTGTGGAGTTTCTCAAAAGTCGCTGGGCCGTCGTGTCATCCTGTTCTGGATCCGCTGGGAAGATTGCATCAAGCAGTGCTGTGGCCGTGGACCCTGCTAAGTCAATTGTTTGTGGTAGATTCCCTGGCTGCACTGGCACTTGTGCCGGCTGGAAGATTTTCTGCGTGGCCAGTTTATGCAGGATTCCGTAAGGATTGCTATTGCTGGTACAAAAATTGCGCCAGCTGTTGATTTTGGCTTCTAGAATTTCTTTTTTATAAGTAGCTCGTGCTTGTCGGAATGCAGTTAGCAACCTTTCCGTTTCTGTGCCGTCTACAGCCGTTCGGAGACGGCGACGTAAGGCTCTGCACCTTTGGCGCATTTGTCTCAGCTGCCTAGTCCACCACGTAATGCCTTGCAGTTTCTTGGCAGTCCTGATTGGTAGAATTCGCTCGCATGTGTCCTTGAGAGTGGTGAGAAGATTATCTGTGTAGATATTCATATCATACTGGTCATTATGCGTATTAAGCTCCATCTCTTCTCTTTTGAGAGTTTCGCTGAGAATGCGATGCAGATGCCTAATCTTGCCACCCGGAAGCTTAAACCTTTTAATTATGCTAATGCTGGTGTCTACTTGAATGAGGAAATGGATGTACTTATGATCGGAATTGCTTTCATCATCCATGACAGTCCAAGAGTAAATATTGTTGACAATGTCCGATGTTGAAAGGGTCAAGTCGGGCCAGCCTTTATGATACGAGTTGTCAAATGTCGGCTGTGCACCGGGGCTGTTATGCAAATGCAGGTTATTGCTCGCCATGAAGTTTTCCATTTCGTGGCCCTTAGGAGTCGTGTCACGGTAGCCCCAAATGACGTTGTGGGCGTTGAAGTCGCCTCCAATGATGTGTGGTACCATAGGACATTTCAGTCTAACGTGATTATATGCTGTAGTTGCGTCAGTGAGGTCATCACTGGGGGAGGAATAAACGGAGCTTAGTATGAACTGTTGATTGTTAAAGATAACTAGTACGGACACGAAATCTCGTTCCATTGAAACCAGGAAAGGTGTCCAGGTAGGGTTACAGCAGGCAATGGCTGCTCTGGGTGCCTGCTCTGCTGTGGATTTCCTTTGGAAGATCTTCCATGCCAGGGGAAAACTTGCCACCTGGCCTTCACGGCAGTATGGTTCCTGGATTAGAAGAAAGTCTAAATTATGATGTATTGCATGTTGTATGGCTTGGGTTGAGGCAGCTTCTCCTCTCTGCAAATTAATTTGAGCGCATCGTATGGGTGTCTGGTGCTGGGTGGTTTCCACTTTTGTTTCTGGTCGATCTTCAGTGGGTGGATTTTTCGTTTTGTGTGGCGTCCATGCTGGTGCGGAGGTACTTGGTCGTTGTGCGTTATTCGTAGATTGTGCTTCGTCGGATTCGCTCAACATACCGTGCATACGTTGGGCATCGGATGTCGTATGCTGGATGGTTGCAGGGCATTATACTATGTGTTCGGAAATTTGTATCTGCGCAGTTGATACAGGTGGGCTGGCATGCGTAGCAGTCCTTGATGCTGTGGTTGCCCGAACAGAAGGCGCAGTAGATTTTATTCGTGCATCCTTGTTGAGTATGACCGAACTCTTAGCATCGGAAACATCTCTTGGTATTGAAGTGTTCCGCGATGCGGTGTCTTTGCCAACCAATGAACAATTTGGGCCATTGGAGGAGACTTCGGTAAGCTGCTGGCTGGCACTCCACGATCCATTTAACAGTATTTTCTCTGTCTTTGAGACGGTAGAGGATCTTTGCTGATGTTTTGGATAGATGGAACTCGGAGCTGAGCGCTTTTTCCAATTCTTCTGGCTGGACATCAGGTGACACACTGTGTATGGCCACTCTCGGTAATCTGGTCTTTGGTTGTCTGGTCTTGACCAGATCTTGCCCCTGTTTACTCTGTAGGGTGTTGACTAATTTCGTTGCGTCCTCTTTGGTTACGCAGTCTACCGCTAATCCTCCCTTCTGCAGGTTCCGGATGGTGCTAATTTTGACTCCCAGCTTTTGTAGTGGAAATTTCTCGTTGAGGACTGTTTTCAGGTCTTTGCTAGAGGTTACTGTATTCTCTGTTGGATAAATGAGAATAGTATGCTTCAGCTTCGGGGCGGCAACTTGTGCGTAAGATTTAACGCGTGTGCTGTTGGAAGCTGCCGTCTGTATGGTGATCGGTGCTGTGAGAACTTCTTCCTCAGTGTTCACACCTATTTCAGTAGTAGGCCGAGGGTTATCGCTGTCTGGACCCTGTAGGGCCAGCTCTCTGAGTGCTTCTATTATAAATCTTATTTGGTCTCGTAAGTCAGCTGGAAGTACTGCTCGTTTGCCGCACTTTGTTTTGCTGATGCGCAGAGCCTCGTCTGCAAATGAATGAATCTTCTCCGAGTAGCTTAGAGTGTCTCTCTGGGCTGGTTTGTAAGGTCGAGGTCCCTTGCTAAAATGGAGTTGTCACTTTCTTGCATATTTCATCAATTGCTTAGTTGCAGGAGAAAGTAAATTATAATCACTTTGTCGCTGAGAACACTATTGTGAACACTTGAGCTGTGTGCTAAACACAGATTGGGTAGAATACTGTTGCAAATATTTATACACTTGAACACAGGGCACTTTTATAAACACTTGGGATGTGTGCTAAACACTGATTGCCCGGAACACTTTTGCTAACACTTGCACAGTATATTATCACAGTATGACATTTGTACACTTTAACACTTCGGCACTAAATTAGTGTTGCATTATGCACTACACATTATTCTTGGTGATCGTGCACATAGTTACACTATTTAAGCAATTATTACACAGTTAGACTATTAAGCAATTTACACTATTTAAGCAATTAATTACCCTATTTAAGCAATTGTATACAATTTGTACTGCACTAATCACTAAGGTTACTGTGGTGCAGATAAAGTTTTGATTACTTGAACACTGAATTAATGTGGCACTCTATACTTAATATATTATTGTCATTCGCTACCTTGTATATTGCACAAAAGTGAAAACACTGTTGAGCACAGTAGATATGCGAACCAAGATGCAGTGAAGATAAATGTTAATTAAGTGGTACCGATAATCACAAATAATTAATTAATTTGAATAACTAAAGTTAGATCATTACTTTCACAAATGCCAGTTAATTCATTGTGATTGATAACATTATCAGAGTGCAAGAAAAATACAGCAATTATACTTGAGTACAGATAATAGGAGAACTGAGATACATAGCAAATTAGAGTAAATTTTGTAGAACCGATAAGTACAGATAATTAATTAATTTATTTAAGCCAAAACCTAACAGTCCGGTTTTTCTAGAGAGGGTTTTTTTTTTTTTTTTTTTTTTTTTTTTTAAGTCTGTATACTATTTGTCACTTAAGGATGACCAGTAAATTTAATGTAGTTAAATAGCAGGTATTTGCGGTAATTGGGAGACGAGATAATTAATTATTGCTGCTAATTAAAAAATTAAAGAACAAAAGGCCTACCTTGGCCGTTATGTTTCTTCTGTTTTCATCTGTTGCTTGCACTGCAGGTAATCCAATGTAATCCGATTGAGAAAAACACAGAAATTATAGGTAAACACACTCACACTGCACTGTATAATATCGCAAAAATTGAAGAATTTCTTAAGTCCCGAAAATTGCTGAAGAAATTAGTAAATTCAGAAGTTATTGACGGATTTTCTCCAAATTTTGAAACTTCCACTTCCTGGGGCTTGAGTTGAAGAATGTCGTTTATTCCAGAATGCTACGCCAATTAGGGGCTTAATTAGCAGGCTGATTAGTATTACTCCAGTACCTCTTGTTTACCTTTGTAGACTGGTTTCAATTCGAGGACGACGGGCGGTAGATGACATCCGGTTGACCGTCGGAGTGGGAAAAGGTCAGAGTTCACCAAATTAAAACGTGGTAAATCATATAAAAATTAATTTCGCGACTTCTAATTATCTCACTGCTATGAAATTACCCTCAAAATACTCGTGAAGATGTGGAGCGTCTAGCAGTACGAAAATCCAGGCTCATCGATGAAAGGTGACTGCTGGGCAGGCGATCAAATACGCGTTGTAAGGCTTACTTGGGTATTCGAAGCGTAGATGAAGCAATTAATCTGTAATTAATTAAACGGTGGACCAATCTTGAAAATTTTGCATCGATGTGCTCCTTAAGATGTTGGCTATCCACTGCAGGTGATTTTAGCTAGATGCGCTGCGTATTTTGGCGAATGCTGGGGTAGAAAACGGAGCAACAAAGGAACGACCTTCACACACGCCGTCAACCTCACAACCTTTTTTTTTTTTTTTTTTTTAAGTCTGTATACTATTTGTCACTTAAGGATGACCAGTAAATTTAATGTAGTTAAATAGCAGATATTTGCGGTAATTGGGAGACGAGATAATTAATTATTGCTGCTAATTAAAAAATTAAAGAACAAAAGGCCTACCTTGGCCGTTATGTTTCTTCTGTTTTCATCTGTTGCTTGCACTGCAGGTAATCCAATGTAATCCGATTGAGAAAAACACAGAAATTATAGGTAAACACACTCACACTGCACTGTATAATATCGCAAAAATTGAAGAATTTCTTAAGTCCCGAAAATTGCTGAAGAAATTAGTAAATTCAGAAGTTATTGACGGATTTTCTCCAGATTTTGAAACTTCCACTTCCTGGGGCTTGAGTTGAAGAATGTCGTTTATTCCAGAATGCTACGCCAATTAGGGGCTTAATTAGCAGGCTGATTAGTATTACTCCAGTACCTCTTGTTTACCTTTGTAGACTGGTTTCAATTCGAGGACGACGGGGGGTAGATGACATCCGGTTGACCGTCGGAGTGGGAAAAGGTCAGAGTTCACCAAATTAAAACGTGGTAAATCATATAAAAATTAATTTCGCGACTTCTAATTATCTCACTGCTATGAAATTACCTTCAAAATACTCGTGAAGATGTGGAGCGTCTAGCAGTATGAAAATCCAGGCTCATCGATGAAAGGTGACTGCTGGGCGGGCGATCAAATACGCGTTGTAAGGCTTACTTGGGTATTCGAAGCGTAGATGAAGCAATTAATCTGTAATTAATTAAACGGTGGACCAATCTTGAAAATTTTGCATCGATGTGCTCCTTAAGATGTTGGCTATCACTGCAGGTGATTTTAGCTAGATGCGCTGTGTATTTTGGCGAATGCTGGGGTAGAAAACGGAGCAACAAAGGAACGACCTTCACAAACGCCGTCAACCTCACAACCTTTTTTTTTTTTTTTTTTTTTTAAGTCTGTATACTATTTGTCACTTAAGGATAACCAGTAAATTAAATGTAGTTAAATAGCAGATATTTGCGGTAATTGGGAGACGAGATAATTAATTATTGCTGCTAATTAAAAAATTAAAGAACAAAAGGCCTACCTTGGCCGTTATGTTTCTTCTGTTTTCATCTGTTGCTTGCACTGCAGCTAATCCAATGTAATCCGATTGAGAAAAACACAGAAATTATAGGTAAACACACTCACACTGCACTGTATAATATCGCAAAAATTGAAGAATTTCTTAAGCCCCGAAAATTGCTGAAGAAATTAGTAAATTCAGAAGTTATTGACGGATTTTCTCCAAATTTTGAAACTTCCACTTCCTGGGGCTTGAGTTGAAGAATGTCGTTTATTCCAGAATGCTACGCCAATTAGGGGCTTAATTAGCAGGCTGATTAGTATTACTCCAGTACCTCTTGTTTACCTTTGTAGACTGGTTTCAATTCGAGGACGACGGGGGGTAAATGACATCCGGTTGACCGTCGGAGTGGGAAAAGGTCAGAGTTCACCAAATTAAAACGTGGTAAATCATATAAAAATTAATTTCGCGACTTCTAATTATCTCACTGCTATGAAATTACCCTCAAAATACTCGTGAAGATGTGGAGCGTCTAGCAGTATGAAAATCCAGGCTCATCGATGAAAGGTGACTGCTGGGCAGGCGATCAAATACGCGTTGTAAGGCTTACTTGGGTATTCGAAGCGTAGATGAAGCAATTAATCTGTAATTAATTAAACGGTGGACCAATCTTGAAAATTTTGCATCGATGTGCTCCTTAAGATGTTGGCTATCCACTGCAGGTGATTTTAGCTAGATGCGCTGCGTATTTTGGCGAATGCTGGGGTAGAAAACGGAGCAACAAAGGAACGACCTTCACACACGCCGTCAACCTCACAACCTTTTTTTTTTTTTTTTTTTTTTTAAGTCTGTATACTATTTGTCACTTAAGGATAACCAGTAAATTAAATGTAGTTAAATAGCAGATATTTGCGGTAATTGGGAGACGAGATAATTAATTATTGCTGCTAATTAAAAAATTAAAGAACAAAAGGCCTACCTTGGCCGTTATGTTTCTTCTGTTTTCATCTGTTGCTTGCACTGCAGGTAATCCAATGATTCCGATTGAGAAAAACACAGAAATTATAGTTAAACACACTCACACTGCACTGTATAATATCGCAAAAATTGAAGAATTTCTTAAGTCCCGAAAATTGCTGAAGAAATTAGTAAATTCAGAAGTTATTGACGGATTTTCTCCAAATTTTGAAACGTCCACTTCCTGGGGCTTGAGTTGAAGAATGTCGTTTATTCCAGAATGCTACGCCAATTAGGGGCTTAATTAGCAGGCTGATTAGTATTACTCCAGTACCTCTTGTTTACCTTTGTAGACTGGTTTCAATTCGAGGACGACGGGGGGTAGATGACATCCGGTTGACCGTCGGAGTGGGAAAAGGTCAGAGTTCACCAAATTAAAACGTGGTAAATCATATAAAAATTAATTTCGCGACTTCTAATTATCTCACTGCTATGAAATTACCCTCAAAATACTCGTGAAGATGTGGAGCGTCTAGCAGTATGAAAATCCAGGCTCATCGATGAAAGGTGACTGCTGGGCGGGCGATCAAATACGCGTTGTAAGGCTTACTTGGGTATTCGAAGCGTAGATGAAGCAATTAATCTGTAATTAATTAAACAGTGGACCAATCTTGAAAATTTTGCATCGATGTGCTCCTTAAGATTTTGGCTATCCACTGCAGGTGATTTTAGCTAGATGCGCTGCGTATTTCCGCGAATGCTGGGGTAGAAAACGGAGCAACAAAGGAACGACCTTCACAGACGCCGTCAACCTCACAACCTTTTTTTTTTTCTTTTTTTTTTTTAAGTCTGTATACTATTTGTCACTTAAGGATGACCAGTAAATTTAATGTAGTTAAATAGCAGATATTTGCGGTAATTGGGAGACGAGATAATTAATTATTGCTGCTAATTAAAAAATTAAAGAACAAAAGGCCTACCTTGGCCGTTATGTTTCTTCTGTTTTCATCTGTTGCTTGCACTGCAGCTAATCCAATGTAATCCGATTGAGAAAAACACAGAAATTATAGGTAAACACACTCACACTGCACTGTATAATATGGCAAAAATTGAAGAATTTCTTAAGCCCCGAAAATTGCTGAAGAAATTAGTAAATTCAGAAGTTATTGACGGATTTTCTCCAAATTTTGAAACTTCCACTTCCTGGGGCTTGAGTTGAAGAATGTCGTTTATTCCAGAATGCTACGCCAATTAGGGGCTTAATTAGCAGGCTGATTAGTATTACTCCAGTACCTCTTGTTTACCTTTGTAGACTGGTTTCAATTCGAGGACGACGGGGGGTAGATGACATCCGGTTGACCGTCGGAGTGGGAAAAGGTCAGAGTTCACCAAATTAAAACGTGGTAAATCATATAAAAATTAATTTCGCGACTTCTAATTATCTCACTGCTATGAAATTACCCTCAAAATACTCGTGAAGATGTGGAGCGTCTAGCAGTATGAAAATCCAGGCTCATCGATGAAAGGTGACTGCTGGGCGGGCGATCAAATACGCGTTGTAAGGCTTACTTGGGTATTCGAAGCGTAGATGAAGCAATTAATCTGTAATTAATTAAACGGTGGACCAATCTTGAAAATTTTGCATCGATGTGCTCCTTAAGATGTTGGCTATCCACTGCAGGTGATTTTAGCTAGATGCGCTACGTATTTTGGCGAATGCTGGGGTAGAAAACGGAGCAACAAAGGAACGACCTTCACACACGCCGTCAACCTCACAACCTTTTTTTTTTTTTTTTAAGTCTGTATACTATTTGTCACTTAAGGATAGCCAGTAAATTTAATGTAGTTAAATAGCAGATATTTGCGGTAATTGGGAGACGAGATAATTAATTATTGCTGCTAATTAAAAAATTAAAGAACAAAAGGCCTACCTTGGCCGTTATGTTTCTTCTGTTTTCATCTGTTGCTTGCACTGCAGGTAATCCAATGTAATCCGATTGAGAAAAACACAGAAATTATAGGTAAACACACTCACACTGCACTGTATAATATCGCAAAAATTGAAGAATTTCTTAAGTCCCGAAAATTGCTGAAGAAATTAGTAAATTCAGAAGTTATTGACGGATTTTCTCCAGATTTTGAAACTTCCACTTCCTGGGGCTTGAGTTGAAGAATGTCGTTTATTCCAGAATGCTACGCCAATTAGGGGCTTAATTAGCAGGCTGATTAGTATTACTCCAGTACCTCTTGTTTACCTTTGTAGACTGGTTTCAATTCGAGGACGACGGGGGGTAGATGACATCCGGTTGACCGTCGGAGTGGGAAAAGGTCAGAGTTCACCAAATTAAAACGTGGTAAATCATATAAAAATTAATTTCGCGACTTCTAATTATCTCACTGCTATGAAATTACCCTCAAAATACTCGTGAAGATGTGGAGCGTCTAGCAGTATGAAAATCCAGGCTCATCGATGAAAGGTGACTGCTGGGCGGGCGATCAAATACGCGTTGTAAGGCTTACTTGGGTATTCGAAGCGTAGATGAAGCAATTAATCTGTAATTAATTAAACAGTGGACCAATCTTGAAAATTTTGCATCGATGTGCTCCTTAAGATGTTGGCTATCCACTGCAGGTGATTTTAGCTAGATGCGCTACGTATTTCCGCGAATGCTGGGGTAGAAAACGGAGCAACAAAGGAACGACCTTCACACACGCCGTCAACCTCACAACCTTTTTTTTTTTTTTCTTTTTTTTTTTAAGTCTGTATACTATTTGTCACTTAAGGATGACCAGTAAATTTAATGTAGTTAAATAGCAGATATTTGCGGTAATTGGGAGACGAGATAATTAATTATTGCTGCTAATTAAAAAATTAAAGAACAAAAGGCCTACCTTGGCCGTTATGTTTCTTCTGTTTTCATCTGTTGCTTGCACTGCAGCTAATCCAATGTAATCCGATTGAGAAAAACACAGAAATTATAGGTAAACACACTCACACTGCACTGTATAATATGGCAAAAATTGAAGAATTTCTTAAGCCCCGAAAATTGCTGAAGAAATTAGTAAATTCAGAAGTTATTGACGGATTTTCTCCAAATTTTGAAACTTCCACTTCCTGGGGCTTGAGTTGAAGAATGTCGTTTATTCCAGAATGCTACGCCAATTAGGGGCTTAATTAGCAGGCTGATTAGTATTACTCCAGTACCTCTTGTTTACCTTTGTAGACTGGTTTCAATTCGAGGACGACGGGGGGTAAATGACATCCGGTTGACCGTCGGAGTGGGAAAAGGTCAGAGTTCACCAAATTAAAACGTGGTAAATCATATAAAAATTAATTTCGCGACTTCTAATTATCTCACTGCTATGAAATTACCCTCAAAATACTCGTGAAGATGTGGAGCGTCTAGCAGTATGAAAATCCAGGCTCATCGATGAAAGGTGACTGCTGGGCGGGCGATCAAATACGCGTTGTAAGGCTTACTTGGGTATTCGAAGCGTAGATGAAGCAATTAATCTGTAATTAATTAAACAGTGGACCAATCTTGAAAATTTTGCATCGATGTGCTCCTTAAGATTTTGGCTATCCACTGCAGGTGATTTTAGCTAGATGCGCTGCGTATTTCCGCGAATGCTGGGGTAGAAAACGGAGCAACAAAGGAACGACCTTCACAGACGCCGTCAACCTCACAACCTTTTTTTTTTTCTTTTTTTTTTTTAAGTCTGTATACTATTTGTCACTTAAGGATGACCAGTAAATTTAATGTAGTTAAATAGCAGATATTTGCGGTAATTGGGAGACGAGATAATTAATTATTGCTGCTAATTAAAAAATTAAAGAACAAAAGGCCTACCTTGGCCGTTATGTTTCTTCTGTTTTCATCTGTTGCTTGCACTGCAGGTAATCCAATGTAATCCGATTGAGAAAAACACAGAAATTATAGGTAAACACACTCACACTGCACTGTATAATATCGCAAAAATTGAAGAATTTCTTAAGTCCCGAAAATTGCTGAAGAAATTAGTAAATTCAGAAGTTATTGACGGATTTTCTCCAAATTTTGAAACTTCCACTTCCTGGGGCTTAGTTGAAGAATGTCGTTTATTCCAGAATGCTACGCCAATTAGGGGCTTAATTAGCAGGCTGATTAGTATTACTCCAGTACCTCTTGTTTACCTTTGTAGACTGGTTTCAATTCGAGGACGACGGGGGGTAAATGACATCCGGTTGACCGTCGGAGTGGGAAAAGGTCAGAGTTCACCAAATTAAAACGTGGTAAATCATATAAAAATTAATTTCGCGACTTCTAATTATCTCACTGCTATGAAATTACCCTCAAAATACTCGTGAAGATGTGGAGCGTCTAGCAGTATGAAAATCCAGGCTCATCGATGAAAGGTGACTGCTGGGCGGGCGATCAAATACGCGTTGTAAGGCTTACTTGGGTATTCGAAGCGTAGATGAAGCAATTAATCTGTAATTAATTAAACAGTGGACCAATCTTGAAAATTTTGCATCGATGTGCTCCTTAAGATTTTGGCTATCCACTGCAGGTGATTTTAGCTAGATGCGCTGCGTATTTCCGCGAATGCTGGGGTAGAAAACGGAGCAACAAAGGAACGACCTTCACAGACGCCGTCAACCTCACAACCTTTTTTTTTTTCTTTTTTTTTTTTAAGTCTGTATACTATTTGTCACTTAAGGATGACCAGTAAATTTAATGTAGTTAAATAGCAGATATTTGCGGTAATTGGGAGACGAGATAATTAATTATTGCTGCTAATTAAAAAATTAAAGAACAAAAGGCCTACCTTGGCCGTTATGTTTCTTCTGTTTTCATCTGTTGCTTGCACTGCAGGTAATCCAATGTAATCCGATTGAGAAAAACACAGAAATTATAGGTAAACACACTCACACTGCACTGTATAATATCGCAAAAATTGAAGAATTTCTTAAGTCCCGAAAATTGCTGAAGAAATTAGTAAATTCAGAAGTTATTGACGGATTTTCTCCAAATTTTGAAACTTCCACTTCCTGGGGCTTAGTTGAAGAATGTCGTTTATTCCAGAATGCTACGCCAATTAGGGGCTTAATTAGCAGGCTGATTAGTATTACTCCAGTACCTCTTGTTTACCTTTGTAGACTGGTTTCAATTCGAGGACGACGGGGGGTAAATGACATCCGGTTGACCGTCGGAGTGGGAAAAGGTCAGAGTTCACCAAATTAAAACGTGGTAAATCATATAAAAATTAATTTCGCGACTTCTAATTATCTCACTGCTATGAAATTACCCTCAAAATACTCGTGAAGATGTGGAGCGTCTAGCAGTATGAAAATCCAGGCTCATCGATGAAAGGTGACTGCTGGGCGGGCGATCAAATACGCGTTGTAAGGCTTACTTGGGTATTCGAAGCGTAGATGAAGCAATTAATCTGTAATTAATTAAACGGTGGACCAATCTTGAAAATTTTGCATCGATGTGCTCCTTAAGATGTTGGCTATCCACTGCAGGTGATTTTAGCTAGATGCGCTACGTATTTTGGCGAATGCTGGGGTAGAAAACGGAGCAACAAAGGAACGACCTTCACACACGCCGTCAACCTCACAACATTTTTTTTTTTTTTTTAAGTCTGTATACTATTTGTCACTTAAGGATAACCAGTAAATTTAATGTAGTTAAATAGCAGATATTTGCGGTAATTGGGAGACGAGATAATTAATTATTGCTGCTAATTAAAAAATTAAAGAACAAAAGGCCTACTTTGGCCGTTATGTTTCTTCTGTTTTCATCTGTTGCTTGCACTGCAGGTAATCCAATGTAATCCGATTGAGAAAAACACAGAAATTATAGGTAAACACACTCACACTGCACTGTATAATATCGCAAAAATTGAAGAATTTCTTAAGTCCCGAAAATTGCTGAAGAAATTAGTAAATTCAGAAGTTATTGACGGATTTTCTCCAAATTTTGAAACTTCCACTTCCTGGGGCTTGAGTTGAAGAATGTCGTTTATTCCAGAATGCTACGCCAATTAGGGGCTTAATTAGCAGGCTGATTAGTATTACTCCAGTACCTCTTGTTTACCTTTGCAGACTGGTTTCAATTCGAGGACGACGGGGGGTAGATGACATCCGGTTGACCGTCGGAGTGGGAAAAGGTCAGAGTTCACCAAATTAAAACGTGGTAAATCATATAAAAATTAATTTCGCGACTTCTAATTATCTCACTGCTATGAAATTACCCTCAAAATACTCGTGAAGATGTGGAGCGTCTAGCAGTACGAAAATCCAGGCTCATCGATGAAAGGTGACTGCTGGGCAGGCGATCAAATACGCGTTGTAAGGCTTACTTGGGTATTCGAAGCGTAGATGAAGCAATTAATCTGTAATTAATTAAACGGTGGACCAATCTTGAAAATTTTGCATCGATGTGCTCCTTAAGATGTTGGCTATCCACTGCAGGTGATTTTAGCTAGATGCGCTGCGTATTTCCGCGAATGCTGGGGTAGAAAACGAAGCAACAAAGGAACGACCTTCACACACGCCGTCAACCTCACAACCTTTTTTTTTTTTTTTTTTTTAAGTCTGTATACTATTTGTCACTTAAGGATGACCAGTAAATTTAATGTAGTTAAATAGCAGATATTTGCGGTAATTGGGAGACGAGATAATTAATTATTGCTGCTAATTAAAAAATTAAAGAACAAAAGGCCTACCTTGGCCGTTATGTTTCTTCTGTTTTCATCTGTTGCTTGCACTGCAGGTAATCCAATGATTCCGATTGAGAAAAACACAGAAATTATAGTTAAACACACTCACACTGCACTGTATAATATCGCAAAAATTGAAGAATTTCTTAAGCCCCGAAAATTGCTGAAGAAATTAGTAAATTCAGAAGTTATTGACGGATTTTCTCCAAATTTTGAAACTTCCACTTCCTGGGGCTTGAGTTGAAGAATGTCGTTTATTCCAGAATGCTACGCCAATTAGGGGCTTAATTAGCAGGCTGATTAGTATTACTCCAGTACCTCTTGTTTACCTTTGTAGACTGGTTTCAATTCGAGGACGACGGGGGGTAAATGACATCCGGTTGACCGTCGGAGTGGGAAAAGGTCAGAGTTCACCAAATTAAAACGTGGTAAATCATATAAAAATTAATTTCGCGACTTCTAATTATCTCACTGCTATGAAATTACCCTCAAAATACTCGTGAAGATGTGGAGCGTCTAGCAGTATGAAAATCCAGGCTCATCGATGAAAGGTGACTGCTGGGCGGGCGATCAAATACGCGTTGTAAGGCTTACTTGGGTATTCGAAGCGTAGATGAAGCAATTAATCTGTAATTAATTAAACAGTGGACCAATCTTGAAAATTTTGCATCGATGTGCTCCTTAAGATTTTGGCTATCCACTGCAGGTGATTTTAGCTAGATGCGCTGCGTATTTCCGCGAATGCTGGGGTAGAAAACGGAGCAACAAAGGAACGACCTTCACAGACGCCGTCAACCTCACAACCTTTTTTTTTTTCTTTTTTTTTTTTAAGTCTGTATACTATTTGTCACTTAAGGATGACCAGTAAATTTAATGTAGTTAAATAGCAGATATTTGCGGTAATTGGGAGACGAGATAATTAATTATTGCTGCTAATTAAAAAATTAAAGAACAAAAGGCCTACCTTGGCCGTTATGTTTCTTCTGTTTTCATCTGTTGCTTGCACTGCAGGTAATCCAATGTAATCCGATTGAGAAAAACACAGAAATTATAGGTAAACACACTCACACTGCACTGTATAATATCGCAAAAATTGAAGAATTTCTTAAGTCCCGAAAATTGCTGAAGAAATTAGTAAATTCAGAAGTTATTGACGGATTTTCTCCAAATTTTGAAACTTCCACTTCCTGGGGCTTAGTTGAAGAATGTCGTTTATTCCAGAATGCTACGCCAATTAGGGGCTTAATTAGCAGGCTGATTAGTATTACTCCAGTACCTCTTGTTTACCTTTGTAGACTGGTTTCAATTCGAGGACGACGGGGGGTAAATGACATCCGGTTGACCGTCGGAGTGGGAAAAGGTCAGAGTTCACCAAATTAAAACGTGGTAAATCATATAAAAATTAATTTCGCGACTTCTAATTATCTCACTGCTATGAAATTACCCTCAAAATACTCGTGAAGATGTGGAGCGTCTAGCAGTATGAAAATCCAGGCTCATCGATGAAAGGTGACTGCTGGGCGGGCGATCAAATACGCGTTGTAAGGCTTACTTGGGTATTCGAAGCGTAGATGAAGCAATTAATCTGTAATTAATTAAACGGTGGACCAATCTTGAAAATTTTGCATCGATGTGCTCCTTAAGATGTTGGCTATCCACTGCAGGTGATTTTAGCTAGATGCGCTACGTATTTTGGCGAATGCTGGGGTAGAAAACGGAGCAACAAAGGAACGACCTTTACACACGCCGTCAACCTCACAACCTTTTTTTTTTTTTTTTTAAGTCTGTATACTATTTGTCACTTAAGGATAACCAGTAAATTTAATGTAGTTAAATAGCAGATATTTGCGGTAATTGGGAGACGAGATAATTAATTATTGCTGCTAATTAAAAAATTAAAGAACAAAAGGCCTACTTTGGCCGTTATGTTTCTTCTGTTTTCATCTGTTGCTTGCACTGCAGGTAATCCAATGTAATCCGATTGAGAAAAACACAGAAATTATAGGTAAACACACTCACACTGCACTGTATAATATCGCAAAAATTGAAGAATTTCTTAAGTCCCGAAAATTGCTGAAGAAATTAGTAAATTCAGAAGTTATTGACGGATTTTCTCCAAATTTTGAAACTTCCACTTCCTGGGGCTTGAGTTGAAGAATGTCGTTTATTCCAGAATGCTACGCCAATTAGGGGCTTAATTAGCAGGCTGATTAGTATTACTCCAGTACCTCTTGTTTACCTTTGCAGACTGGTTTCAATTCGAGGACGACGGGGGGTAGATGACATCCGGTTGACCGTCGGAGTGGGAAAAGGTCAGAGTTCACCAAATTAAAACGTGGTAAATCATATAAAAATTAATTTCGCGACTTCTAATTATCTCACTGCTATGAAATTACCCTCAAAATACTCGTGAAGATGTGGAGCGTCTAGCAGTACGAAAATCCAGGCTCATCGATGAAAGGTGACTGCTGGGCAGGCGATCAAATACGCGTTGTAAGGCTTACTTGGGTATTCGAAGCGTAGATGAAGCAATTAATCTGTAATTAATTAAACGGTGGACCAATCTTGAAAATTTTGCATCGATGTGCTCCTTAAGATGTTGGCTATCCACTGCAGGTGATTTTAGCTAGATGCGCTGCGTATTTCCGCGAATGCTGGGGTAGAAAACGGAGCAACAAAGGAACGACCTTCACACACGCCGTCAACCTCACAACCTTTTTTTTTTTTTTTTTTTTAAGTCTGTATACTATTTGTCACTTAAGGATGACCAGTAAATTTAATGTAGTTAAATAGCAGATATTTGCGGTAATTGGGAGACGAGATAATTAATTATTGCTGCTAATTAAAAAATTAAAGAACAAAAGGCCTACCTTGGCCGTTATGTTTCTTCTGTTTTCATCTGTTGCTTGCACTGCAGGTAATCCAATGATTCCGATTGAGAAAAACACAGAAATTATAGTTAAACACACTCACACTGCACTGTATAATATCGCAAAAATTGAAGAATTTCGTAAGTCCCGAAAATTGCTGAAGAAATTAGTAAATTCAGAAGTTATTGACGGATTTTCTCCAAATTTTGAAACTTCCACTTCCTGGGGCTTGAGTTGAAGAATGTCGTTTATTCCAGAATGCTACGCCAATTAGGGGCTTAATTAGCAGGCTGATTAGTATTACTCCAGTACCTCTTGTTTACCTTTGCAGACTGGTTTCAATTCGAGGACGACGGGGGGTAGATGACATCCGGTTGACCGTCGGAGTGGGAAAAGGTCAGAGTTCACCAAATTAAAACGTGGTAAATCATATAAAAATTAATTTCGCGACTTCTAATTATCTCACTGCTATGAAATTACCCTCAAAATACTCGTGAAGATGTGGAGCGTCTAGCAGTACGAAAATCCAGGCTCATCGATGAAAGGTGACTGCTGGGCAGGCGATCAAATACGCGTTGTAAGGCTTACTTGGGTATTCGAAGCGTAGATGAAGCAATTAATCTGTAATTAATTAAACGGTGGACCAATCTTGAAAATTTTGCATCGATGTGCTCCTTAAGATGTTGGCTATCCACTGCAGGTGATTTTAGCTAGATGCGCTGCGTATTTCCGCGAATGCTGGGGTAGAAAACGGAGCAACAAAGGAACGACCTTCACACACGCCGTCAACCTCACAACCTTTTTTTTTTTTTTTTTTTAAGTCTGTATACTATTTGTCACTTAAGGATGACCAGTAAATTTAATGTAGTTAAATAGCAGATATTTGCGGTAATTGGGAGATGAGATAATTAATTATTGCTGCTAATTAAAAAATTAAAGAACAAAAGGCCTACCTTGGCCGTTATGTTTCTTCTGTTTTCATCTGTTGCTTGCACTGCAGGTAATCCAATGATTCCGATTGAGAAAAACACAGAAATTATAGTTAAACACACTCACACTGCACTGTATAATATCGCAAAAATTGAAGAATTTCGTAAGTCCCGAAAATTGCTGAAGAAATTAGTAAATTCAGAAGTTATTGACGGATTTTCTCCAAATTTTGAAACTTCCACTTCCTGGGGCTTGAGTTGAAGAATGTCGTTTATTCCAGAATGCTACGCCAATTAGGGGCTTAATTAGCAGGCTGATTAGTATTACTCCAGTACCTCTTGTTTACCTTTGTAGACTGGTTTCAATTCGAGGACGACGGGGGGTAGATGACATCCGGTTGACCGTCGGAGTGGGAAAAGGTCAGAGTTCACCAAATTAAAACGTGGTAAATCATATAAAAATTAATTTCGCGACTTCTAATTATCTCACTGCTATGAAATTACCCTCAAAATACTCGTGAAGATGTGGAGCGTCTAGCAGTATGAAAATCCAGGCTCATCGATGAAAGGTGACTGCTGGGCGGGCAATCAAATACGCGTTGTAAGGCTTACTTGGGTATTCGAAGCGTAGATGAAGCAATTAATCTGTAATTAATTAAACAGTGGACCAATCTTGAAAATTTTGCATCGATGTGCTCCTTAAGATGTTGGCTATCCACTGCAGGTGATTTTAGCTAGATGCGCTACGTATTTCTGCGAATGCTGGGGTAGAAAACGGAGCAACAAAGGAACGACCTTCACACACGCCGTCAACCTCACAACCTTTTTTTTTTTTTTTTTAAGTCTGTATACTATTTGTCACTTAAGGATAACCAGTAAATTTAATGTAGTTAAATAGCAGATATTTGCGGTAATTGGGAGACGAGATAATTAATTATTGCTGCTAATTAAAAAATTAAAGAACAAAAGGCCTACTTTGGCCGTTATGTTTCTTCTGTTTTCATCTGTTGCTTGCACTGCAGGTAATCCAATGTAATCCGATTGAGAAAAACACAGAAATTATAGGTAAACACACTCACACTGCACTGTATAATATCGCAAAAATTGAAGAATTTCTTAAGTCCCGAAAATTGCTGAAGAAATTAGTAAATTCAGAAGTTATTGACGGATTTTCTCCAAATTTTGAAACTTCCACTTCCTGGGGCTTGAGTTGAAGAATGTCGTTTATTCCAGAATGCTACGCCAATTAGGGGCTTAATTAGCAGGCTGATTAGTATTACTCCAGTACCTCTTGTTTACCTTTGCAGACTGGTTTCAATTCGAGGACGACGGGGGGTAGATGACATCCGGTTGACCGTCGGAGTGGGAAAAGGTCAGAGTTCACCAAATTAAAACGTGGTAAATCATATAAAAATTAATTTCGCGACTTCTAATTATCTCACTGCTATGAAATTACCCTCAAAATACTCGTGAAGATGTGGAGCGTCTAGCAGTACGAAAATCCAGGCTCATCGATGAAAGGTGACTGCTGGGCAGGCGATCAAATACGCGTTGTAAGGCTTACTTGGGTATTCGAAGCGTAGATGAAGCAATTAATCTGTAATTAATTAAACGGTGGACCAATCTTGAAAATTTTGCATCGATGTGCTCCTTAAGATGTTGGCTATCCACTGCAGGTGATTTTAGCTAGATGCGCTGCGTATTTCCGCGAATGCTGGGGTAGAAAACGGAGCAACAAAGGAACGACCTTCACACACGCCGTCAACCTCACAACCTTTTTTTTTTTTTTTTTTTTAAGTCTGTATACTATTTGTCACTTAAGGATGACCAGTAAATTTAATGTAGTTAAATAGCAGATATTTGCGGTAATTGGGAGACGAGATAATTAATTATTGCTGCTAATTAAAAAATTAAAGAACAAAAGGCCTACCTTGGCCGTTATGTTTCTTCTGTTTTCATCTGTTGCTTGCACTGCAGGTAATCCAATGATTCCGATTGAGAAAAACACAGAAATTATAGTTAAACACACTCACACTGCACTGTATAATATCGCAAAAATTGAAGAATTTCGTAAGTCCCGAAAATTGCTGAAGAAATTAGTAAATTCAGAAGTTATTGACGGATTTTCTCCAAATTTTGAAACTTCCACTTCCTGGGGCTTGAGTTGAAGAATGTCGTTTATTCCAGAATGCTACGCCAATTAGGGGCTTAATTAGCAGGCTGATTAGTATTACTCCAGTACCTCTTGTTTACCTTTGTAGACTGGTTTCAATTCGAGGACGACGGGGGGTAGATGACATCCGGTTGACCGTCGGAGTGGGAAAAGGTCAGAGTTCACCAAATTAAAACGTGGTAAATCATATAAAAATTAATTTCGCGACTTCTAATTATCTCACTGCTATGAAATTACCCTCAAAATACTCGTGAAGATGTGGAGCGTCTAGCAGTATGAAAATCCAGGCTCATCGATGAAAGGTGACTGCTGGGCGGGCAATCAAATACGCGTTGTAAGGCTTACTTGGGTATTCGAAGCGTAGATGAAGCAATTAATCTGTAATTAATTAAACAGTGGACCAATCTTGAAAATTTTGCATCGATGTGCTCCTTAAGATGTTGGCTATCCACTGCAGGTGATTTTAGCTAGATGCGCTACGTATTTCTGCGAATGCTGGGGTAGAAAACGGAGCAACAAAGGAACGACCTTCACACACGCCGTCAACCTCACAACCTTTTTTTTTTTTTTTTCTTTTTTTTTTAAGTCTGTATACTATTTGTCACTTAAGGATGACCAGTAAATTTAATGTAGTTAAATAGCAGATATTTGCGGTAATTGGGAGACGAGATAATTAATTATTGCTGCTAATTAAAAAATTAAAGAACAAAAGGCCTACCTTGGCCGTTATGTTTCTTCTGTTTTCATCTGTTGCTTGCACTGCAGCTAATCCAATGTAATCCGATTGAGAAAAACACAGAAATTATAGGTAAACACACTCACACTGCACTGTATAATATCGCAAAAATTGAAGAATTTCTTAAGCCCCGAAAATTGCTGAAGAAATTAGTAAATTCAGAAGTTATTGACGGATTTTCTCCAAATTTTGAAACTTCCACTTCCTGGGGCTTGAGTTGAAGAATGTCGTTTATTCCAGAATGCTACGCCAATTAGGGGCTTAATTAGCAGGCTGATTAGTATTACTCCAGTACCTCTTGTTTACCTTTGTAGACTGGTTTCAATTCGAGGACGACGGGGGGTAAATGACATCCGGTTGACCGTCGGAGTGGGAAAAGGTCAGAGTTCACCAAATTAAAACGTGGTAAATCATATAAAAATTAATTTCGCGACTTCTAATTATCTCACTGCTATGAAATTACCCTCAAAATACTCGTGAAGATGTGGAGCGTCTAGCAGTATGAAAATCCAGGCTCATCGATGAAAGGTGACTGCTGGGCAGGCGATCAAATACGCGTTGTAAGGCTTACTTGGGTATTCGAAGCGTAGATGAAGCAATTAATCTGTAATTAATTAAACGGTGGACCAATCTTGAAAATTTTGCATCGATGTGCTCCTTAAGATGTTGGCTATCCACTGCAGGTGATTTTAGCTAGATGCGCTGCGTATTTTGGCGAATGCTGGGGTAGAAAACGGAGCAACAAAGGAACGACCTTCACACACGCCGTCAACCTCACAACCTTTTTTTTTTTTTTTTTTTTTTTTTAAGTCTGTATACTATTTGTCACTTAAGGATAACCAGTAAATTAAATGTAGTTAAATAGCAGATATTTGCGGTAATTGGGAGACGAGATAATTAATTATTGCTGCTAATTAAAAAATTAAAGAACAAAAGGCCTACCTTGGCCGTTATGTTTCTTCTGTTTTCATCTGTTGCTTGCACTGCAGATAATCCAATGATTCCGATTGAGAAAAACACAGAAATTATAGTTAAACACACTCACACTGCACTGTATAATATCGCAAAAATTGAAGAATTTCTTAAGTCCCGAAAATTGCTGAAGAAATTAGTAAATTCAGAAGTTATTGACGGATTTTCTCCAAATTTTGAAACTTCCACTTCCTGGGGCTTGAGTTGAAGAATGTCGTTTATTCCAGAATGCTACGCCAATTAGGGGCTTAATTAGCAGGCTGATTAGTATTACTCCAGTACCTCTTGTTTACCTTTGTAGACTGGTTTCAATTCGAGGACGACGGGGGGTAGATGACATCCGGTTGACCGTCGGAGTGGGAAAAGGTCAGAGTTCACCAAATTAAAACGTGGTAAATCATATAAAAATTAATTTCGCGACTTCTAATTATCTCACTGCTATGAAATTACCCTCAAAATACTCGTGAAGATGTGGAGCGTCTAGCAGTATGAAAATCCAGGCTCATCGATGAAAGGTGACTGCTGGCCGGGCGATCAAATACGCGTTGTAAGGCTTACTTGGGTATTCGAAGCGTAGATGAAGCAATTAATCTGTAATTAATTAAACAGTGGACCAATCTTGAAAATTTTGCATCGATGTGCTCCTTAAGATGTTGGCTATCCACTGCAGGTGATTTTAGCTAGATGCGCTACGTATTTCCGCGAATGCTGGGGTAGAAAACGGAGCAACAAAGGAACGACCTTCACACACGCCGTCAACCTCACAACCTTTTTTTTTTTTTTTTCTTTTTTTTTTTAAGTCTGTATACTATTTGTCACTTAAGGATGACCAGTAAATTTAATGTAGTTAAATAGCAGATATTTGCGGTAATTGGGAGACGAGATAATTAATTATTGCTGCTAATTAAAAAATTAAAGAACAAAAGGCCTACCTTGGCCGTTATGTTTCTTCTGTTTTCATCTGTTGCTTGCACTGCAGCTAATCCAATGTAATCCGATTGAGAAAAACACAGAAATTATAGGTAAACACACTCACACTGCACTGTATAATATCGCAAAAATTGAAGAATTTCTTAAGCCCCGAAAATTGCTGAAGAAATTAGTAAATTCAGAAGTTATTGACGGATTTTCTCCAAATTTTGAAACTTCCACTTCCTGGGGCTTGAGTTGAAGAATGTCGTTTATTCCAGAATGCTACGCCAATTAGGGGCTTAATTAGCAGGCTGATTAGTATTACTCCAGTACCTCTTGTTTACCTTTGTAGACTGGTTTCAATTCGAGGACGACGGGGGGTAAATGACATCCGGTTGACCGTCGGAGTGGGAAAAGGTCAGAGTTCACCAAATTAAAACGTGGTAAATCATATAAAAATTAATTTCGCGACTTCTAATTATCTCACTGCTATGAAATTACCCTCAAAATACTCGTGAAGATGTGGAGCGTCTAGCAGTATGAAAATCCAGGCTCATCGATGAAAGGTGACTGCTGGGCGGGCGATCAAATACGCGTTGTAAGGCTTACTTGGGTATTCGAAGCGTAGATGAAGCAATTAATCTGTAATTAATTAAACAGTGGACCAATCTTGAAAATTTTGCATCGATGTGCTCCTTAAGATTTTGGCTATCCACTGCAGGTGATTTTAGCTAGATGCGCTGCGTATTTCCGCGAATGCTGGGGTAGAAAACGGAGCAACAAAGGAACGACCTTCACAGACGCCGTCAACCTCACAACCTTTTTTTTTTTCTTTTTTTTTTTTAAGTCTGTATACTATTTGTCACTTAAGGATGACCAGTAAATTTAATGTAGTTAAATAGCAGATATTTGCGGTAATTGGGAGACGAGATAATTAATTATTGCTGCTAATTAAAAAATTAAAGAACAAAAGGCCTACCTTGGCCGTTATGTTTCTTCTGTTTTCATCTGTTGCTTGCACTGCAGGTAATCCAATGTAATCCGATTGAGAAAAACACAGAAATTATAGGTAAACACACTCACACTGCACTGTATAATATCGCAAAAATTGAAGAATTTCTTAAGTCCCGAAAATTGCTGAAGAAATTAGTAAATTCAGAAGTTATTGACGGATTTTCTCCAAATTTTGAAACTTCCACTTCCTGGGGCTTAGTTGAAGAATGTCGTTTATTCCAGAATGCTACGCCAATTAGGGGCTTAATTAGCAGGCTGATTAGTATTACTCCAGTACCTCTTGTTTACCTTTGTAGACTGGTTTCAATTCGAGGACGACGGGGGGTAAATGACATCCGGTTGACCGTCGGAGTGGGAAAAGGTCAGAGTTCACCAAATTAAAACGTGGTAAATCATATAAAAATTAATTTCGCGACTTCTAATTATCTCACTGCTATGAAATTACCCTCAAAATACTCGTGAAGATGTGGAGCGTCTAGCAGTATGAAAATCCAGGCTCATCGATGAAAGGTGACTGCTGGGCGGGCGATCAAATACGCGTTGTAAGGCTTACTTGGGTATTCGAAGCGTAGATGAAGCAATTAATCTGTAATTAATTAAACAGTGGACCAATCTTGAAAATTTTGCATCGATGTGCTCCTTAAGATGTTGGCTATCCACTGCAGGTGATTTTAGCTAGATGCGCTACGTATTTTGGCGAATGCTGGGGTAGAAAACGGAGCAACAAAGGAACGACCTTCACACACGCCGTCAACCTCACAACCTTTTTTTTTTTTTTTTTTCTTTTTTTTTTTAAGTCTGTATACTATTTGTCACTTAAGGATAACCAGTAAATTTAATGTAGTTAAATAGCAGATATTTGCGGTAATTGGGAGACGAGATAATTAATTATTGGTGCTAATTAAAAAATTAAAGAACAAAAGGCCTACTTTGGCCGTTATGTTTCTTCTGTTTTCATCTGTTGCTTGCACTGCAGGTAATCCAATGTAATCCGATTGAGAAAAACACAGAAATTATAGGTAAACACACTCACACTGCACTGTATAATATCGCAAAAATTGAAGAATTTCTTAAGTCCCGAAAATTGCTGAAGAAATTAGTAAATTCAGAAGTTATTGACGGATTTTCTCCAAATTTTGAAACTTCCACTTCCTGGGGCTTGAGTTGAAGAATGTCGTTTATTCCAGAATGCTACGCCAATTAGGGGCTTAATTAGCAGGCTGATTAGTATTACTCCAGTACCTCTTGTTTACCTTTGTAGACTGGTTTCAATTCGAGGACGACGGGGGGTAGATGACATCCGGTTGACCGTCGGAGTGGGAAAAGGTCAGAGTTCACCAAATTAAAACGTGGTAAATCATATAAAAATTAATTTCGCGACTTCTAATTATCTCACTGCTATGAAATTACCCTCAAAATACTCGTGAAGATGTGGAGCGTCTAGCAGTACGAAAATCCAGGCTCATCGATGAAAGGTGACTGCTGGGCAGGCGATCAAATACGCGTTGTAAGGCTTACTTGGGTATTCGAAGCGTAGATGAAGCAATTAATCTGTAATTAATTAAACGGTGGACCAATCTTGAAAATTTTGCATCGATGTGCTCCTTAAGATGTTGGCTATCCACTGCAGGTGATTTTAGCTAGATGCGCTGCGTATTTCCGCGAATGCTGGGGTAGAAAACGGAGCAACAAAGGAACGACCTTCACACACGCCGTCAACCTCACAACCTTTTTTTTTTTTTTTTTTTTAAGTCTGTATACTATTTGTCACTTAAGGATGACCAGTAAATTTAATGTAGTTAAATAGCAGATATTTGCGGTAATTGGGAGACGAGATAATTAATTATTGCTGCTAATTAAAAAATTAAAGAACAAAAGGCCTACCTTGGCCGTTATGTTTCTTCTGTTTTCATCTGTTGCTTGCACTGCAGGTAATCCAATGATTCCGATTGAGAAAAACACAGAAATTATAGTTAAACACACTCACACTGCACTGTATAATATCGCAAAAATTGAAGAATTTCTTAAGTTCCGAAAATTGCTGAAGAAATTAGTAAATTCAGAAGTTATTGACGGATTTTCTCCAAATTTTGAAACTTCCACTTCCTGGGGCTTGAGTTGAAGAATGTCGTTTATTCCAGAATGCTACGCCAATTAGGGGCTTAATTAGCAGGCTGATTAGTATTACTCCAGTACCTCTTGTTTACCTTTGTAGACTGGTTTCAATTCGAGGACGACGGGGGGTAGATGACATCCGGTTGACCGTCGGAGTGGGAAAAGGTCAGAGTTCACCAAATTAAAACGTGGTAAATCATATAAAAATTAATTTCGCGACTTCTAATTATCTCACTGCTATGAAATTACCCTCAAAATACTCGTGAAGATGTGGAGCGTCTAGCAGTATGAAAATCCAGGCTCATCGATGAAAGGTGACTGCTGGGCGGGCGATCAAATACGCGTTGTAAGGCTTACTTGGGTATTCGAAGCGTAGATGAAGCAATTAATCTGTAATTAATTAAACAGTGGACCAATCTTGAAAATTTTGCATCGATGTGCTCCTTAAGATGTTGGCTATCCACTGCAGGTGATTTTAGCTAGATGCGCTACGTATTTCTGCGAATGCTGGGGTAGAAAACGGAGCAACAAAGGAACGACCTTCACACACGCCGTCAACCTCACAACCTTTTTTTTTTTTTTTTTCTTTTTTTTTTTAAGTCTGTATACTATTTGTCACTTAAGGATGACCAGTAAATTTAATGTAGTTAAATAGCAGATATTTGCGGTAATTGGGAGACGAGATAATTAATTATTGCTGCTAATTAAAAAATTAAAGAACAAAAGGCCTACCTTGGCCGTTATGTTTCTTCTGTTTTCATCTGTTGCTTGCACTGCAGCTAATCCAATGTAATCCGATTGAGAAAAACACAGAAATTATAGGTAAACACACTCACACTGCACTGTATAATATCGCAAAAATTGAAGAATTTCTTAAGCCCCGAAAATTGCTGAAGAAATTAGTAAATTCAGAAGTTATTGACGGATTTTCTCCGAATTTTGAAACTTCCACTTCCTGGGGCTTGAGTTGAAGAATGTCGTTTATTCCAGAATGCTACGCCAATTAGGGGCTTAATTAGCAGGCTGATTAGTATTACTCCAGTACCTCTTGTTTACCTTTGTAGACTGGTTTCAATTCGAGGACGACGGGGGGTAAATGACATCCGGTTGACCGTCGGAGTGGGAAAAGGTCAGAGTTCACCAAATTAAAACGTGGTAAATCATATAAAAATTAATTTCGCGACTTCTAATTATCTCACTGCTATGAAATTACCCTCAAAATACTCGTGAAGATGTGGAGCGTCTAGCAGTATGAAAATCCAGGCTCATCGATGAAAGGTGACTGCTGGGCAGGCGATCAAATACGCGTTGTAAGGCTTACTTGGGTATTCGAAGCGTAGATGAAGCAATTAATCTGTAATTAATTAAACGGTGGACCAATCTTGAAAATTTTGCATCGATGTGCTCCTTAAGATGTTGGCTATCCACTGCAGGTGATTTTAGCTAGATGCGCTGCGTATTTTGGCGAATGCTGGGGTAGAAAACGGAGCAACAAAGGAACGACCTTCACACACGCCGTCAACCTCACAACCTTTTTTTTTTTTTTTTTTTTTTTTTAAGTCTGTATACTATTTGTCACTTAAGGATAACCAGTAAATTAAATGTAGTTAAATAGCAGATATTTGCGGTAATTGGGAGACGAGATAATTAATTATTGCTGCTAATTAAAAAATTAAAGAACAAAAGGCCTACCTTGGCCGTTATGTTTCTTCTGTTTTCATCTGTTGCTTGCACTGCAGGTAATCCAATGATTCCGATTGAGAAAAACACAGAAATTATAGTTAAACACACTCACACTGCACTGTATAATATCGCAAAAATTGAAGAATTTCTTAAGTCCCGAAAATTGCTGAAGAAATTAGTAAATTCAGAAGTTATTGACGGATTTTCTCCAAATTTTGAAACTTCCACTTCCTGGGGCTTGAGTTGAAGAATGTCGTTTATTCCAGAATGCTACGCCAATTAGGGGCTTAATTAGCAGGCTGATTAGTATTACTCCAGTACCTCTTGTTTACCTTTGTAGACTGGTTTCAATTCGAGGACGACGGGGGGTAGATGACATCCGGTTGACCGTCGGAGTGGGAAAAGGTCAGAGTTCACCAAATTAAAACGTGGTAAATCATATAAAAATTAATTTCGCGACTTCTAATTATCTCACTGCTATGAAATTACCCTCAAAATACTCGTGAAGATGTGGAGCGTCTAGCAGTATGAAAATCCAGGCTCATCGATGAAAGGTGACTGCTGGGCGGGCGATCAAATACGCGTTGTAAGGCTTACTTGGGTATTCGAAGCGTAGATGAAGCAATTAATCTGTAATTAATTAAACAGTGGACCAATCTTGAAAATTTTGCATCGATGTGCTCCTTAAGATGTTGGCTATCCACTGCAGGTGATTTTAGCTAGATGCGCTACGTATTTTGGCGAATGCTGGGGTAGAAAACGGAGCAACAAAGGAACGACCTTCACACACGCCGTCAACCTCACAACCTTTTTTTTTTTTTTTTTTAAGTCTGTATACTATTTGTCACTTAAGGATAACCAGTAAATTTAATGTAGTTAAATAGCAGATATTTGCGGTAATTGGGAGACGAGATAATTAATTATTGCTGCTAATTAAAAAATTAAAGAACAAAAGGCCTACTTTGGCCGTTATGTTTCTTCTGTTTTCATCTGTTGCTTGCACTGCAGGTAATCCAATGTAATCCGATTGAGAAAAACACAGAAATTATAGGTAAACACACTCACACTGCACTGTATAATATCGCAAAAATTGAAGAATTTCTTAAGTCCCGAAAATTGCTGAAGAAATTAGTAAATTCAGAAGTTATTGACGGATTTTCTCCAAATTTTGAAACTTCCACTTCCTGGGGCTTGAGTTGAAGAATGTCGTTTATTCCAGAATGCTACGCCAATTAGGGGCTTAATTAGCAGGCTGATCAGTATTACTCCAGTACCTCTTGTTTACCTTTGTAGACTGGTTTCAATTCGAGGACGACGGGGGGTAGATGACATCCGGTTGACCGTCGGAGTGGGAAAAGGTCAGAGTTCACCAAATTAAAACGTGGTAAATCATATAAAAATTAATTTCGCGACTTCTAATTATCTCACTGCTATGAAATTACCCTCAAAATACTCGTGAAGATGTGGAGCGTCTAGCAGTACGAAAATCCAGGCTCATCGATGAAAGGTGACTGCTGGGCAGGCGATCAAATACGCGTTGTAAGGCTTACTTGGGTATTCGAAGCGTAGATGAAGCAATTAATCTGTAATTAATTAAACGGTGGACCAATCTTGAAAATTTTGCATCGATGTGCTCCTTAAGATGTTGGCTATCCACTGCAGGTGATTTTAGCTAGATGCGCTGCGTATTTCCGCGAATGCTGGGGTAGAAAACGGAGCAACAAAGGAACGACCTTCACACACGCCGTCAACCTCACAACCTTTTTTTTTTTTTTTTTTTTAAGTCTGTATACTATTTGTCACTTAAGGATGACCAGTAAATTTAATGTAGTTAAATAGCAGATATTTGCGGTAATTGGGAGACGAGATAATTAATTATTGCTGCTAATTAAAAAATTAAAGAACAAAAGGCCTACCTTGGCCGTTATGTTTCTTCTGTTTTCATCTGTTGCTTGCACTGCAGGTAATCCAATGATTCCGATTGAGAAAAACACAGAAATTATAGTTAAACACACTCACACTGCACTGTATAATATCGCAAAAATTGAAGAATTTCTTAAGTCCCGAAAATTGCTGAAGAAATTAGTAAATTCAGAAGTTATTGACGGATTTTCTCCAAATTTTGAAACTTCCACTTCCTGGGGCTTGAGTTGAAGAATGTCGTTTATTCCAGAATGCTACGCCAATTAGGGGCTTAATTAGCAGGCTGATTAGTATTACTCCAGTACCTCTTGTTTACCTTTGTAGACTGGTTTCAATTCGAGGACGACGGGGGGTAGATGACATCCGGTTGACCGTCGGAGTGGGAAAAGGTCAGAGTTCACCAAATTAAAACGTGGTAAATCATATAAAAATTAATTTCGCGACTTCTAATTATCTCACTGCTATGAAATTACCCTCAAAATACTCGTGAAGATGTGGAGCGTCTAGCAGTATGAAAATCCAGGCTCATCGATGAAAGGTGACTGCTGGGCGGGCGATCAAATACGCGTTGTAAGGCTTACTTGGGTATTCGAAGCGTAGATGAAGCAATTAATCTGTAATTAATTAAACAGTGGACCAATCTTGAAAATTTTGCATCGATGTGCTCCTTAAGATGTTGGCTATCCACTGCAGGTGATTTTAGCTAGATGCGCTACGTATTTCTGCGAATGCTGGGGTAGAAAACGGAGCAACAAAGGAACGACCTTCACACACGCCGTCAACCTCACAACCTTTTTTTTTTTTTTTTCTTTTTTTTTTAAGTCTGTATACTATTTGTCACTTAAGGATGACCAGTAAATTTAATGTAGTTAAATAGCAGATATTTGCGGTAATTGGGAGACGAGATAATTAATTATTGCTGCTAATTAAAAAATTAAAGAACAAAAGGCCTACCTTGGCCGTTATGTTTCTTCTGTTTTCATCTGTTGCTTGCACTGCAGCTAATCCAATGTAATCCGATTGAGAAAAACACAGAAATTATAGGTAAACACACTCACACTGCACTGTATAATATCGCAAAAATTGAAGAATTTCTTAAGCCCCGAAAATTGCTGAAGAAATTAGTAAATTCAGAAGTTATTGACGGATTTTCTCCAAATTTTGAAACTTCCACTTCCTGGGGCTTGAGTTGAAGAATGTCGTTTATTCCAGAATGCTACGCCAATTAGGGGCTTAATTAGCAGGCTGATTAGTATTACTCCAGTACCTCTTGTTTACCTTTGTAGACTGGTTTCAATTCGAGGACGACGGGGGGTAAATGACATCCGGTTGACCGTCGGAGTGGGAAAAGGTCAGAGTTCACCAAATTAAAACGTGGCAAATCATATAAAAATTAATTTCGCGACTTCTAATTATCTCACTGCTATGAAATTACCCTCAAAATACTCGTGAAGATGTGGAGCGTCTAGCAGTACGAAAATCCAGGCTCATTGATGAAAGGTGACTGCTGGGCAGGCGATCAAATACGCGTTGTAAGGCTTACTTGGGTATTCGAAGCGTAGATGAAGCAATTAATCTGTAATTAATTAAACGGAGGAACAATCTTGAAAATTTTGCATCGATGTGCTCCTTAAGATGTTGGCTATCCACTGCAGGTGATTTTAGCTAGATGCGCGCTACGTATTTTGGCGAATGCTGGGGTAGAAAACGGAGCAACAAAGGAACGACCTTCACACACGCCGTCAACCTCACAACCTTTTTTTTTTTTTTTAAGTCTGTATACTATTTGTCACTTAAGGATAACCAGTAAATTTAATGTAGTTAAATAGCAGATATTTGCGGTAATTGGGAGACGAGATAATTAATTATTGCTGCTAATTAAAAAATTAAAGAACAAAAGGCCTACTTTGGCCGTTATGTTTCTTCTGTTTTCATCTGTTGCTTGCACTGCAGGTAATCCAATGTAATCCGATTGAGAAAAACACAGAAATTATAGGTAAACACACTCACACTGCACTGTATAATATCGCAAAAATTGAAGAATTTCTTAAGTCCCGAAAATTGCTGAAGAAATTAGTAAATTCAGAAGTTATTGACGGATTTTCTCCAAATTTTGAAACTTCCACTTCCTGGGGCTTGAGTTGAAGAATGTCGTTTATTCCAGAATGCTACGCCAATTAGGGGCTTAATTAGCAGGCTGATTAGTATTACTCCAGTACCTCTTGTTTACCTTTGTAGACTGGTTTCAATTCGAGGACGACGGGGGGTAGATGACATCCGGTTGACCGTCGGAGTGGGAAAAGGTCAGAGTTCACCAAATTAAAACGTGGTAAATCATATAAAAATTAATTTCGCGACTTCTAATTATCTCACTGCTATGAAATTACCCTCAAAATACTCGTGAAGATGTGGAGCGTCTAGCAGTACGAAAATCCAGGCTCATCGATGAAAGGTGACTGCTGGGCAGGCGATCAAATACGCGTTGTAAGGCTTACTTGGGTATTCGAAGCGTAGATGAAGCAATTAATCTGTAATTAATTAAACGGTGGACCAATCTTGAAAATTTTGCATCGATGTGCTCCTTAAGATGTTGGCTATCCACTGCAGGTGATTTTAGCTAGATGCGCTACGTATTTTGGCGAATGCTGGGGTAGAAAACGGAGCAACAAAGGAACGACCTTCACACACGCCGTCAACCTCACAACCTTTTTTTTTTTTTTTTTTTTAAGTCTGTATACTATTTGTCACTTAAGGATGACCAGTAAATTTAATGTAGTTAAATAGCAGATATTTGCGGTAATTGGGAGACGAGATAATTAATTATTGCTGCTAATTAAAAAATTAAAGAACAAAAGGCCTACCTTGGCCGTTATGTTTCTTCTGTTTTCATCTGTTGCTTGCACTGCAGGTAATCCAATGATTCCGATTGAGAAAAACACAGAAATTATAGTTAAACACACTCACACTGCACTGTATAATATCGCAAAAATTGAAGAATTTCTTAAGTCCCGAAAATTGCTGAAGAAATTAGTAAATTCAGAAGTTATTGACGGATTTTCTCCAAATTTTGAAACTTCCACTTCCTGGGGCTTGAGTTGAAGAATGTCGTTTATTCCAGAATGCTACGCCAATTAGGGGCTTAATTAGCAGGCTGATTAGTATTACTCCAGTACCTCTTGTTTACCTTTGTAGACTGGTTTCAATTCGAGGACGACGGGGGTAGATGACATCCGGTTGACCGTCGGAGTGGGAAAAGGTCAGAGTTCACCAAATTAAAACGTGGTAAATCATATAAAAATTAATTTCGCGACTTCTAATTATCTCACTGCTATGAAATTACCCTCAAAATACTCGTGAAGATGTGGAGCGTCTAGCAGTATGAAAATCCAGGCTCATCGATGAAAGGTGACTGCTGGGCGGGCGATCAAATACGCGTTGTAAGGCTTACTTGGGTATTCGAAGCGTAGATGAAGCAATTAATCTGTAATTAATTAAACAGTGGACCAATCTTGAAAATTTTGCATCGATGTGCTCCTTAAGATGTTGGCTATCCACTGCAGGTGATTTTAGCTAGATGCGCTACGTATTTCTGCGAATGCTGGGGTAGAAAACGGAGCAACAAAGGAACGACCTTCACACACGCCGTCAACCTCACAACCTTTTTTTTTTTTTTTTTCTTTTTTTTTTTAAGTCTGTATACTATTTGTCACTTAAGGATGACCAGTAAATTTAATGTAGTTAAATAGCAGATATTTGCGGTAATTGGGAGACGAGATAATTAATTATTGCTGCTAATTAAAAAATTAAAGAACAAAAGGCCTACCTTGGCCGTTATGTTTCTTCTGTTTTCATCTGTTGCTTGCACTGCAGCTAATCCAATGTAATCCGATTGAGAAAAACACAGAAATTATTGGTAAACACACTCACACTGCACTGTATAATATCGCAAAAATTGAAGAATTTCTTAAGCCCCGAAAATTGCTGAAGAAATTAGTAAATTCAGAAGTTATTGACGGATTTTCTCCAAATTTTGAAACTTCCACTTCCTGGGGCTTGAGTTGAAGAATGTCGTTTATTCCAGAATGCTACGCCAATTAGGGGCTTAATTAGCAGGCTGATTAGTATTACTCCAGTACCTCTTGTTTACCTTTGTAGACTGGTTTCAATTCGAGGACGACGGGGGGTAAATGACATCCGGTTGACCGTCGGAGTGGGAAAAGGTCAGAGTTCACCAAATTAAAACGTGGTAAATCATATAAAAATTAATTTCGCGACTTCTAATTATCTCACTGCTATGAAATTACCCTCAAAATACTCGTGAAGATGTGGAGCGTCTAGCAGTACGAAAATCCAGGCTCATCGATGAAAGGTGACTGCTGGGCAGGCGATCAAATACGCGTTGTAAGGCTTACTTGGGTATTCGAAGCGTAGATGAAGCAATTAATCTGTAATTAATTAAACGGTGGACCAATCTTGAAAATTTTGCATCGATGTGCTCCTTAAGATGTTGGCTATCCACTGCAGGTGATTTTAGCTAGATGCGCTGCGTATTTCCGCGAATGCTGGGGTAGAAAACGGAGCAACAAAGGAACGACCTTCACACACGCCGTCAACCTCACAACCTTTTTTTTTTTTTTTTTTTAAGTCTGTATACTATTTGTCACTTAAGGATGACCAGTAAATTTAATGTAGTTAAATAGCAGATATTTGCGGTAATTGGGAGACGAGATAATTAATTATTGCTGCTAATTAAAAAATTAAAGAACAAAAGGCCTACCTTGGCCGTTATGTTTCTTCTGTTTTCATCTGTTGCTTGCACTGCAGGTAATCCAATGATTCCGATTGAGAAAAACACAGAAATTATAGTTAAACACACTCACACTGCACTGTATAATATCGCAAAAATTGAAGAATTTCTTAAGTCCCGAAAATTGCTGAAGAAATTAGTAAATTCAGAAGTTATTGACGGATTTTCTCCAAATTTTGAAACTTCCACTTCCTGGGGCTTGAGTTGAAGAATGTCGTTTATTCCAGAATGCTACGCCAATTAGGGGCTTAATTAGCAGGCTGATTAGTATTACTCCAGTACCTCTTGTTTACCTTTGTAGACTGGTTTCAATTCGAGGACGACGGGGGGTAGATGACATCCGGTTGACCGTCGGAGTGGGAAAAGGTCAGAGTTCACCAAATTAAAACGTGGTAAATCATATAAAAATTAATTTCGCGACTTCTAATTATCTCACTGCTATGAAATTACCCTCAAAATACTCGTGAAGATGTGGAGCGTCTAGCAGTATGAAAATCCAGGCTCATCGATGAAAGGTGACTGCTGGGCGGGCGATCAAATACGCGTTGTAAGGCTTACTTGGGTATTCGAAGCGTAGATGAAGCAATTAATCTGTAATTAATTAAACAGTGGACCAATCTTGAAAATTTTGCATCGATGTGCTCCTTAAGATGTTGGCTATCCACTGCAGGTGATTTGAGCTAGATGCGCTACGTATTTCTGCGAATGCTGGGGTAGAAAACGGAGCAACAAAGGAACGACCTTCACACACGCCGTCAACCTCACAACCTTTTTTTTTTTTTTTTCTTTTTTTTTTTAAGTCTGTATACTATTTGTCACTTAAGGATGACCAGTAAATTTAATGTAGTTAAATAGCAGATATTTGCGGTAATTGGGAGACGAGATAATTAATTATTGCTGCTAATTAAAAAATTAAAGAACAAAAGGCCTACCTTGGCCGTTATGTTTCTTCTGTTTTCATCTGTTGCTTGCACTGCAGCTAATCCACTGTAATCCGATTGAGAAAAACACAGAAATTATAGGTAAACACACTCACACTGCACTGTATAATATCGCAAAAATTGAAGAATTTCTTAAGCCCCGAAAATTGCTGAAGAAATTAGTAAATTCAGAAGTTATTGACGGATTTTCTCCAAATTTTGAAACTTCCACTTCCTGGGGCTTGAGTTGAAGAATGTCGTTTATTCCAGAATGCTACGCCAATTAGGGGCTTAATTAGCAGGCTGATTAGTATTACTCCAGTACCTCTTGTTTACCTTTGTAGACTGGTTTCAATTCGAGGACGACGGGGGGTAAATGACATCCGGTTGACCGTCGGAGTGGGAAAAGGTCAGAGTTCACCAAATTAAAACGTGGTAAATCATATAAAAATTAATTTCGCGACTTCTAATTATCTCACTGCTATGAAATTACCCTCAAAATACTCGTGAAGATGTGGAGCGTCTAGCAGTATGAAAATCCAGGCTCATCGATGAAAGGTGACTGCTGGGCAGGCGATCAAATACGCGTTGTAAGGCTTATTGGGTATTCGAAGCGTAGATGAAGCAATTAATCTGTAATTAATTAAACGGTGGACCAATCTTGAAAATTTTGCATCGATGTGCTCCTTAAGATGTTGGCTATCCACTGCAGGTGATTTTAGCTAGATGCGCTGCGTATTTCCGCGAATGCTGGGGTAGAAAACGGAGCAACAAAGGAACGACCTTCACACACGCCGTCAACCTCACAACCTTTTTTTTTTTTTTTTTTTTAAGTCTGTATACTATTTGTCACTTAAGGATGACCAGTAAATTTAATGTAGTTAAATAGCAGATATTTGCGGTAATTGGGAGACGAGATAATTAATTATTGCTGCTAATTAAAAAATTAAAGAACAAAAGGCCTACTTTGGCCGTTATGTTTCTTCTGTTTTCATCTGTTGCTTGCACTGCAGGTAATCCAATGTAATCCGATTGAGAAAAACACAGAAATTATAGGTAAACACACTCACACTGCACTGTATAATATCGCAAAAATTGAAGAATTTCTTAAGTCCCGAAAATTGCTGAAGAAATTAGTAAATTCAGAAGTTATTGACGGATTTTCTCCAAATTTTGAAACTTCCACTTCCTGGGGCTTGAGTTGAAGAATGTCGTTTATTCCAGAATGCTACGCCAATTAGGGGCTTAATTAGCAGGCTGATTAGTATTACTCCAGTACCTCTTGTTTACCTTTGTAGACTGGTTTCAATTCGAGGACGACGGGGGGTAGATGACATCCGGTTGACCGTCGGAGTGGGAAAAGGTCAGAGTTCACCAAATTAAAACGTGGTAAATCATATAAAAATTAATTTCGCGACTTCTAATTATCTCACTGCTATGAAATTACCCTCAAAATACTCGTGAAGATGTGGAGCGTCTAGCAGTATGAAAATCCAGGCTCATCGATGAAAGGTGACTGCTGGGCGGGCGATCAAATACGCGTTGTAAGGCTTACTTGGGTATTCGAAGCGTAGATGAAGCAATTAATCTGTAATTAATTAAACAGTGGACCAATCTTGAAAATTTTGCATCGATGTGCTCCTTAAGATGTTGGCTATCCACTGCAGGTGATTTTAGCTAGATGCGCTACGTATTTTGGCGAATGCTGGGGTAGAAAACGGAGCAACAAAGGAACGACCTTCACACACGCCGTCAACCTCACAACCTTTTTTTTTTTTTTTTTTAAGTCTGTATACTATTTGTCACTTAAGGATAACCAGTAAATTTAATGTAGTTAAATAGCAGATATTTGCGGTAATTGGGAGACGAGATAATTAATTATTGCTGCTAATTAAAAAATTAAAGAACAAAAGGCCTACTTTGGCCGTTATGTTTCTTCTGTTTTCATCTGTTGCTTGCACTGCAGGTAATCCAATGTAATCCGATTGAGAAAAACACAGAAATTATAGGTAAACACACTCACACTGCACTGTATAATATCGCAAAAATTGAAGAATTTCTTAAGTCCCGAAAATTGCTGAAGAAATTAGTAAATTCAGAAGTTATTGACGGATTTTCTCCAAATTTTGAAACTTCCACTTCCTGGGGCTTGAGTTGAAGAATGTCGTTTATTCCAGAATGCTACGCCAATTAGGGGCTTAATTAGCAGGCTGATTAGTATTACTCCAGTACCTCTTGTTTACCTTTGTAGACTGGTTTCAATTCGAGGACGACGGGGGGTAGATGACATCCGGTTGACCGTCGGAGTGGGAAAAGGTCAGAGTTCACCAAATTAAAACGTGGTAAATCATATAAAAATTAATTTCGCGACTTCTAATTATCTCACTGCTATGAAATTACCCTCAAAATACTCGTGAAGATGTGGAGCGTCTAGCAGTACGAAAATCCAGGCTCATCGATGAAAGGTGACTGCTGGGCAGGCGATCAAATACGCGTTGTAAGGCTTACTTGGGTATTCGAAGCGTAGATGAAGCAATTAATCTGTAATTAATTAAACGGTGGACCAATCTTGAAAATTTTGCATCGATGTGCTCCTTAAGATGTTGGCTATCCACTGCAGGTGATTTTAGCTAGATGCGCTGCGTATTTCCGCGAATGCTGGGGTAGAAAACGGAGCAACAAAGGAACGACCTTCACACACGCCGTCAACCTCACAACCTTTTTTTTTTTTTTTTTTTTAAGTCTGTATACTATTTGTCACTTAAGGATGACCAGTAAATTTAATGTAGTTAAATAGCAGATATTTGCGGTAATTGGGAGACGAGATAATTAATTATTGCTGCTAATTAAAAAATTAAAGAACAAAAGGCCTACCTTGGCCGTTATGTTTCTTCTGTTTTCATCTGTTGCTTGCACTGCAGGTAATCCAATGATTCCGATTGAGAAAAACACAGAAATTATAGTTAAACACACTCACACTGCACTGTATAATATCGCAAAAATTGAAGAATTTCTTAAGTCCCGAAAATTGCTGAAGAAATTAGTAAATTCAGAAGTTATTGACGGATTTTCTCCAAATTTTGAAACTTCCACTTCCTGGGGCTTGAGTTGAAGAATGTCGTTTATTCCAGAATGCTACGCCAATTAGGGGCTTAATTAGCAGGCTGATTAGTATTACTCCAGTACCTCTTGTTTACCTTTGTAGACTGGTTTCAATTCGAGGACGACGGGGGGTAGATGACATCCGGTTGACCGTCGGAGTGGGAAAAGGTCAGAGTTCACCAAATTAAAACGTGGTAAATCATATAAAAATTAATTTCGCGACTTCTAATTATCTCACTGCTATGAAATTACCCTCAAAATACTCGTGAAGATGTGGAGCGTCTAGCAGTATGAAAATCCAGGCTCATCGATGAAAGGTGACTGCTGGGCGGGCGATCAAATACGCGTTGTAAGGCTTACTTGGGTATTCGAAGCGTAGATGAAGCAATTAATCTGTAATTAATTAAACAGTGGACCAATCTTGAAAATTTTGCATCGATGTGCTCCTTAAGATGTTGGCTATCCACTGCAGGTGATTTTAGCTAGATGCGCTACGTATTTCTGCGAATGCTGGGGTAGAAAACGGAGCAACAAAGGAACGACCTTCACACACGCCGTCAACCTCACAACCTTTTTTTTTTTTTTTTCTTTTTTTTTTTAAGTCTGTATACTATTTGTCACTTAAGGATGACCAGTAAATTTAATGTAGTTAAATAGCAGATATTTGCGGTAATTGGGAGACGAGATAATTAATTATTGCTGCTAATTAAAAAATTAAAGAACAAAAGGCCTACCTTGGCCGTTATGTTTCTTCTGTTTTCATCTGTTGCTTGCACTGCAGCTAATCCAATGTAATCCGATTGAGAAAAACACAGAAATTATAGGTAAACACACTCACACTGCACTGTATAATATCGCAAAAATTGAAGAATTTCTTAAGCCCCGAAAATTGCTGAAGAAATTAGTAAATTCAGAAGTTATTGACGGATTTTCTCCAAATTTTGAAACTTCCACTTCCTGGGGCTTGAGTTGAAGAATGTCGTTTATTCCAGAATGCTACGCCAATTAGGGGCTTAATTAGCAGGCTGATTAGTATTACTCCAGTACCTCTTGTTTACCTTTGTAGACTGGTTTCAATTCGAGGACGACGGGGGGTAAATGACATCCGGTTGACCGTCGGAGTGGGAAAAGGTCAGAGTTCACCAAATTAAAACGTGGCAAATCATATAAAAATTAATTTCGCGACTTCTAATTATCTCACTGCTATGAAATTACCCTCAAAATACTCGTGAAGATGTGGAGCGTCTAGCAGTACGAAAATCCAGGCTCATTGATGAAAGGTGACTGCTGGGCAGGCGATCAAATACGCGTTGTAAGGCTTACTTGGGTATTCGAAGCGTAGATGAAGCAATTAATCTGTAATTAATTAAACGGAGGAACAATCTTGAAAATTTTGCATCGATGTGCTCCTTAAGATGTTGGCTATCCACTGCAGGTGATTTTAGCTAGATGCGCTACGTATTTTGGCGAATGCTGGGGTAGAAAACGGAGCAACAAAGGAACGACCTTCACACACGCCGTCAACCTCACAACCTTTTTTTTTTTTTTTTTAAGTCTGTATACTATTTGTCACTTAAGGATAACCAGTAAATTTAATGTAGTTAAATAGCAGATATTTGCGGTAATTGGGAGACGAGATAATTAATTATTGCTGCTAATTAAAAAATTAAAGAACAAAAGGCCTACTTTGGCCGTTATGTTTCTTCTGTTTTCATCTGTTGCTTGCACTGCAGGTAATCCAATGTAATCCGATTGAGAAAAACACAGAAATTATAGGTAAACACACTCACACTGCACTGTATAATATCGCAAAAATTGAAGAATTTCTTAAGTCCCGAAAATTGCTGAAGAAATTAGTAAATTCAGAAGTTATTGACGGATTTTCTCCAAATTTTGAAACTTCCACTTCCTGGGGCTTGAGTTGAAGAATGTCGTTTATTCCAGAATGCTACGCCAATTAGGGGCTTAATTAGCAGGCTGATTAGTATTACTCCAGTACCTCTTGTTTACCTTTGTAGACTGGTTTCAATTCGAGGACGACGGGGGGTAGATGACATCCGGTTGACCGTCGGAGTGGGAAAAGGTCAGAGTTCACCAAATTAAAACGTGGTAAATCATATAAAAATTAATTTCGCGACTTCTAATTATCTCACTGCTATGAAATTACCCTCAAAATACTCGTGAAGATGTGGAGCGTCTAGCAGTACGAAAATCCAGGCTCATCGATGAAAGGTGACTGCTGGGCAGGCGATCAAATACGCGTTGTAAGGCTTACTTGGGTATTCGAAGCGTAGATGAAGCAATTAATCTGTAATTAATTAAACGGTGGACCAATCTTGAAAATTTTGCATCGATGTGCTCCTTAAGATGTTGGCTATCCACTGCAGGTGATTTTAGCTAGATGCGCTACGTATTTTGGCGAATGCTGGGGTAGAAAACGGAGCAACAAAGGAACGACCTTCACACACGCCGTCAACCTCACAACCTTTTTTTTTTTTTTTTTTTTAAGTCTGTATACTATTTGTCACTTAAGGATGACCAGTAAATTTAATGTAGTTAAATAGCAGATATTTGCGGTAATTGGGAGACGAGATAATTAATTATTGCTGCTAATTAAAAAATTAAAGAACAAAAGGCCTACCTTGGCCGTTATGTTTCTTCTGTTTTCATCTGTTGCTTGCACTGCAGGTAATCCAATGATTCCGATTGAGAAAAACACAGAAATTATAGTTAAACACACTCACACTGCACTGTATAATATCGCAAAAATTGAAGAATTTCTTAAGTCCCGAAAATTGCTGAAGAAATTAGTAAATTCAGAAGTTATTGACGGATTTTCTCCAAATTTTGAAACTTCCACTTCCTGGGGCTTGAGTTGAAGAATGTCGTTTATTCCAGAATGCTACGCCAATTAGGGGCTTAATTAGCAGGCTGATTAGTATTACTCCAGTACCTCTTGTTTACCTTTGTAGACTGGTTTCAATTCGAGGACGACGGGGGGTAGATGACATCCGGTTGACCGTCGGAGTGGGAAAAGGTCAGAGTTCACCAAATTAAAACGTGGTAAATCATATAAAAATTAATTTCGCGACTTCTAATTATCTCACTGCTATGAAATTACCCTCAAAATACTCGTGAAGATGTGGAGCGTCTAGCAGTATGAAAATCCAGGCTCATCGATGAAAGGTGACTGCTGGGCGGGCGATCAAATACGCGTTGTAAGGCTTACTTGGGTATTCGAAGCGTAGATGAAGCAATTAATCTGTAATTAATTAAACAGTGGACCAATCTTGAAAATTTTGCATCGATGTGCTCCTTAAGATGTTGGCTATCCACTGCAGGTGATTTTAGCTAGATGCGCTACGTATTTCTGCGAATGCTGGGGTAGAAAACGGAGCAACAAAGGAACGACCTTCACACACGCCGTCAACCTCACAACCTTTTTTTTTTTTTTTTTCTTTTTTTTTTTAAGTCTGTATACTATTTGTCACTTAAGGATGACCAGTAAATTTAATGTAGTTAAATAGCAGATATTTGCGGTAATTGGGAGACGAGATAATTAATTATTGCTGCTAATTAAAAAATTAAAGAACAAAAGGCCTACCTTGGCCGTTATGTTTCTTCTGTTTTCATCTGTTGCTTGCACTGCAGCTAATCCAATGTAATCCGATTGAGAAAAACACAGAAATTATTGGTAAACACACTCACACTGCACTGTATAATATCGCAAAAATTGAAGAATTTCTTAAGCCCCGAAAATTGCTGAAGAAATTAGTAAATTCAGAAGTTATTGACGGATTTTCTCCAAATTTTGAAACTTCCACTTCCTGGGGCTTGAGTTGAAGAATGTCGTTTATTCCAGAATGCTACGCCAATTAGGGGCTTAATTAGCAGGCTGATTAGTATTACTCCAGTACCTCTTGTTTACCTTTGTAGACTGGTTTCAATTCGAGGACGACGGGGGGTAAATGACATCCGGTTGACCGTCGGAGTGGGAAAAGGTCAGAGTTCACCAAATTAAAACGTGGTAAATCATATAAAAATTAATTTCGCGACTTCTAATTATCTCACTGCTATGAAATTACCCTCAAAATACTCGTGAAGATGTGGAGCGTCTAGCAGTACGAAAATCCAGGCTCATCGATGAAAGGTGACTGCTGGGCAGGCGATCAAATACGCGTTGTAAGGCTTACTTGGGTATTCGAAGCGTAGATGAAGCAATTAATCTGTAATTAATTAAACGGTGGACCAATCTTGAAAATTTTGCATCGATGTGCTCCTTAAGATGTTGGCTATCCACTGCAGGTGATTTTAGCTAGATGCGCTGCGTATTTCCGCGAATGCTGGGGTAGAAAACGGAGCAACAAAGGAACGACCTTCACACACGCCGTCAACCTCACAACCTTTTTTTTTTTTTTTTTTTTAAGTCTGTATACTATTTGTCACTTAAGGATGACCAGTAAATTTAATGTAGTTAAATAGCAGATATTTGCGGTAATTGGGAGACGAGATAATTAATTATTGCTGCTAATTAAAAAATTAAAGAACAAAAGGCCTACTTTGGCCGTTATGTTTCTTCTGTTTTCATCTGTTGCTTGCACTGCAGGTAATCCAATGTAATCCGATTGAGAAAAACACAGAAATTATAGGTAAACACACTCACACTGCACTGTATAATATCGCAAAAATTGAAGAATTTCTTAAGTCCCGAAAATTGCTGAAGAAATTAGTAAATTCAGAAGTTATTGACGGATTTTCTCCAAATTTTGAAACTTCCACTTCCTGGGGCTTGAGTTGAAGAATGTCGTTTATTCCAGAATGCTACGCCAATTAGGGGCTTAATTAGCAGGCTGATTAGTATTACTCCAGTACCTCTTGTTTACCTTTGTAGACTGGTTTCAATTCGAGGACGACGGGGGGTAGATGACATCCGGTTGACCGTCGGAGTGGGAAAAGGTCAGAGTTCACCAAATTAAAACGTGGTAAATCATATAAAAATTAATTTCGCGACTTCTAATTATCTCACTGCTATGAAATTACCCTCAAAATACTCGTGAAGATGTGGAGCGTCTAGCAGTATGAAAATCCAGGCTCATCGATGAAAGGTGACTGCTGGGCGGGCGATCAAATACGCGTTGTAAGGCTTACTTGGGTATTCGAAGCGTAGATGAAGCAATTAATCTGTAATTAATTAAACAGTGGACCAATCTTGAAAATTTTGCATCGATGTGCTCCTTAAGATGTTGGCTATCCACTGCAGGTGATTTTAGCTAGATGCGCTACGTATTTTGGCGAATGCTGGGGTAGAAAACGGAGCAACAAAGGAACGACCTTCACACACGCCGTCAACCTCACAACCTTTTTTTTTTTTTTTTTTTAAGTCTGTATACTATTTGTCACTTAAGGATAACCAGTAAATTTAATGTAGTTAAATAGCAGATATTTGCGGTAATTGGGAGACGAGATAATTAATTATTGCTGCTAATTAAAAAATTAAAGAACAAAAGGCCTACTTTGGCCGTTATGTTTCTTCTGTTTTCATCTGTTGCTTGCACTGCAGGTAATCCAATGTAATCCGATTGAGAAAAACACAGAAATTATAGGTAAACACACTCACACTGCACTGTATAATATCGCAAAAATTGAAGAATTTCTTAAGTCCCGAAAATTGCTGAAGAAATTAGTAAATTCAGAAGTTATTGACGGATTTTCTCCAAATTTTGAAACTTCCACTTCCTGGGGCTTGAGTTGAAGAATGTCGTTTATTCCAGAATGCTACGCCAATTAGGGGCTTAATTAGCAGGCTGATTAGTATTACTCCAGTACCTCTTGTTTACCTTTGTAGACTGGTTTCAATTCGAGGACGACGGGGGGTAGATGACATCCGGTTGACCGTCGGAGTGGGAAAAGGTCAGAGTTCACCAAATTAAAACGTGGTAAATCATATAAAAATTAATTTCGCGACTTCTAATTATCTCACTGCTATGAAATTACCCTCAAAATACTCGTGAAGATGTGGAGCGTCTAGCAGTACGAAAATCCAGGCTCATCGATGAAAGGTGACTGCTGGGCAGGCGATCAAATACGCGTTGTAAGGCTTACTTGGGTATTCGAAGCGTAGATGAAGCAATTAATCTGTAATTAATTAAACGGTGGACCAATCTTGAAAATTTTGCATCGATGTGCTCCTTAAGATGTTGGCTATCCACTGCAGGTGATTTTAGCTAGATGCGCTGCGTATTTCCGCGAATGCTGGGGTAGAAAACGGAGCAACAAAGGAACGACCTTCACACACGCCGTCAACCTCACAACCTTTTTTTTTTTTTTTTTTTAAGTCTGTATACTATTTGTCACTTAAGGATGACCAGTAAATTTAATGTAGTTAAATAGCAGATATTTGCGGTAATTGGGAGACGAGATAATTAATTATTGCTGCTAATTAAAAAATTAAAGAACAAAAGGCCTACCTTGGCCGTTATGTTTCTTCTGTTTTCATCTGTTGCTTGCACTGCAGGTAATCCAATGATTCCGATTGAGAAAAACACAGAAATTATAGTTAAACACACTCACACTGCACTGTATAATATCGCAAAAATTGAAGAATTTCTTAAGTCCCGAAAATTGCTGAAGAAATTAGTAAATTCAGAAGTTATTGACGGATTTTCTCCAAATTTTGAAACTTCCACTTCCTGGGGCTTGAGTTGAAGAATGTCGTTTATTCCAGAATGCTACGCCAATTAGGGGCTTAATTAGCAGGCTGATTAGTATTACTCCAGTACCTCTTGTTTACCTTTGTAGACTGGTTTCAATTCGAGGACGACGGGGGGTAGATGACATCCGGTTGACCGTCGGAGTGGGAAAAGGTCAGAGTTCACCAAATTAAAACGTGGTAAATCATATAAAAATTAATTTCGCGACTTCTAATTATCTCACTGCTATGAAATTACCCTCAAAATACTCGTGAAGATGTGGAGCGTCTAGCAGTACGAAAATCCAGGCTCATCGATGAAAGGTGACTGCTGGGCGGGCGATCAAATACGCGTTGTAAGGCTTACTTGGGTATTCGAAGCGTAGATGAAGCAATTAATCTGTAATTAATTAAACAGTGGACCAATCTTGAAAATTTTGCATCGATGTGCTCCTTAAGATGTTGGCTATCCACTGCAGGTGATTTTAGCTAGATGCGCTACGTATTTCTGCGAATGCTGGGGTAGAAAACGGAGCAACAAAGGAACGACCTTCACACACGCCGTCAACCTCACAACCTTTTTTTTTTTTTTTTCTTTTTTTTTTTAAGTCTGTATACTATTTGTCACTTAAGGATGACCAGTAAATTTAATGTAGTTAAATAGCAGATATTTGCGGTAATTGGGAGACGAGATAATTAATTATTGCTGCTAATTAAAAAATTAAAGAACAAAAGGCCTACCTTGGCCGTTATGTTTCTTCTGTTTTCATCTGTTGCTTGCACTGCAGCTAATCCAATGTAATCCGATTGAGAAAAACACAGAAATTATAGGTAAACACACTCACACTGCACTGTATAATATCGCAAAAATTGAAGAATTTCTTAAGCCCCGAAAATTGCTGAAGAAATTAGTAAATTCAGAAGTTATTGACGGATTTTCTCCAAATTTTGAAACTTCCACTTCCTGGGGCTTGAGTTGAAGAATGTCGTTTATTCCAGAATGCTACGCCAATTAGGGGCTTAATTAGCAGGCTGATTAGTATTACTCCAGTACCTCTTGTTTACCTTTGTAGACTGGTTTCAATTCGAGGACGACGGGGGGTAAATGACATCCGGTTGACCGTCGGAGTGGGAAAAGGTCAGAGTTCACCAAATTAAAACGTGGCAAATCATATAAAAATTAATTTCGCGACTTCTAATTATCTCACTGCTATGAAATTACCCTCAAAATACTCGTGAAGATGTGGAGCGTCTAGCAGTACGAAAATCCAGGCTCATTGATGAAAGGTGACTGCTGGGCAGGCGATCAAATACGCGTTGTAAGGCTTACTTGGGTATTCGAAGCGTAGATGAAGCAATTAATCTGTAATTAATTAAACGGAGGAACAATCTTGAAAATTTTGCATCGATGTGCTCCTTAAGATGTTGGCTATCCACTGCAGGTGATTTTAGCTAGATGCGCTACGTATTTTGGCGAATGCTGGGGTAGAAAACGGAGCAACAAAGGAACGACCTTCACACACGCCGTCAACCTCACAACCTTTTTTTTTTTTTTTTTAAGTCTGTATACTATTTGTCACTTAAGGATAACCAGTAAATTTAATGTAGTTAAATAGCAGATATTTGCGGTAATTGGGAGACGAGATAATTAATTATTGCTGCTAATTAAAAAATTAAAGAACAAAAGGCCTACTTTGGCCGTTATGTTTCTTCTGTTTTCATCTGTTGCTTGCACTGCAGGTAATCCAATGTAATCCGATTGAGAAAAACACAGAAATTATAGGTAAACACACTCACACTGCACTGTATAATATCGCAAAAATTGAAGAATTTCTTAAGTCCCGAAAATTGCTGAAGAAATTAGTAAATTCAGAAGTTATTGACGGATTTTCTCCAAATTTTGAAACTTCCACTTCCTGGGGCTTGAGTTGAAGAATGTCGTTTATTCCAGAATGCTACGCCAATTAGGGGCTTAATTAGCAGGCTGATTAGTATTACTCCAGTACCTCTTGTTTACCTTTGTAGACTGGTTTCAATTCGAGGACGACGGGGGGTAGATGACATCCGGTTGACCGTCGGAGTGGGAAAAGGTCAGAGTTCACCAAATTAAAACGTGGTAAATCATATAAAAATTAATTTCGCGACTTCTAATTATCTCACTGCTATGAAATTACCCTCAAAATACTCGTGAAGATGTGGAGCGTCTAGCAGTACGAAAATCCAGGCTCATCGATGAAAGGTGACTGCTGGGCAGGCGATCAAATACGCGTTGTAAGGCTTACTTGGGTATTCGAAGCGTAGATGAAGCAATTAATCTGTAATTAATTAAACGGTGGACCAATCTTGAAAATTTTGCATCGATGTGCTCCTTAAGATGTTGGCTATCCACTGCAGGTGATTTTAGCTAGATGCGCTACGTATTTTGGCGAATGCTGGGGTAGAAAACGGAGCAACAAAGGAACGACCTTCACACACGCCGTCAACCTCACAACCTTTTTTTTTTTTTTTTTTTAAGTCTGTATACTATTTGTCACTTAAGGATGACCAGTAAATTTAATGTAGTTAAATAGCAGATATTTGCGGTAATTGGGAGACGAGATAATTAATTATTGCTGCTAATTAAAAAATTAAAGAACAAAAGGCCTACCTTGGCCGTTATGTTTCTTCTGTTTTCATCTGTTGCTTGCACTGCAGGTAATCCAATGATTCCGATTGAGAAAAACACAGAAATTATAGTTAAACACACTCACACTGCACTGTATAATATCGCAAAAATTGAAGAATTTCTTAAGTCCCGAAAATTGCTGAAGAAATTAGTAAATTCAGAAGTTATTGACGGATTTTCTCCAAATTTTGAAACTTCCACTTCCTGGGGCTTGAGTTGAAGAATGTCGTTTATTCCAGAATGCTACGCCAATTAGGGGCTTAATTAGCAGGCTGATTAGTATTACTCCAGTACCTCTTGTTTACCTTTGTAGACTGGTTTCAATTCGAGGACGACGGGGGGTAGATGACATCCGGTTGACCGTCGGAGTGGGAAAAGGTCAGAGTTCACCAAATTAAAACGTGGTAAATCATATAAAAATTAATTTCGCGACTTCTAATTATCTCACTGCTATGAAATTACCCTCAAAATACTCGTGAAGATGTGGAGCGTCTAGCAGTATGAAAATCCAGGCTCATCGATGAAAGGTGACTGCTGGGCGGGCGATCAAATACGCGTTGTAAGGCTTACTTGGGTATTCGAAGCGTAGATGAAGCAATTAATCTGTAATTAATTAAACAGTGGACCAATCTTGAAAATTTTGCATCGATGTGCTCCTTAAGATGTTGGCTATCCACTGCAGGTGATTTTAGCTAGATGCGCTACGTATTTCTGCGAATGCTGGGGTAGAAAACGGAGCAACAAAGGAACGACCTTCACACACGCCGTCAACCTCACAACCTTTTTTTTTTTTTTTTTCTTTTTTTTTTTAAGTCTGTATACTATTTGTCACTTAAGGATGACCAGTAAATTTAATGTAGTTAAATAGCAGATATTTGCGGTAATTGGGAGACGAGATAATTAATTATTGCTGCTAATTAAAAAATTAAAGAACAAAAGGCCTACCTTGGCCGTTATGTTTCTTCTGTTTTCATCTGTTGCTTGCACTGCAGCTAATCCAATGTAATCCGACTGAGAAAAACACAGAAATTATTGGTAAACACACTCACACTGCACTGTATAATATCGCAAAAATTGAAGAATTTCTTAAGTCCCGAAAATTGCTGAAGAAATTAGTAAATTCAGAAGTTATTGACGGATTTTCTCCAAATTTTGAAACTTCCACTTCCTGGGGCTTGAGTTGAAGAATGTCGTTTATTCCAGAATGCTACGCCAATTAGGGGCTTAATTAGCAGGCTGATTAGTATTACTCCAGTACCTCTTGTTTACCTTTGTAGACTGGTTTCAATTCGAGGACGACGGGGGGTAGATGACATCCGGTTGACCGTCGGAGTGGGAAAAGGTCAGAGTTCACCAAATTAAAACGTGGTAAATCATATAAAAATTAATTTCGCGACTTCTAATTATCTCACTGCTATGAAATTACCCTCAAAATACTCGTGAAGATGTGGAGCGTCTAGCAGTATGAAAATCCAGGCTCATCGATGAAAGGTGACTGCTGGGCGGGCGATCAAATACGCGTTGTAAGGCTTACTTGGGTATTCGAAGCGTAGATGAAGCAATTAATCTGTAATTAATTAAACAGTGGACCAATCTTGAAAATTTTGCATCGATGTGCTCCTTAAGATGTTGGCTATCCACTGCAGGTGATTTGAGCTAGATGCGCTACGTATTTCTGCGAATGCTGGGGTAGAAAACGGAGCAACAAAGGAACGACCTTCACACACGCCGTCAACCTCACAACCTTTTTTTTTTTTTTTTCTTTTTTTTTTTAAGTCTGTATACTATTTGTCACTTAAGGATGACCAGTAAATTTAATGTAGTTAAATAGCAGATATTTGCGGTAATTGGGAGACGAGATAATTAATTATTGCTGCTAATTAAAAAATTAAAGAACAAAAGGCCTACCTTGGCCGTTATGTTTCTTCTGTTTTCATCTGTTGCTTGCACTGCAGCTAATCCACTGTAATCCGATTGAGAAAAACACAGAAATTATAGGTAAACACACTCACGCTGCACTGTATAATATCGCAAAAATTGAAGAATTTCTTAAGCCCCGAAAATTGCTGAAGAAATTAGTAAATTCAGAAGTTATTGACGGATTTTCTCCAAATTTTGAAACTTCCACTTCCTGGGGCTTGAGTTGAAGAATGTCGTTTATTCCAGAATGCTACGCCAATTAGGGGCTTAATTAGCAGGCTGATTAGTATTACTCCAGTACCTCTTGTTTACCTTTGTAGACTGGTTTCAATTCGAGGACGACGGGGGGTAAATGACATCCGGTTGACCGTCGGAGTGGGAAAAGGTCAGAGTTCACCAAATTAAAACGTGGTAAATCATATAAAAATTAATTTCGCGACTTCTAATTATCTCACTGCTATGAAATTACCCTCAAAATACTCGTGAAGATGTGGAGCGTCTAGCAGTATGAAAATCCAGGCTCATCGATGAAAGGTGACTGCTGGGCAGGCGATCAAATACGCGTTGTAAGGCTTATTGGGTATTCGAAGCGTAGATGAAGCAATTAATCTGTAATTAATTAAACGGTGGACCAATCTTGAAAATTTTGCATCGATGTGCTCCTTAAGATGTTGGCTATCCACTGCAGGTGATTTTAGCTAGATGCGCTGCGTATTTCCGCGAATGCTGGGGTAGAAAACGGAGCAACAAAGGAACGACCTTCACACACGCCGTCAACCTCACAACCTTTTTTTTTTTTTTTTTTTTAAGTCTGTATACTATTTGTCACTTAAGGATGACCAGTAAATTTAATGTAGTTAAATAGCAGATATTTGCGGTAATTGGGAGACGAGATAATTAATTATTGCTGCTAATTAAAAAATTAAAGAACAAAAGGCCTACCTTGGCCGTTATGTTTCTTCTGTTTTCATCTGTTGCTTGCACTGCAGGTAATCCAATGATTCCGATTGAGAAAAACACAGAAATTATAGTTAAACACACTCACACTGCACTGTATAATATCGCAAAAATTGAAGAATTTCTTAAGTCCCGAAAATTGCTGAAGAAATTAGTAAATTCAGAAGTTATTGACGGATTTTCTCCAAATTTTGAAACTTCCACTTCCTGGGGCTTGAGTTGAAGAATGTCGTTTATTCCAGAATGCTACGCTAATTAGGGGCTTAATTAGCAGGCTGATTAGTATTACTCCAGTACCTCTTGTTTACCTTTGTAGACTGGTTTCAATTCGAGGACGACGGGGGGTAGATGACATCCGGTTGACCGTCGGAGTGGGAAAAGGTCAGAGTTCACCAAATTAAAACGTGGTAAATCATATAAAAATTAATTTCGCGACTTCTAATTATCTCACTGCTATGAAATTACCCTCAAAATACTCGTGAAGATGTGGAGCGTCTAGCAGTATGAAAATCCAGGCTCATCGATGAAAGGTGACTGCTGGGCGGGCGATCAAATACGCGTTGTAAGGCTTACTTGGGTATTCGAAGCGTAGATGAAGCAATTAATCTGTAATTAATTAAACAGTGGACCAATCTTGAAAATTTTGCATCGATGTGCTCCTTAATATGTTGGCTATCCACTGCAGGTGATTTTAGCTAGATGCGCTACGTATTTCTGCGAATGCTGGGGTAGAAAACGGAGCAACAAAGGAACGACCTTCACACACGCCGTCAACCTCACAACCTTTTTTTTTTTTTTTTCTTTTTTTTTTTAAGTCTGTATACTATTTGTCACTTAAGGATGACCAGTAAATTTAATGTAGTTAAATAGCAGATATTTGCGGTAATTGGGAGACGAGATAATTAATTATTGCTGCTAATTAAAAAATTAAAGAACAAAAGGCCTACCTTGGCCGTTATGTTTCTTCTGTTTTCATCTGTTGCTTGCACTGCAGCTAATCCACTGTAATCCGATTGAGAAAAACACAGAAATTATAGGTAAACACACTCACGCTGCACTGTATAATATCGCAAAAATTGAAGAATTTCTTAAGCCCCGAAAATTGCTGAAGAAATTAGTAAATTCAGAAGTTATTGACGGATTTTCTCCAAATTTTGAAACTTCCACTTCCTGGGGCTTGAGTTGAAGAATGTCGTTTATTCCAGAATGCTACGCCAATTAGGGGCTTAATTAGCAGGCTGATTAGTATTACTCCAGTACCTCTTGTTTACCTTTGTAGACTGGTTTCAATTCGAGGACGACGGGGGGTAAATGACATCCGGTTGACCGTCGGAGTGGGAAAAGGTCAGAGTTCACCAAATTAAAACGTGGTAAATCATATAAAAATTAATTTCGCGACTTCTAATTATCTCACTGCTATGAAATTACCCTCAAAATACTCGTGAAGATGTGGAGCGTCTAGCAGTATGAAAATCCAGGCTCATCGATGAAAGGTGACTGCTGGGCAGGCGATCAAATACGCGTTGTAAGGCTTATTGGGTATTCGAAGCGTAGATGAAGCAATTAATCTGTAATTAATTAAACGGTGGACCAATCTTGAAAATTTTGCATCGATGTGCTCCTTAAGATGTTGGCTATCCACTGCAGGTGATTTTAGCTAGATGCGCTGCGTATTTCCGCGAATGCTGGGGTAGAAAACGGAGCAACAAAGGAACGACCTTCACACACGCCGTCAACCTCACAACCTTTTTTTTTTTTTTTTTTTTAAGTCTGTATACTATTTGTCACTTAAGGATGACCAGTAAATTTAATGTAGTTAAATAGCAGATATTTGCGGTAATTGGGAGACGAGATAATTAATTATTGCTGCTAATTAAAAAATTAAAGAACAAAAGGCCTACCTTGGCCGTTATGTTTCTTCTGTTTTCATCTGTTGCTTGCACTGCAGGTAATCCAATGATTCCGATTGAGAAAAACACAGAAATTATAGTTAAACACACTCACACTGCACTGTATAATATCGCAAAAATTGAAGAATTTCTTAAGTCCCGAAAATTGCTGAAGAAATTAGTAAATTCAGAAGTTATTGACGGATTTTCTCCAAATTTTGAAACTTCCACTTCCTGGGGCTTGAGTTGAAGAATGTCGTTTATTCCAGAATGCTACGCTAATTAGGGGCTTAATTAGCAGGCTGATTAGTATTACTCCAGTACCTCTTGTTTACCTTTGTAGACTGGTTTCAATTCGAGGACGACGGGGGGTAGATGACATCCGGTTGACCGTCGGAGTGGGAAAAGGTCAGAGTTCACCAAATTAAAACGTGGTAAATCATATAAAAATTAATTTCGCGACTTCTAATTATCTCACTGCTATGAAATTACCCTCAAAATACTCGTGAAGATGTGGAGCGTCTAGCAGTATGAAAATCCAGGCTCATCGATGAAAGGTGACTGCTGGGCGGGCGATCAAATACGCGTTGTAAGGCTTACTTGGGTATTCGAAGCGTAGATGAAGCAATTAATCTGTAATTAATTAAACAGTGGACCAATCTTGAAAATTTTGCATCGATGTGCTCCTTAATATGTTGGCTATCCACTGCAGGTGATTTTAGCTAGATGCGCTACGTATTTCTGCGAATGCTGGGGTAGAAAACGGAGCAACAAAGGAACGACCTTCACACACGCCGTCAACCTCACAACCTTTTTTTTTTTTTTTTTCTTTTTTTTTTTAAGTCTGTATACTATTTGTCACTTAAGGATGACCAGTAAATTTAATGTAGTTAAATAGCAGATATTTGCGGTAATTGGGAGACGAGATAATTAATTATTGCTGCTAATTAAAAAATTAAAGAACAAAAGGCCTACCTTGGCCGTTATGTTTCTTCTGTTTTCATCTGTTGCTTGCACTGCAGCTAATCCAATGTAATCCGATTGAGAAAAACACAGAAATTATAGGTAAACACACTCACACTGCACTGTATAATATCGCAAAAATTGAAGAATTTCTTAAGCCCCGAAAATTGCTGAAGAAATTAGTAAATTCAGAAGTTATTGACGGATTTTCTCCAAATTTTGAAACTTCCACTTCCTGGGGCTTGAGTTGAAGAATGTCGTTTATTCCAGAATGCTACGCCAATTAGGGGCTTAATTAGCAGGCTGATTAGTATTACTCCAGTACCTCTTGTTTACCTTTGTAGACTGGTTTCAATTCGAGGACGACGGGGGGTAAATGACATCCGGTTGACCGTCGGAGTGGGAAAAGGTCAGAGTTCACCAAATTAAAACGTGGTAAATCATATAAAAATTAATTTCGCGACTTCTAATTATCTCACTGCTATGAAATTACCCTCAAAATACTCGTGAAGATGTGGAGCGTCTAGCAGTATGAAAATCCAGGCTCATCGATGAAAGGTGACTGCTGGGCAGGCGATCAAATACGCGTTGTAAGGCTTACTTGGGTATTCGAAGCGTAGATGAAGCAATTAATCTGTAATTAATTAAACGGTGGACCAATCTTGAAAATTTTGCATCGATGTGCTCCTTAAGATGTTGGCTATCCACTGCAGGTGATTTTAGCTAGATGCGCTGCGTATTTTGGCGAATGCTGGGGTAGAAAACGGAGCAACAAAGGAACGACCTTCACACACGCCGTCAACCTCACAACCTTTTTTTTTTTTTTTTTTTTTTAAGTCTGTATACTATTTGTCACTTAAGGATAACCAGTAAATTAAATGTAGTTAAATAGCAGATATTTGCGGTAATTGGGAGACGAGATAATTAATTATTGCTGCTAATTAAAAAATTAAAGAACAAAAGGCCTACCTTGGCCGTTATGTTTCTTCTGTTTTCATCTGTTGCTTGCACTGCAGGTAATCCAATGATTCCGATTGAGAAAAACACAGAAATTATAGTTAAACACACTCACACTGCACTGTATAATATCGCAAAAATTGAAGAATTTCTTAAGTCCCGAAAATTGCTGAAGAAATTAGTAAATTCAGAAGTTATTGACGGATTTTCTCCAAATTTTGAAACTTCCACTTCCTGGGGCTTGAGTTGAAGAATGTCGTTTATTCCAGAATGCTACGCCAATTAGGGGCTTAATTAGCAGGCTGATTAGTATTACTCCAGTACCTCTTGTTTACCTTTGTAGACTGGTTTCAATTCGAGGACGACGGGGGGTAGATGACATCCGGTTGACCGTCGGAGTGGGAAAAGGTCAGAGTTCACCAAATTAAAACGTGGTAAATCATATAAAAATTAATTTCGCGACTTCTAATTATCTCACTGCTATGAAATTACCCTCAAAATACTCGTGAAGATGTGGAGCGTCTAGCAGTATGAAAATCCAGGCTCATCGATGAAAGGTGACTGCTGGGCGGGCGATCAAATACGCGTTGTAAGGCTTACTTGGGTATTCGAAGCGTAGATGAAGCAATTAATCTGTAATTAATTAAACAGTGGACCAATCTTGAAAATTTTGCATCGATGTGCTCCTTAAGATGTTGGCTATCCACTGCAGGTGATTTTAGCTAGATGCGCTACGTATTTCCGCGAATGCTGGGGTAGAAAACGGAGCAACAAAGGAACGACCTTCACACACGCCGTCAACCTCACAACCTTTTTTTTTTTTTTTTCTTTTTTTTTTAAGTCTGTATACTATTTGTCACTTAAGGATGACCAGTAAATTTAATGTAGTTAAATAGCAGATATTTGCGGTAATTGGGAGACGAGATAATTAATTATTGCTGCTAATTAAAAAATTAAAGAACAAAAGGCCTACCTTGGCCGTTATGTTTCTTCTGTTTTCATCTGTTGCTTGCACTGCAGCTAATCCAATGTAATCCGATTGAGAAAAACACAGAAATTATAGGTAAACACACTCACACTGCACTGTATAATATCGCAAAAATTGAAGAATTTCTTAAGCCCCGAAAATTGCTGAAGAAATTAGTAAATTCAGAAGTTATTGACGGATTTTCTCCAAATTTTGAAACTTCCACTTCCTGGGGCTTGAGTTGAAGAATGTCGTTTATTCCAGAATGCTACGCCAATTAGGGGCTTAATTAGCAGGCTGATTAGTATTACTCCAGTACCTCTTGTTTACCTTTGTAGACTGGTTTCAATTCGAGGACGACGGGGGGTAAATGACATCCGGTTGACCGTCGGAGTGGGAAAAGGTCAGAGTTCACCAAATTAAAACGTGGTAAATCATATAAAAATTAATTTCGCGACTTCTAATTATCTCACTGCTATGAAATTACCCTCAAAATACTCGTGAAGATGTGGAGCGTCTAGCAGTATGAAAATCCAGGCTCATCGATGAAAGGTGACTGCTGGGCGGGCGATCAAATACGCGTTGTAAGGCTTACTTGGGTATTCGAAGCGTAGATGAAGCAATTAATCTGTAATTAATTAAACAGTGGACCAATCTTGAAAATTTTGCATCGATGTGCTCCTTAAGATTTTGGCTATCCACTGCAGGTGATTTTAGCTAGATGCGCTGCGTATTTCCGCGAATGCTGGGGTAGAAAACGGAGCAACAAAGGAACGACCTTCACAGACGCCGTCAACCTCACAACCTTTTTTTTTTTCTTTTTTTTTTTAAGTCTGTATACTATTTGTCACTTAAGGATGACCAGTAAATTTAATGTAGTTAAATAGCAGATATTTGCGGTAATTGGGAGACGAGATAATTAATTATTGCTGCTAATTAAAAAATTAAAGAACAAAAGGCCTACCTTGGCCGTTATGTTTCTTCTGTTTTCATCTGTTGCTTGCACTGCAGCTAATCCAATGTAATCCGATTGAGAAAAACACAGAAATTATAGGTAAACACACTCACACTGCACTGTATAATATCGCAAAAATTGAAGAATTTCTTAAGTCCCGAAAATTGCTGAAGAAATTAGTAAATTCAGAAGTTATTGACGGATTTTCTCCAAATTTTGAAACTTCCACTTCCTGGGGCTTAGTTGAAGAATGTCGTTTATTCCAGAATGCTACGCCAATTAGGGGCTTAATTAGCAGGCTGATTAGTATTACTCCAGTACCTCTTGTTTACCTTTGTAGACTGGTTTCAATTCGAGGACGACGGGGGGTAGATGACATCCGGTTGACCGTCGGAGTGGGAAAAGGTCAGAGTTCACCAAATTAAAACGTGGTAAATCATATAAAAATTAATTTCGCGACTTCTAATTATCTCACTGCTATGAAATTACCCTCAAAATACTCGTGAAGATGTGGAGCGTCTAGCAGTATGAAAATCCAGGCTCATCGATGAAAGGTGACTGCTGGGCGGGCGATCAAATACGCGTTGTAAGGCTTACTTGGGTATTCGAAGCGTAGATGAAGCAATTAATCTGTAATTAATTAAACGGTGGACCAATCTTGAAAATTTTGCATCGATGTGCTCCTTAAGATGTTGGCTATCCACTGCAGGTGATTTTAGCCAGATGCGCTACGTATTTTGGCGAATGCTGGGGTAGAAAACGGAGCAACAAAGGAACGACCTTCACACACGCCGTCAACCTCACAACCTTTTTTTTTTTTTTTTTTAAGTCTGTATACTATTTGTCACTTAAGGATAACCAGTAAATTTAATGTAGTTAAATAGCAGATATTTGCGGTAATTGGGAGACGAGATAATTAATTATTGCTGCTAATTAAAAAATTAAAGAACAAAAGGCCTACCTTGGCCGTTATGTTTCTTCTGTTTTCATCTGTTGCTTGCACTGCAGGTAATCCAATGATTCCGATTGAGAAAAACACAGAAATTATAGTTAAACACACTCACACTGCACTGTATAATATCGCAAAAATTGAAGAATTTCTTAAGTCCCGAAAATTGCTGAAGAAATTAGTAAATTCAGAAGTTATTGACGGATTTTCTCCAAATTTTGAAACTTCCACTTCCTGGGGCTTGAGTTGAAGAATGTCGTTTATTCCAGAATGCTACGCCAATTAGGGGCTTAATTAGCAGGCTGATTAGTATTACTCCAGTACCTCTTGTTTACCTTTGTAGACTGGTTTCAATTCGAGGACGACGGGGGGTAGATGACATCCGGTTGACCGTCGGAGTGGGAAAAGGTCAGAGTTCACCAAATTAAAACGTGGTAAATCATATAAAAATTAATTTCGCGACTTCTAATTATCTCACTGCTATGAAATTACCCTCAAAATACTCGTGAAGATGTGGAGCGTCTAGCAGTATGAAAATCCAGGCTCATCGATGAAAGGTGACTGCTGGGCGGGCGATCAAATACGCGTTGTAAGGCTTACTTGGGTATTCGAAGCGTAGATGAAGCAATTAATCTGTAATTAATTAAACAGTGGACCAATCTTGAAAATTTTGCATCGATGTGCTCCTTAAGATGTTGGCTATCCACTGCAGGTGATTTTAGCTAGATGCGCTGCGTATTTCCGCGAATGCTGGGGTAGAAAACGGAGCAACAAAGGAACGACCTTCACACACGCCGTCAACCTCACAACCTTTTTTTTTTTTTTTTTTTTTAAGTCTGTATACTATTTGTCACTTAAGTATGACCAGTAAATTTAATGTAGTTAAATAGCAGATATTTGCGGTAATTGGGAGACGAGATAATTAATTATTGCTGCTAATTAAAAAATTAAAGAACAAAAGGCCTACCTTGGCCGTTATGTTTCTTCTGTTTTCATCTGTTGCTTGCACTGCAGGTAATCCAATGATTCCGATTGAGAAAAACACAGAAATTATAGTTAAACACACTCACACTGCACTGTATAATATCGCAAAAATTGAAGAATTTCTTAAGTCCCGAAAATTGCTGAAGAAATTAGTAAATTCAGAAGTTATTGACGGATTTTCTCCAAATTTTGAAACTTCCACTTCCTGGGGCTTGAGTTGAAGAATGTCGTTTATTCCAGAATGCTACGCCAATTAGGGGCTTAATTAGCAGGCTGATTAGTATTACTCCAGTACCTCTTGTTTACCTTTGTAGACTGGTTTCAATTCGAGGACGACGGGGGGTAGATGACATCCGGTTGACCGTCGGAGTGGGAAAAGGTCAGAGTTCACCAAATTAAAACGTGGTAAATCATATAAAAATTAATTTCGCGACTTCTAATTATCTCACTGCTATGAAATTACCCTCAAAATACTCGTGAAGATGTGGAGCGTCTAGCAGTATGAAAATCCAGGCTCATCGATGAAAGGTGACTGCTGGGCGGGCGATCAAATACGCGTTGTAAGGCTTACTTGGGTATTCGAAGCGTAGATGAAGCAATTAATCTGTAATTAATTAAACAGTGGACCAATCTTGAAAATTTTGCATCGATGTGCTCCTTAAGATGTTGGCTATCCACTGCAGGTGATTTTAGCTAGATGCGCTACGTATTTCCGCGAATGCTGGGGTAGAAAACGGAGCAACAAAGGAACGACCTTCACACACGCCGTCAACCTCACAACCTTTTTTTTTTTTTTTTTCTTTTTTTTTTTAAGTCTGTATACTATTTGTCACTTAAGGATGACCAGTAAATTTAATGTAGTTAAATAGCAGATATTTGCGGTAATTGGGAGACGAGATAATTAATTATTGCTGCTAATTAAAAAATTAAAGAACAAAAGGCCTACCTTGGCCGTTATGTTTCTTCTGTTTTCATCTGTTGCTTGCACTGCAGCTAATCCAATGTAATCCGATTGAGAAAAACACAGAAATTATAGGTAAACACACTCACACTGCACTGTATAATATCGCAAAAATTGAAGAATTTCTTAAGCCCCGAAAATTGCTGAAGAAATTAGTAAATTCAGAAGTTATTGACGGATTTTCTCCAAATTTTGAAACTTCCACTTCCTGGGGCTTGAGTTGAAGAATGTCGTTTATTCCAGAATGCTACGCCAATTAGGGGCTTAATTAGCAGGCTGATTAGTATTACTCCAGTACCTCTTGTTTACCTTTGTAGACTGGTTTCAATTCGAGGACGACGGGGGGTAAATGACATCCGGTTGACCGTCGGAGTGGGAAAAGGTCAGAGTTCACCAAATTAAAACGTGGTAAATCATATAAAAATTAATTTCGCGACTTCTAATTATCTCACTGCTATGAAATTACCCTCAAAATACTCGTGAAGATGTGGAGCGTCTAGCAGTATGAAAATCCAGGCTCATCGATGAAAGGTGACTGCTGGGCGGGCGATCAAATACGCGTTGTAAGGCTTACTTGGGTATTCGAAGCGTAGATGAAGCAATTAATCTGTAATTAATTAAACAGTGGACCAATCTTGAAAATTTTGCATCGATGTGCTCCTTAAGATTTTGGCTATCCACTGCAGGTGATTTTAGCTAGATGCGCTGCGTATTTCCGCGAATGCTGGGGTAGAAAACGGAGCAACAAAGGAACGACCTTCACAGACGCCGTCAACCTCACAACCTTTTTTTTTTTCTTTTTTTTTTTAAGTCTGTATACTATTTGTCACTTAAGGATGACCAGTAAATTTAATGTAGTTAAATAGCAGATATTTGCGGTAATTGGGAGACGAGATAATTAATTATTGCTGCTAATTAAAAAATTAAAGAACAAAAGGCCTACCTTGGCCGTTATGTTTCTTCTGTTTTCATCTGTTGCTTGCACTGCAGGTAATCCAATGTAATCCGATTGAGAAAAACACAGAAATTATAGGTAAACACACTCACACTGCACTGTATAATATCGCAAAAATTGAAGAATTTCTTAAGTCCCGAAAATTGCTGAAGAAATTAGTAAATTCAGAAGTTATTGACGGATTTTCTCCAAATTTTGAAACTTCCACTTCCTGGGGCTTAGTTGAAGAATGTCGTTTATTCCAGAATGCTACGCCAATTAGGGGCTTAATTAGCAGGCTGATTAGTATTACTCCAGTACCTCTTGTTTACCTTTGTAGACTGGTTTCAATTCGAGGACGACGGGGGGTAGATGACATCCGGTTGACCGTCGGAGTGGGAAAAGGTCAGAGTTCACCAAATTAAAACGTGGTAAATCATATAAAAATTAATTTCGCGACTTCTAATTATCTCACTGCTATGAAATTACCCTCAAAATACTCGTGAAGATGTGGAGCGTCTAGCAGTATGAAAATCCAGGCTCATCGATGAAAGGTGACTGCTGGGCGGGCGATCAAATACGCGTTGTAAGGTTTACTTGGGTATTCGAAGCGTAGATGAAGCAATTAATCTGTAATTAATTAAACGGTGGACCAATCTTGAAAATTTTGCATCGATGTGCTCCTTAAGATGTTGGCTATCCACTGCAGGTGATTTTAGCTAGATGCGCTACGTATTTTGGCGAATGCTGGGGTAGAAAACGGAGCAACAAAGGAACGACCTTCACACACGCCGTCAACCTCACAACCTTTTTTTTTTTTTTTTTAAGTCTGTATACTATTTGTCACTTAAGGATAACCAGTAAATTTAATGTAGTTAAATAGCAGATATTTGCGGTAATTGGGAGACGAGATAATTAATTATTGCTGCTAATTAAAAAATTAAAGAACAAAAGGCCTACTTTGGCCGTTATGTTTCTTCTGTTTTCATCTGTTGCTTGCACTGCAGGTAATCCAATGTAATCCGATTGAGAAAAACACAGAAATTATAGGTAAACACACTCACACTGCACTGTATAATATCGCAAAAATTGAAGAATTTCTTAAGTCCCGAAAATTGCTGAAGAAATTAGTAAATTCAGAAGTTATTGACGGATTTTCTCCAAATTTTGAAACTTCCACTTCCTGGGGCTTGAGTTGAAGAATGTCGTTTATTCCAGAATGCTACGCCAATTAGGGGCTTAATTAGCAGGCTGATTAGTATTACTCCAGTACCTCTTGTTTACCTTTGTAGACTGGTTTCAATTCGAGGACGACGGGGGGTAGATGACATCCGGTTGACCGTCGGAGTGGGAAAAGGTCAGAGTTCACCAAATTAAAACGTGGTAAATCATATAAAAATTAATTTCGCGACTTCTAATTATCTCACTGCTATGAAATTACCCTCAAAATACTCGTGAAGATGTGGAGCGTCTAGCAGTACGAAAATCCAGGCTCATCGATGAAAGGTGACTGCTGGGCAGGCGATCAAATACGCGTTGTAAGGCTTACTTGGGTATTCGAAGCGTAGATGAAGCAATTAATCTGTAATTAATTAAACGGTGGACCAATCTTGAAAATTTTGCATCGATGTGCTCCTTAAGATTTTGGCTATCCACTGCAGGTGATTTTAGCTAGATGCGCTGCGTATTTCCGCGAATGCTGGGGTAGAAAACGGAGCAACAAAGGAACGACCTTCACACACGCCGTCAACCTCACAACCTTTTTTTTTTTTTTTTTTTAAGTCTGTATACTATTTGTCACTTAAGGATGACCAGTAAATTTAATGTAGTTAAATAGCAGATATTTGCGGTAATTGGGAGACGAGATAATTAATTATTGCTGCTAATTAAAAAATTAAAGAACAAAAGGCCTACCTTGGCCGTTATGTTTCTTCTGTTTTCATCTGTTGCTTGCACTGCAGGTAATCCAATGTAATCCGATTGAGAAAAACACAGAAATTATAGGTAAACACACTCACACTGCACTGTATAATATCGCAAAAATTGAAGAATTTCTTAAGTCCCGAAAATTGCTGAAGAAATTAGTAAATTCAGAAGTTATTGACGGATTTTCTCCAGATTTTGAAACTTCCACTTCCTGGGGCTTGAGTTGAAGAATGTCGTTTATTCCAGAATGCTACGCCAATTAGGGGCTTAATTAGCAGGCTGATTAGTATTACTCCAGTACCTCTTGTTTACCTTTGTAGACTGGTTTCAATTCGAGGACGACGGGGGGTAGATGACATCCGGTTGACCGTCGGAGTAGGAAAAGGTCAGAGTTCACCAAATTAAAACGTGGTAAATCATATAAAAATTAATTTCGCGACTTCTAATTATCTCACTGCTATGAAATTACCTTCAAAATACTCGTGAAGATGTGGAGCGTCTAGCAGTATGAAAATCCAGGCTCATCGATGAAAGGTGACTGCTGGGCGGGCGATCAAATACGCGTTGTAAGGCTTACTTGGGTATTCGAAGCGTAGATGAAGCAATTAATCTGTAATTAATTAAACGGTGGACCAATCTTGAAAATTTTGCATCGATGTGCTCCTTAAGATGTTGGCTATCCACTGCAGGTGATTTTAGCTAGATGCGCTGCGTATTTTGGCGAATGCTGGGGTAGAAAACGGAGCAACAAAGGAACGACCTTCACAAACGCCGTCAACCTCACAACCTTTTTTTTTTTTTTTTTTTTTTAAGTCTGTATACTATTTGTCACTTAAGGATAACCAGTAAATTAAATGTAGTTAAATAGCAGATATTTGCGGTAATTGGGAGACGAGATAATTAATTATTGCTGCTAATTAAAAAATTAAAGAACAAAAGGCCTACCTTGGCCGTTATGTTTCTTCTGTTTTCATCTGTTGCTTGCACTGCAGGTAATCCAATGTAATCCGATTGAGAAAAACACAGAAATTATAGTTAAACACACTCACACTGCACTGTATAATATCGCAAAAATTGAAGAATTTCTTAAGTCCCGAAAATTGCTGAAGAAATTAGTAAATTCAGAAGTTATTGACGGATTTTCTCCAAATTTTGAAACTTCCACTTCCTGGGGCTTGAGTTGAAGAATGTCGTTTATTCCAGAATGCTACGCCAATTAGGGGCTTAATTAGCAGGCTGATTAGTATTACTCCAGTACCTCTTGTTTACCTTTGTAGACTGGTTTCAATTCGAGGACGACGGGGGGTAGATGACATCCGGTTGACCGTCGGAGTGGGAAAAGGTCAGAGTTCACCAAATTAAAACGTGGTAAATCATATAAAAATTAATTTCGCGACTTCTAATTATCTCACTGCTATGAAATTACCCTCAAAATACTCGTGAAGATGTGGAGCGTCTAGCAGTATGAAAATCCAGGCTCATCGATGAAAGGTGACTGCTGGGCGGGCGATCAAATACGCGTTGTAAGGCTTACTTGGGTATTCGAAGCGTAGATGAAGCAATTAATCTGTAATTAATTAAACGGTGGACCAATCTTGAAAATTTTGCATCGATGTGCTCCTTAAGATGTTGGCTATCCACTGCAGGTGATTTTAGCTAGATGCGCTACGTATTTTGGCGAATGCTGGGGTAGAAAACGGAGCAACAAAGGAACGACCTTCACACACGCCGTCAACCTCACAACCTTTTTTTTTTTTTTTAAGTCTGTATACTATTTGTCACTTAAGGATAACCAGTAAATTTAATGTAGTTAAATAGCAGATATTTGCGGTAATTGGGAGACGAGATAATTAATTATTGCTGCTAATTAAAAAATTAAAGAACAAAAGGCCTACTTTGGCCGTTATGTTTCTTCTGTTTTCATCTGTTGCTTGCACTGCAGGTAATCCAATGTAATCCGATTGAGAAAAACACAGAAATTATAGGTAAACACACTCACACTGCACTGTATAATATCGCAAAAATTGAAGAATTTCTTAAGTCCCGAAAATTGCTGAAGAAATTAGTAAATTCAGAAGTTATTGACGGATTTTCTCCAAATTTTGAAACTTCCACTTCCTGGGGCTTGAGTTGAAGAATGTCGTTTATTCCAGAATGCTACGCCAATTAGGGGCTTAATTAGCAGGCTGATTAGTATTACTCCAGTACCTCTTGTTTACCTTTGTAGACTGGTTTCAATTCGAGGACGACGGGGGGTAGATGACATCCGGTTGACCGTCGGAGTGGGAAAAGGTCAGAGTTCACCAAATTAAAACGTGGTAAATCATATAAAAATTAATTTCGCGACTTCTAATTATCTCACTGCTATGAAATTACCCTCAAAATACTCGTGAAGATGTGGAGCGTCTAGCAGTATGAAAATCCAGGCTCATCGATGAAAGGTGATTGCTGGGCGGGCGATCAAATACGCGTTGTAAGGCTTACTTGGGTATTCGAAGCGTAAATGAAGCAATTAATCTGTAATTAATTAAACGGTGGACCAATCTTGAAAATTTTGCATCGATGTGCTCCTTAAGATGTTGGCTATCCACTGCAGGTGATTTTAGCTAGATGCGCTGCGTATTTTGGCGAATGCTGGGGTAGAAAACGGAGCAACAAAGGAACGACCTTCACACACGCCGTCAACCTCACAACCTTTTTTTTTTTTTTTTTTTTTTTTTTAAAGTCTGTATACTATTTGTCACTTAAGGACGACCAGTAAATTTAATGTAGTTAAATAGCAGATATTTGCGGTAATTGGGAGACGAGATAATTAATTATTGCTGCTAATTAAAAAATTAAAGAACAAAAGGCCTACCTTGGCCGTTATGTTTCTTCTGTTTTCATCTGTTCCTTGCACTGCAGGTAATCCAATGTAATCTGATTGAGAAAAACACAGAAATTATAGGTAAACACACTCACACTGCACTGTATAATATCGCAAAAATTGAAGAATTTCTTAAGTCCCGAAAATTGCTGAAGAAATTAGTAAATTCAGAAGTTATTGACGGATTTTCTCCAAATTTTGAAACTTCCACTTCCTGGGGCTTGAGTTGAAGAATGTCGTTTATTCCAGAATGCTACGCCAATTAGGGGCTTAATTAGCAGGCTGATTAGTATTACTCCAGTACCTCTTGTTTACCTTTGTAGACTGGTTTCAATTCGAGGACGACGGGGGGTAGATGACATCCGGTTGACCGTCGGAGTGGGAAAAGGTCAGAGTTCACCAAATTAAAACGTGGTAAATCATATAAAAATTAATTTCGCGACTTCTAATTATCTCACTGCTATGAAATTACCCTCAAAATACTCGTGAAGATGTGGAGCGTCTAGCAGTATGAAAATCCAGGCTCATCGATGAAAGGTGACTGCTGGGCGGGCGATCAAATACGCGTTGTAAGGCTTACTTGGGTATTCGAAGCGTAGATGAAGCAATTAATCTGTAATTAATTAAACGGTGGACCAATCTTGAAAATTTTGCATCGATGTGCTCCTTAAGATGTTGGCTATCCACTGCAGGTGATTTTAGCTAGATGCGCTGCGTATTTCCGCGAATGCTGGGGTAGAAAACGGAGCAACAAAGGAACGACCTTCACAAACGCCGTCAACCTCACAACCTTTTTTTTTTTTTTTTTTTAAAGTCTGTATACTATTTGTCACTTAAGGACGACCAGTAAATTTAATGTAGTTAAATAGCAGATATTTGCGGTAATTGGGAGACGAGATAATTAATTATTGCTGCTAATTAAAAAATTAAAGAACAAAAGGCCTACCTTGGCCGTTATGTTTCTTCTGTTTTCATCTGTTCCTTGCACTGCAGGTAATCCAATGTAATCCGATTGAGAAAAACACAGAAATTATAGGTAAACACACTCACACTGCACTGTATAATATCGCAAAAATTGAAGAATTTCTTAAGTCCCGAAAATTGCTGAAGAAATTAGTAAATTCAGAAGTTATTGACGGATTTTCTCCAAATTTTGAAACTTCCACTTCCTGGGGCTTGAGTTGAAGAATGTCGTTTATTCCAGAATGCTACGCCAATTAGGGGCTTAATTAGCAGGCTGATTAGTATTACTCCAGTACCTCTTGTTTACCTTTGTAGACTGGTTTCAATTCGAGGACGACGGGGGGTAGATGACATCCGGTTGACCGTCGGAGTGGGAAAAGGTCAGAGTTCACCAAATTAAAACGTGGTAAATCATATAAAAATTAATTTCGCGACTTCTAATTATCTCACTGCTATGAAATTACCCTCAAAATACTCGTGAAGATGTGGAGCGTCTAGCAGTATGAAAATCCAGGCTCATCGATGAAAGGTGACTGCTGGGCGGGCGATCAAATACGCGTTGTAAGGCTTACTTGGGTATTCGAAGCGTAGATGAAGCAATTAATCTGTAATTAATTAAACGGTGGACCAATCTTGAAAATTTTGCATCGATGTGCTCCTTAAGATGTTGGCTATCCACTGCAGGTGATTTTAGCTAGATGCGCTGCGTATTTCCGCGAATGCTGGGGTAGAAAACGGAGCAACAAAGGAACGACCTTCACAAACGCCGTCAACCTCACAACCTTTTTTTTTTTTTTTTTTTTTAAAGTCTGTATACTATTTGTCACTTAAGGACGACCAGTAAATTTAATGTAGTTAAATAGCAGATATTTGCGGTAATTGGGAGACGAGATAATTAATTATTGCTGCTAATTAAAAAATTAAAGAACAAAAGGCCTACCTTGGCCGTTATGTTTCTTCTGTTTTCATCTGTTCCTTGCACTGCAGGTAATCCAATGTAATCTGATTGAGAAAAACACAGAAATTATAGGTAAACACACTCACACTGCACTGTATAATATCGCAAAAATTGAAGAATTTCTTAAGTCCCGAAAATTGCTGAAGAAATTAGTAAATTCAGAAGTTATTGACGGATTTTCTCCAAATTTTGAAACTTCCACTTCCTGGGGCTTGAGTTGAAGAATGTCGTTTATTCCAGAATGCTACGCCAATTAGGGGCTTAATTAGCAGGCTGATTAGTATTACTCCAGTACCTCTTGTTTACCTTTGTAGACTGGTTTCAATTCGAGGACGACGGGGGGTAGATGACATCCGGTTGACCGTCGGAGTGGGAAAAGGTCAGAGTTCACCAAATTAAAACGTGGTAAATCATATAAAAATTAATTTCGCGACTTCTAATTATCTCACTGCTATGAAATTACCCTCAAAATACTCGTGAAGATGTGGAGCGTCTAGCAGTATGAAAATCCAGGCTCATCGATGAAAGGTGACTGCTGGGCGGGCGATCAAATACGCGTTGTAAGGCTTACTTGGGTATTCGAAGCGTAGATGAAGCAATTAATCTGTAATTAATTAAACGGTGGACCAATCTTGAAAATTTTGCATCGATGTGCTCCTTAAGATGTTGGCTATCCACTGCAGGTGATTTTAGCTAGATGCGCTACGTATTTTGGCGAATGCTGGGGTAGAAAACGGAGCAACAAAGGAACGACCTTCACACACGCCGTCAACCTCACAACCTTTTTTTTTTTTTTTTTAAGTCTGTATACTATTTGTCACTTAAGGATAACCAGTAAATTTAATGTAGTTAAATAGCAGATATTTGCGGTAATTGGGAGACGAGATAATTAATTATTGCTGCTAATTAAAAAATTAAAGAACAAAAGGCCTACTTTGGCCGTTATGTTTCTTCTGTTTTCATCTGTTGCTTGCACTGCAGGTAATCCAATGTAATCCGATTGAGAAAAACACAGAAATTATAGGTAAACACACTCACACTGCACTGTATAATATCGCAAAAATTGAAGAATTTCTTAAGTCCCGAAAATTGCTGAAGAAATTAGTAAATTCAGAAGTTATTGACGGATTTTCTCCAAATTTTGAAACTTCCACTTCCTGGGGCTTGAGTTGAAGAATGTCGTTTATTCCAGAATGCTACGCCAATTAGGGGCTTAATTAGCAGGCTGATTAGTATTACTCCAGTACCTCTTGTTTACCTTTGTAGACTGGTTTCAATTCGAGGACGACGGGGGGTAGATGACATCCGGTTGACCGTCGGAGTGGGAAAAGGTCAGAGTTCACCAAATTAAAACGTGGTAAATCATATAAAAATTAATTTCGCGACTTCTAATTATCTCACTGCTATGAAATTACCCTCAAAATACTCGTGAAGATGTGGAGCGTCTAGCAGTATGAAAATCCAGGCTCATCGATGAAAAGTGATTGCTGGGCGGGCGATCAAATACGCGTTGTAAGGCTTACTTGGGTATTCGAAGCGTAAATGAAGCAATTAATCTGTAATTAATTAAACGGTGGACCAATCTTGAAAATTTTGCATCGATGTGCTCCTTAAGATGTTGGCTATCCACTGCAGGTGATTTTAGCTAGATGCGCTGCGTATTTTGGCGAATGCTGGGGTAGAAAACGGAGCAACAAAGGAACGACCTTCACACACGCCGTCAACCTCACAACCTTTTTTTTTTTTTTTTTTTTAAGTCTGTATACTATTTGTCACTTAAGGACGACCAGTAAATTTAATGTAGTTAAATAGCAGATATTTGCGGTAATTGGGAGACGAGATAATTAATTATTGCTGCTAATTAAAAAATTAAAGAACAAAAGGCCTACCTTGGCCGTTATGTTTCTTCTGTTTTCATCTGTTGCTTGCACTGCAGGTAATCCAATGTAATCCGATTGAGAAAAACACAGAAATTATAGGTAAACACACTCACACTGCACTGTATAATATCGCAAAAATTGAAGAATTTCTTAAGTCCCGAAAATTGCTGAAGAAATTAGTAAATTCAGAAGTTATTCACGGATTTTCTCCAAATTTTGAAACTTCCACTTCCTGGGGCTTGAGTTGAAGAATGTCGTTTATTCCAGAATGCTACGCCAATTAGGGGCTTAATTAGCAGGCTGATTAGTATTACTCCAGTACCTCTTGTTTACCTTTGTAGACTGGTTTCAATTCGAGGACGACGGGGGGTAGATGACATCCGGTTGACCGTCGGAGTGGGAAAAGGTCAGAGTTCACCAAATTAAAACGTGGTAAATCATATAAAAATTAATTTCGCGACTTCTAATTATCTCACTGCTATGAAATTACCCTCAAAATACTCGTGAAGATGTGGAGCGTCTAGCAGTATGAAAATCCAGGCTCATCGATGAAAGGTGACTGCTGGGCGGGCGATCAAATACGCGTTGTAAGGCTTACTTGGGTATTCGAAGCGTAGATGAAGCAATTAATCTGTAATTAATTAAACGGTGGACCAATCTTGAAAATTTTGCATCGATGTGCTCCTTAAGATGTTGGCTATCCACTGCAGGTGATTTTAGCTAGATGCGCTACGTATTTTGGCGAATGCTGGGGTAGAAAACGGAGCAACAAAGGAACGACCTTCACACACGCCGTCAACCTCACAACCTTTTTTTTTTTTTTTTTAAGTCTGTATACTATTTGTCACTTAAGGATAACCAGTAAATTTAATGTAGTTAAATAGCAGATATTTGCGGTAATTGGGAGACGAGATAATTAATTATTGCTGCTAATTAAAAAATTAAAGAACAAAAGGCCTACCTTGGCCGTTATGTTTCTTCTGTTTTCATCTGTTGCTTGCACTGCAGGTAATCCAATGTAATCCGATTGAGAAAAACACAGAAATTATAGGTAAACACACTCACACTGCACTGTATAATATCGCAAAAATTGAAGAATTTCTTAAGTCCCGAAAATTGCTGAAGAAATTAGTAAATTCAGAAGTTATTCACGGATTTTCTCCAAATTTTGAAACTTCCACTTCCTGGGGCTTGAGTTGAAGAATGTCGTTTATTCCAGAATGCTACGCCAATTAGGGGCTTAATTAGCAGGCTGATTAGTATTACTCCAGTACCTCTTGTTTACCTTTGTAGACTGGTTTCAATTCGAGGACGACGGGGGGTAGATGACATCCGGTTGACCGTCGGAGTGGGAAAAGGTCAGAGTTCACCAAATTAAAACGTGGTAAATCATATAAAAATTAATTTCGCGACTTCTAATTATCTCACTGCTATGAAATTACCCTCAAAATACTCGTGAAGATGTGGAGCGTCTAGCAGTATGAAAATCCAGGCTCATCGATGAAAGGTGACTGCTGGGCGGGCGATCAAATACGCGTTGTAAGGCTTACTTGGGTATTCGAAGCGTAGATGAAGCAATTAATCTGTAATTAATTAAACGGTGGACCAATCTTGAAAATTTTGCATCGATGTGCTCCTTAAGATGTTGGCTATCCACTGCAGGTGATTTTAGCTAGATGCGCTGCGTATTTCCGCGAATGCTGGGGTAGAAAACGGAGCAACAAAGGAACGACCTTCACAAACGCCGTCAACCTCACAACCTTTTTTTTTTTTTTTTTTTTTTTTTTTTTAAAGTCTGTATACTATTTGTCACTTAAGGACGACCAGTAAATTTAATGTAGTTAAATAGCAGATATTTGCGGTAATTGGGAGACGAGATAATTAATTATTGCTGCTAATTAAAAAATTAAAGAACAAAAGGCCTACCTTGGCCGTTATGTTTCTTCTGTTTTCATCTGTTCCTTGCACTGCAGGTAATCCAATGTAATCCGATTGAGAAAAACACAGAAATTATAGGTAAACACACTCACACTGCACTGTATAATATCGCAAAAATTGAAGAATTTCTTAAGTCCCGAAAATTGCTGAAGAAATTAGTAAATTCAGAAGTTATTGACGGATTTTCTCCAAATTTTGAAACTTCCACTTCCTGGGGCTTGAGTTGAAGAATGTCGTTTATTCCAGAATGCTACGCCAATTAGGGGCTTAATTAGCAGGCTGATTAGTATTACTCCAGTACCTCTTGTTTACCTTTGTAGACTGGTTTCAATTCGAGGACGACGGGGGGTAGATGACATCCGGTTGACCGTCGGAGTGGGAAAAGGTCAGAGTTCACCAAATTAAAACGTGGTAAATCATATAAAAATTAATTTCGCGACTTCTAATTATCTCACTGCTATGAAATTACCCTCAAAATACTCGTGAAGATGTGGAGCGTCTAGCAGTATGAAAATCCAGGCTCATCGATGAAAGGTGACTGCTGGGCGGGCGATCAAATACGCGTTGTAAGGCTTACTTGGGTATTCGAAGCGTAAATGAAGCAATTAATCTGTAATTAATTAAACGGTGGACCAATCTTGAAAATTTTGCATCGATGTGCTCCTTAAGATGTTGGCTATCCACTGCAGGTGATTTTAGCTAGATGCGCTGCGTATTTTGGCGAATGCTGGGGTAGAAAACGGAGCAACAAAGGAACGACCTTCACACACGCCGTCAACCTCACAACCTTTTTTTTTTTTTTTTTTTTTAAGTCTGTATACTATTTGTCACTTAAGGACGACCAGTAAATTTAATGTAGTTAAATAGCAGATATTTGCGGTAATTGGGAGACGAGATAATTAATTATTGCTGCTAATTAAAAAATTAAAGAACAAAAGGCCTACCTTGGCCGTTATGTTTCTTCTGTTTTCATCTGTTGCTTGCACTGCAGGTAATCCAATGTAATCCGATTGAGAAAAACACAGAAATTATAGGTAAACACACTCACACTGCACTGTATAATATCGCAAAAATTGAAGAATTTCTTAAGTCCCGAAAATTGCTGAAGAAATTAGTAAATTCAGAAGTTATTCACGGATTTTCTCCAAATTTTGAAACTTCCACTTCCTGGGGCTTGAGTTGAAGAATGTCGTTTATTCCAGAATGCTACGCCAATTAGGGGCTTAATTAGCAGGCTGATTAGTATTACTCCAGTACCTCTTGTTTACCTTTGTAGACTGGTTTCAATTCGAGGACGACGGGGGGTAGATGACATCCGGTTGACCGTCGGAGTGGGAAAAGGTCAGAGTTCACCAAATTAAAACGTGGTAAATCATATAAAAATTAATTTCGCGACTTCTAATTATCTCACTGCTATGAAATTACCCTCAAAATACTCGTGAAGATGTGGAGCGTCTAGCAGTATGAAAATCCAGGCTCATCGATGAAAGGTGACTGCTGGGCGGGCGATCAAATACGCGTTGTAAGGCTTACTTGGGTATTCGAAGCGTAGATGAAGCAATTAATCTGTAATTAATTAAACGGTGGACCAATCTTGAAAATTTTGCATCGATGTGCTCCTTAAGATGTTGGCTATCCACTGCAGGTGATTTTAGCTAGATGCGCTACGTATTTCCGCTAATGCTGGGGTAGAAAACGGAGCAACAAAGGAACGACCTTCACACACGCCGTCAACCTCACAACCTTTTTTTTTTTTTTTCTTTTTTTTTTTAAGTCTGTATACTATTTGTCACTTAAGGATGACCAGTAAATTTAATGTAGTTAAATAGCAGATATTTGCGGTAATTGGGAGACGAGATAATTAATTATTGCTGCTAATTAAAAAATTAAAGAACAAAAGGCCTACCTTGGCCGTTATGTTTCTTCTGTTTTCATCTGTTGCTTGCACTGCAGCTAATCCAATGTAATCCGATTGAGAAAAACACAGAAATTATAGGTAAACACACTCACACTGCACTGTATAATATCGCAAAAATTGAAGAATTTCTTAAGCCCCGAAAATTGCTGAAGAAATTAGTAAATTCAGAAGTTATTGACGGATTTTCTCCAAATTTTGAAACTTCCACTTCCTGGGGCTTGAGTTGAAGAATGTCGTTTATTCCAGAATGCTACGCCAATTAGGGGCTTAATTAGCAGGCTGATTAGTATTACTCCAGTACCTCTTGTTTACCTTTGTAGACTGGTTTCAATTCGAGGACGACGGGGGGTAAATGACATCCGGTTGACCGTCGGAGTGGGAAAAGGTCAGAGTTCACCAAATTAAAACGTGGTAAATCATATAAAAATTAATTTCGCGACTTCTAATTATCTCACTGCTATGAAATTACCCTCAAAATACTCGTGAAGATGTGGAGCGTCTAGCAGTATGAAAATCCAGGCTCATCGATGAAAGGTGACTGCTGGGCGGGCGATCAAATACGCGTTGTAAGGCTTACTTGGGTATTCGAAGCGTAGATGAAGCAATTAATCTGTAATTAATTAAACAGTGGACCAATCTTGAAAATTTTGCATCGATGTGCTCCTTAAGATTTTGGCTATCCACTGCAGGTGATTTTAGCTAGATGCGCTGCGTATTTCCGCGAATGCTGGGGTAGAAAACGGAGCAACAAAGGAACGACCTTCACAGACGCCGTCAACCTCACAACCTTTTTTTTTTTCTTTTTTTTTTTAAGTCTGTATACTATTTGTCACTTAAGGATGACCAGTAAATTTAATGTAGTTAAATAGCAGATATTTGCGGTAATTGGGAGACGAGATAATTAATTATTGCTGCTAATTAAAAAATTAAAGAACAAAAGGCCTACCTTGGCCGTTATGTTTCTTCTGTTTTCATCTGTTGCTTGCACTGCAGGTAATCCAATGTAATCCGATTGAGAAAAACACAGAAATTATAGGTAAACACACTCACACTGCACTGTATAATATCGCAAAAATTGAAGAATTTCTTAAGTCCCGAAAATTGCTGAAGAAATTAGTAAATTCAGAAGTTATTGACGGATTTTCTCCAAATTTTGAAACTTCCACTTCCTGGGGCTTAGTTGAAGAATGTCGTTTATTCCAGAATGCTACGCCAATTAGGGGCTTAATTAGCAGGCTGATTAGTATTACTCCAGTACCTCTTGTTTACCTTTGTAGACTGGTTTCAATTCGAGGACGACGGGGGGTAGATGACATCCGGTTGACCGTCGGAGTGGGAAAAGGTCAGAGTTCACCAAATTAAAACGTGGTAAATCATATAAAAATTAATTTCGCGACTTCTAATTATCTCACTGCTATGAAATTACCCTCAAAATACTCGTGAAGATGTGGAGCGTCTAGCAGTATGAAAATCCAGGCTCATCGATGAAAGGTGACTGCTGGGCGGGCGATCAAATACGCGTTGTAAGGCTTACTTGGGTATTCGAAGCGTAGATGAAGCAATTAATCTGTAATTAATTAAACGGTGGACCAATCTTGAAAATTTTGCATCGATGTGCTCCTTAAGATGTTGGCTATCCACTGCAGGTGATTTTAGCTAGATGCGCTACGTATTTTGGCGAATGCTGGGGTAGAAAACGGAGCAACAAAGGAACGACCTTCACACACGCCGTCAACCTCACAACCTTTTTTTTTTTTTTTTTAAGTCTGTATACTATTTGTCACTTAAGGATAACCAGTAAATTTAATGTAGTTAAATAGCAGATATTTGCGGTAATTGGGAGACGAGATAATTAATTATTGCTGCTAATTAAAAAATTAAAGAACAAAAGGCCTACTTTGGCCGTTATGTTTCTTCTGTTTTCATCTGTTGCTTGCACTGCAGGTAATCCAATGTAATCCGATTGAGAAAAACACAGAAATTATAGGTAAACACACTCACACTGCACTGTATAATATCGCAAAAATTGAAGAATTTCTTAAGTCCCGAAAATTGCTGAAGAAATTAGTAAATTCAGAAGTTATTGACGGATTTTCTCCAAATTTTGAAACTTCCACTTCCTGGGGCTTGAGTTGAAGAATGTCGTTTATTCCAGAATGCTACGCCAATTAGGGGCTTAATTAGCAGGCTGATTAGTATTACTCCAGTACCTCTTGTTTACCTTTGTAGACTGGTTTCAATTCGAGGACGACGGGGGGTAGATGACATCCGGTTGACCGTCGGAGTGGGAAAAGGTCAGAGTTCACCAAATTAAAACGTGGTAAATCATATAAAAATTAATTTCGCGACTTCTAATTATCTCACTGCTATGAAATTACCCTCAAAATACTCGTGAAGATGTGGAGCGTCTAGCAGTACGAAAATCCAGGCTCATCGATGAAAGGTGACTGCTGGGCAGGCGATCAAATACGCGTTGTAAGGCTTACTTGGGTATTCGAAGCGTAGATGAAGCAATTAATCTGTAATTAATTAAACGGTGGACCAATCTTGAAAATTTTGCATCGATGTGCTCCTTAAGATTTTGGCTATCCACTGCAGGTGATTTTAGCTAGATGCGCTGCGTATTTCCGCGAATGCTGGGGTAGAAAACGGAGCAACAAAGGAACGACCTTCACACACGCCGTCAACCTCACAACCTTTTTTTTTTTTTTTTTTTAAGTCTGTATACTATTTGTCACTTAAGGATGACCAGTAAATTTAATGTAGTTAAATAGCAGATATTTGCGGTAATTGGGAGACGAGATAATTAATTATTGCTGCTAATTAAAAAATTAAAGAACAAAAGGCCTACCTTGGCCGTTATGTTTCTTCTGTTTTCATCTGTTGCTTGCACTGCAGGTAATCCAATGTAATCCGATTGAGAAAAACACAGAAATTATAGGTAAACACACTCACACTGCACTGTATAATATCGCAAAAATTGAAGAATTTCTTAAGTCCCGAAAATTGCTGAAGAAATTAGTAAATTCAGAAGTTATTGACGGATTTTCTCCAGATTTTGAAACTTCCACTTCCTGGGGCTTGAGTTGAAGAATGTCGTTTATTCCAGAATGCTACGCCAATTAGGGGCTTAATTAGCAGGCTGATTAGTATTACTCCAGTACCTCTTGTTTACCTTTGTAGACTGGTTTCAATTCGAGGACGACGGGGGGTAGATGACATCCGGTTGACCGTCGGAGTGGGAAAAGGTCAGAGTTCACCAAATTAAAACGTGGTAAATCATATAAAAATTAATTTCGCGACTTCTAATTATCTCACTGCTATGAAATTACCTTCAAAATACTCGTGAAGATGTGGAGCGTCTAGCAGTATGAAAATCCAGGCTCATCGATGAAAGGTGACTGCTGGGCGGGCGATCAAATACGCGTTGTAAGGCTTACTTGGGTATTCGAAGCGTAGATGAAGCAATTAATCTGTAATTAATTAAACGGTGGACCAATCTTGAAAATTTTGCATCGATGTGCTCCTTAAGATGTTGGCTATCCACTGCAGGTGATTTTAGCTAGATGCGCTGCGTATTTTGGCGAATGCTGGGGTAGAAAACGGAGCAACAAAGGAACGACCTTCACAAACGCCGTCAACCTCACAACCTTTTTTTTTTTTTTTTTTTTTTTTTAAGTCTGTATACTATTTGTCACTTAAGGATAACCAGTAAATTAAATGTAGTTAAATAGCAGATATTTGCGGTAATTGGGAGACGAGATAATTAATTATTGCTGCTAATTAAAAAATTAAAGAACAAAAGGCCTACCTTGGCCGTTATGTTTCTTCTGTTTTCATCTGTTGCTTGCACTGCAGGTAATCCAATGTAATCCGATTGAGAAAAACACAGAAATTATAGTTAAACACACTCACACTGCACTGTATAATATCGCAAAAATTGAAGAATTTCTTAAGTCCCGAAAATTGCTGAAGAAATTAGTAAATTCAGAAGTTATTGACGGATTTTCTCCAAATTTTGAAACTTCCACTTCCTGGGGCTTGAGTTGAAGAATGTCGTTTATTCCAGAATGCTACGCCAATTAGGGGCTTAATTAGCAGGCTGATTAGTATTACTCCAGTACCTCTTGTTTACCTTTGTAGACTGGTTTCAATTCGAGGACGACGGGGGGTAGATGACATCCGGTTGACCGTCGGAGTGGGAAAAGGTCAGAGTTCACCAAATTAAAACGTGGTAAATCATATAAAAATTAATTTCGCGACTTCTAATTATCTCACTGCTATGAAATTACCCTCAAAATACTCGTGAAGATGTGGAGCGTCTAGCAGTATGAAAATCCAGGCTCATCGATGAAAGGTGACTGCTGGGCGGGCGATCAAATACGCGTTGTAAGGCTTACTTGGGTATTCGAAGCGTAGATGAAGCAATTAATCTGTAATTAATTAAACGGTGGACCAATCTTGAAAATTTTGCATCGATGTGCTCCTTAAGATGTTGGCTATCCACTGCAGGTGATTTTAGCTAGATGCGCTGCGTATTTCCGCGAATGCTGGGGTAGAAAACGGAGCAACAAAGGAACGACCTTCACACACGCCGTCAACCTCACAACCTTTTTTTTTTTTTTTTAAGTCTGTATACTATTTGTCACTTAAGGATAACCAGTAAATTTAATGTAGTTAAATAGCAGATATTTGCGGTAATTGGGAGACGAGATAATTAATTATTGCTGCTAATTAAAAAATTAAAGAACAAAAGGCCTACTTTGGCCGTTATGTTTCTTCTGTTTTCATCTGTTGCTTGCACTGCAGGTAATCCAATGTAATCCGATTGAGAAAAACACAGAAATTATAGGTAAACACACTCACACTGCACTGTATAATATCGCAAAAATTGAAGAATTTCTTAAGTCCCGAAAATTGCTGAAGAAATTAGTAAATTCAGAAGTTATTGACGGATTTTCTCCAAATTTTGAAACTTCCACTTCCTGGGGCTTGAGTTGAAGAATGTCGTTTATTCCAGAATGCTACGCCAATTAGGGGCTTAATTAGCAGGCTGATTAGTATTACTCCAGTACCTCTTGTTTACCTTTGTAGACTGGTTTCAATTCGAGGACGACGGGGGGTAGATGACATCCGGTTGACCGTCGGAGTGGGAAAAGGTCAGAGTTCACCAAATTAAAACGTGGTAAATCATATAAAAATTAATTTCGCGACTTCTAATTATCTCACTGCTATGAAATTACCCTCAAAATACTCGTGAAGATGTGGAGCGTCTAGCAGTATGAAAATCCAGGCTCATCGATGAAAGGTGATTGCTGGGCGGGCGATCAAATACGCGTTGTAAGGCTTACTTGGGTATTCGAAGCGTAAATGAAGCAATTAATCTGTAATTAATTAAACGGTGGACCAATCTTGAAAATTTTGCATCGATGTGCTCCTTAAGATGTTGGCTATCCACTGCAGGTGATTTTAGCTAGATGCGCTGCGTATTTCCGCGAATGCTGGGGTAGAAAACGGAGCAACAAAGGAACGACCTTCACAAACGCCGTCAACCTCACAACCTTTTTTTTTTTTTTTTTTTTTTTTTTTTAAAGTCTGTATACTATTTGTCACTTAAGGACGACCAGTAAATTTAATGTAGTTAAATAGCAGATATTTGCGGTAATTGGGAGACGAGATAATTAATTATTGCTGCTAATTAAAAAATTAAAGAACAAAAGGCCTACCTTGGCCGTTATGTTTCTTCTGTTTTCATCTGTTCCTTGCACTGCAGGTAATCCAATGTAATCCGATTGAGAAAAACACAGAAATTATAGGTAAACACACTCACACTGCACTGTATAATATCGCAAAAATTGAAGAATTTCTTAAGTCCCGAAAATTGCTGAAGAAATTAGTAAATTCAGAAGTTATTGACGGATTTTCTCCAAATTTTGAAACTTCCACTTCCTGGGGCTTGAGTTGAAGAATGTCGTTTATTCCAGAATGCTACGCCAATTAGGGGCTTAATTAGCAGGCTGATTAGTATTACTCCAGTACCTCTTGTTTACCTTTGTAGACTGGTTTCAATTCGAGGACGACGGGGGGTAGATGACATCCGGTTGACCGTCGGAGTGGGAAAAGGTCAGAGTTCACCAAATTAAAACGTGGTAAATCATATAAAAATTAATTTCGCGACTTCTAATTATCTCACTGCTATGAAATTACCCTCAAAATACTCGTGAAGATGTGGAGCGTCTAGCAGTATGAAAATCCAGGCTCATCGATGAAAGGTGACTGCTGGGCGGGCGATCAAATACGCGTTGTAAGGCTTACTTGGGTATTCGAAGCGTAGATGAAGCAATTAATCTGTAATTAATTAAACGGTGGACCAATCTTGAAAATTTTGCATCGATGTGCTCCTTAAGATGTTGGCTATACACTGCAGGTGATTTTAGCTAGATGCGCTACGTATTTTGGCGAATGCTGGGGTAGAAAACGGAGCAACAAAGGAACGACCTTCACACACGCCGTCAACCTCACAACCTTTTTTTTTTTTTTTTTAAGTCTGTATACTATTTGTCACTTAAGGATAACCAGTAAATTTAATGTAGTTAAATAGCAGATATTTGCGGTAATTGGGAGACGAGATAATTAATTATTGCTGCTAATTAAAAAATTAAAGAACAAAAGGCCTACTTTGGCCGTTATGTTTCTTCTGTTTTCATCTGTTGCTTGCACTGCAGGTAATCCAATGTAATCCGATTGAGAAAAACACAGAAATTATAGGTAAACACACTCACACTGCACTGTATAATATCGCAAAAATTGAAGAATTTCTTAAGTCCCGAAAATTGCTGAAGAAATTAGTAAATTCAGAAGTTATTGACGGATTTTCTCCAAATTTTGAAACTTCCACTTCCTGGGGCTTGAGTTGAAGAATGTCGTTTATTCCAGAATGCTACGCCAATTAGGGGCTTAATTAGCAGGCTGATTAGTATTACTCCAGTACCTCTTGTTTACCCTTGTAGACTGGTTTCAATTCGAGGACGACGGGGGGTAGATGACATCCGGTTGACCGTCGGAGTGGGAAAAGGTCAGAGTTCACCAAATTAAAACGTGGTAAATCATATAAAAATTAATTTCGCGACTTCTAATTATCTCACTGCTATGAAATTACCCTCAAAATACTCGTGAAGATGTGGAGCGTCTAGCAGTATGAAAATCCAGGCTCATCGATGAAAGGTGATTGCTGGGCGGGCGATCAAATACGCGTTGTAAGGCTTACTTGGGTATTCGAAGCGTAAATGAAGCAATTAATCTGTAATTAATTAAACGGTGGACCAATCTTGAAAATTTTGCATCGATGTGCTCCTTAAGATGTTGGCTATCCACTGCAGGTGATTTTAGCTAGATGCGCTGCGTATTTTGGCGAATGCTGGGGTAGAAAACGGAGCAACAAAGGAACGACCTTCACACACGCCGTCAACCTCACAACCTTTTTTTTTTTTTTTTTTTTAAGTCTGTATACTATTTGTCACTTAAGGACGACCAGTAAATTTAATGTAGTTAAATAGCAGATATTTGCGGTAATTGGGAGACGAGATAATTAATTATTGCTGCTAATTAAAAAATTAAAGAACAAAAGGCCTACCTTGGCCGTTATGTTTCTTCTGTTTTCATCTGTTGCTTGCACTGCAGGTAATCCAATGTAATCCGATTGAGAAAAACACAGAAATTATAGGTAAACACACTCACACTGCACTGTATAATATCGCAAAAATTGAAGAATTTCTTAAGTCCCGAAAATTGCTGAAGAAATTAGTAAATTCAGAAGTTATTCACGGATTTTCTCCAAATTTTGAAACTTCCACTTCCTGGGGCTTGAGTTGAAGAATGTCGTTTATTCCAGAATGCTACGCCAATTAGGGGCTTAATTAGCAGGCTGATTAGTATTACTCCAGTACCTCTTGTTTACCTTTGTAGACTGGTTTCAATTCGAGGACGACGGGGGGTACATGACATCCGGTTGACCGTCGGAGTGGGAAAAGGTCAGAGTTCACCAAATTAAAACGTGGTAAATCATATAAAAATTAATTTCGCGACTTCTAATTATCTCACTGCTATGAAATTACCCTCAAAATACTCGTGAAGATGTGGAGCGTCTAGCAGTATGAAAATCCAGGCTCATCGATGAAAGGTGACTGCTGGGCGGGCGATCAAATACGCGTTGTAAGGCTTACTTGGGTATTCGAAGCGTAGATGAAGCAATTAATCTGTAATTAATTAAACGGTGGACCAATCTTGAAAATTTTGCATCGATGTGCTCCTTAAGATGTTGGCTATCCACTGCAGGTGATTTTAGCTAGATGCGCTGCGTATTTCCGCGAATGCTGGGGTAGAAAACGGAGCAACAAAGGAACGACCTTCACAAACGCCGTCAACCTCACAACCTTTTTTTTTTTTTTTTTTTTTTTTTTTAAAGTCTGTATACTATTTGTCACTTAAGGACGACCAGTAAATTTAATGTAGTTAAATAGCAGATATTTGCGGTAATTGGGAGACGAGATAATTAATTATTGCTGCTAATTAAAAAATTAAAGAACAAAAGGCCTACCTTGGCCGTTATGTTTCTTCTGTTTTCATCTGTTCCTTGCACTGCAGGTAATCCAATGTAATCCGATTGAGAAAAACACAGAAATTATAGGTAAACACACTCACACTGCACTGTATAATATCGCAAAAATTGAAGAATTTCTTAAGTCCCGAAAATTGCTGAAGAAATTAGTAAATTCAGAAGTTATTGACGGATTTTCTCCAAATTTTGAAACTTCCACTTCCTGGGGCTTGAGTTGAAGAATGTCGTTTATTCCAGAATGCTACGCCAATTAGGGGCTTAATTAGCAGGCTGATTAGTATTACTCCAGTACCTCTTGTTTACCTTTGTAGACTGGTTTCAATTCGAGGACGACGGGGGGTAGATGACATCCGGTTGACCGTCGGAGTGGGAAAAGGTCAGAGTTCACCAAATTAAAACGTGGTAAATCATATAAAAATTAATTTCGCGACTTCTAATTATCTCACTGCTATGAAATTACCCTCAAAATACTCGTGAAGATGTGGAGCGTCTAGCAGTATGAAAATCGAGGCTCATCGATGAAATGTGACTGCTGGGCGGGCGATCAAATACGCGTTGTAAGGCTTACTTGGGTATTCGAAGCGTAGATGAAGCAATTAATCTGTAATTAATTAAACGGTGGACCAATCTTGAAAATTTTGCATCGATGTGCTCCTTAAGATGTTGGCTATCCACTGCAGGTGATTTTAGCTAGATGCGCTGCGTATTTTGGCGAATGCTGGGGTAGAAAACGGAGCAACAAAGGAACGACCTTCACACACGCCGTCAACCTCACAACCTTTTTTTTTTTTTTTTTTTTTTTTTAAAGTCTGTATACTATTTGTCACTTAAGGACGACCAGTAAATTTAATGTAGTTAAATAGCAGATATTTGCGGTAATTGGGAGACGAGATAATTAATTATTGCTGCTAATTAAAAAATTAAAGAACAAAAGGCCTACCTTGGCCGTTATGTTTCTTCTGTTTTCATCTGTTGCTTGCACTGCAGGTAATCCAATGTAATCCGATTGAGAAAAACACAGAAATTATAGGTAAACACACTCACACTGCACTGTATAATATCGCAAAAATTGAAGAATTTCTTAAGTCCCGAAAATTGCTGAAGAAATTAGTAAATTCAGAAGTTATTCACGGATTTTCTCCAAATTTTGAAACTTCCACTTCCTGGGGCTTGAGTTGAAGAATGTCGTTTATTCCAGAATGCTACGCCAATTAGGGGCTTAATTAGCAGGCTGATTAGTATTACTCCAGTACCTCTTGTTTACCTTTGTAGACTGGTTTCAATTCGAGGACGACGGGGGGTAGATGACATCCGGTTGACCGTCGGAGTGGGAAAAGGTCAGAGTTCACCAAATTAAAACGTGGTAAATCATATAAAAATTAATTTCGCGACTTCTAATTATCTCACTGCTATGAAATTACCCTCAAAATACTCGTGAAGATGTGGAGCGTCTAGCAGTATGAAAATCCAGGCTCATCGATGAAAGGTGACTGCTGGGCGGGCGATCAAATACGCGTTGTAAGGCTTACTTGGGTATTCGAAGCGTAGATGAAGCAATTAATCTGTAATTAATTAAACGGTGGACCAATCTTGAAAATTTTGCATCGATGTGCTCCTTAAGATGTTGGCTATCCACTGCAGGTGATTTTAGCTAGATGCGCTGCGTATTTCCGCGAATGCTGGGGTAGAAAACGGAGCAACAAAGGAACGACCTTCACAAACGCCGTCAACCTCACAACCTTTTTTTTTTTTTTTTTTTTTTTTAAAGTCTGTATACTATTTGTCACTTAAGGACGACCAGTAAATTTAATGTAGTTAAATAGCAGATATTTGCGGTAATTGTGAGACGAGATAATTAATTATTGCTGCTAATTAAAAAATTAAAGAACAAAAGGCCTACCTTGGCCGTTATGTTTCTTCTGTTTTCATCTGTTGCTTGCACTGCAGGTAATCCAATGTAATCCGATTGAGAAAAACACAGAAATTATAGGTAAACACACTCACACTGCACTGTATAATATCGCAAAAATTGAAGAATTTCTTAAGTCCCGAAAATTGCTGAAGAAATTAGTAAATTCAGAAGTTATTGACGGATTTTCTCCAAATTTTGAAACTTCCACTTCCTGGGGCTTGAGTTGAAGAATGTCGTTTATTCCAGAATGCTACGCCAATTAGGGGCTTAATTAGCAGGCTGATTAGTATTACTCCAGTACCTCTTGTTTACCTTTGTAGACTGGTTTCAATTCGAGGACAACGGGGGGTAGATGACATCCGGTTGACCGTCGGAGTGGGAAAAGGTCAGAGTTCACCAAATTAAAACGTGGTAAATCATATAAAAATTAATTTCGCGACTTCTAATTATCTCACTGCTATGAAATTACCCTCAAAATACTCGTGAAGATGTGGAGCGTCTAGCAGTATGAAAATCCAGGCTCATCGATGAAATGTGACTGCTGGGCGGGCGATCAAATACGCGTTGTAAGGCTTACTTGGGTATTCGAAGCGTAGATGAAGCAATTAATCTGTAATTAATTAAACGGTGGACCAATCTTGAAAATTTTGCATCGATGTGCTCCTTAAGATGTTGGCTATCCACTGCAGGTGATTTTAGCTAGATGCGCTGCGTATTTTGGCGAATGCTGGGGTAGAAAACGGAGCAACAAAGGAACGACCTTCACACACGCCGTCAACCTCACAACCTTTTTTTTTTTTTTTTTTTTTTTTAAAGTCTGTATACTATTTGTCACTTAAGGACGACCAGTAAATTTAATGTAGTTAAATAGCAGATATTTGCGGTAATTGGGAGACGAGATAATTAATTATTGCTGCTAATTAAAAAATTAAAGAACAAAAGGCCTACCTTGGCCGTTATGTTTCTTCTGTTTTCATCTGTTGCTTGCACTGCAGGTAATCCAATGTAATCCGATTGAGAAAAACACAGAAATTATAGGTAAACACACTCACACTGCACTGTATAATATCGCAAAAATTGAAGAATTTCTTAAGTCCCGAAAATTGCTGAAGAAATTAGTAAATTCAGAAGTTATTCACGGATTTTCTCCAAATTTTGAAACTTCCACTTCCTGGGGCTTGAGTTGAAGAATGTCGTTTATTCCAGAATGCTACGCCAATTAGGGGCTTAATTAGCAGGCTGATTAGTATTACTCCAGTACCTCTTGTTTACCTTTGTAGACTGGTTTCAATTCGAGGACGACGGGGGGTAGATGACATCCGGTTGACCGTCGGAGTGGGAAAAGGTCAGAGTTCACCAAATTAAAACGTGGTAAATCATATAAAAATTAATTTCGCGACTTCTAATTATCTCACTGCTATGAAATTACCCTCAAAATACTCGTGAAGATGTGGAGCGTCCAGCAGTATGAAAATCCAGGCTCATCGATGAAAGGTGACTGCTGGGCGGGCGATCAAATACGCGTTGTAAGGCTTACTTGGGTATTCGAAGCGTAGATGAAGCAATTAATCTGTAATTAATTAAACGGTGGACCAATCTTGAAAATTTTGCATCGATGTGCTCCTTAAGATGTTGGCTATCCACTGCAGGTGATTTTAGCTAGATGCGCTGCGTATTTCCGCGAATGCTGGGGTAGAAAACGGAGCATCAAAGGAACGACCTTCACACACGCCGTCAACCTCACAACCTTTTTTTTTTTTTCTTTTTTTTTTTTAAGTCTGTATACTATTTGTCACTTAAGGATGACCAGTAAATTTAATGTAGTTAAATAGCAGATATTTGCGGTAATTGGGAGACGAGATAATTAATTATTGCTGCTAATTAAAAAATTAAAGAACAAAAGGCCTACCTTGGCCGTTATGTTTCTTCTGTTTTCATCTGTTGCTTGCACTGTAGGTAATCCAATGTAATCCGATTGAGAAAAACACAGAAATTATAGGTAAACACACTCACACTGCACTGTATAATATCGCAAAAATTGAAGAATTTCTTAAGTCCCGAAAATTGCTGAAGAAATTAGTAAATTCAGAAGTTATTGACGGATTTTCTCCAAATTTTGAAACTTCCACTTCCTGGGGCTTGAGTTGAAGAATGTCGTTTATTCCAGAATGCTACGCCAATTAGGGGCTTAATTAGCAGGCTGATTAGTATTACTCCAGTACCTCTTGTTTACCTTTGTAGACTGGTTTCAATTCGAGGACGACGGGGGGTAGATGACATCCGGTTGACCGTCGGAGTGGGAAAAGGTCAGAGTTCACCAAATTAAAACGTGGTAAATCATATAAAAATTAATTTCGCGACTTCTAATTATCTCACTGCTATGAAATTACCCTCAAAATACTCGTGAAGATGTGGAGCGTCTAGCAGTACGAAAATCCAGGCTCATCGATGAAAGGTGACGGCTGGGCAGGCGATCAAATACGCGTTGTAAGGCTTACTTGGGTATTCGAAGCGTAGATGAAGCAATTAATCTGTAATTAATTAAACGGTGGACCAATCTTGAAAATTTTGCATCGATGTGCTCCTTAAGATGTTGGCTATCCACTGCAGGTGATTTTAGCTAGATGCGCTGCGTATTTCCGCGAATGCTGGGGTAGAAAACGGAGCAACAAAGGAACGACCTTCACACCCGCCGTCAACCTCACAACCTTTTTTTTTTTTTTTTTTAAAGTCTGTATACTATTTGTCACTTAAGGATGACCAGTAAATTTAATGTAGTTAAATAGCAGATATTTGCGGTAATTGGGAGACGAGATAATTAATTATTGCTGCTAATTAAAAAATTAAAGAACAAAAGGCCTACCTTGGCCGTTATGTTTCTTCTGTTTTCATCTGTTGCTTGCACTGCAGGTAATCCAATGTAATCCGATTGAGAAAAACACAGAAATTATAGGTAAACACACTCACACTGCACTGTATAATATCGCAAAAATTGAAGAATTTCTTAAGTCCCGAAAATTGCTGAAGAAATTAGTAAATTCAGAAGTTATTGACGGATTTTCTCCAAATTTTGAAACTTCCACTTCCTGGGGCTTGAGTTGAAGAATGTCGTTTATTCCAGAATGCTACGCCAATTAGGGGCTTAATTAGCAGGCTGATTAGTATTACTCCAGTACCTCTTTTTTACCTTTGTAGACTGGTTTCAATTCGAGGACGACGGGGGGTAGATGACATCCGGTTGACCGTCGGAGTGGGAAAAGGTCAGAGTTCACCAAATTAAAACGTGGTAAATCATATAAAAATTAATTTCGCGACTTCTAATTATCTCACTGCTATGAAATTACCCTCAAAATACTCGTGAAGATGTGGAGCGTCTAGCAGTATGAAAATCCAGGCTCATCGATGAAATGTGACTGCTGGGCGGGCGATCAAATACGCGTTGTAAGGCTTACTTGGGTATTCGAAGCGTAGATGAAGCAATTAATCTGTAATTAATTAAACGGTGGACCAATCTTGAACATTTTGCATCGATGTGCTCCTTAAGATGTTGGCTATCCACTGCAGGTGATTTTAGCTAGATGCGCTGCGTATTTTGGCGAATGCTGGGGTAGAAAACGGAGCAACAAAGGAACGACCTTCACACACGCCGTCAACCTCACAACCTTTTTTTTTTTTTTTTACTTTTTTTTTTTTAAGTCTGTATACTATTTGTCACTTAAGGATGACCAGTAAATTTAATGTAGTTAAATAGCAGATATTTGCGGTAATTGGGAGACGAGATAATTAATTATTGCTGCTAATTAAAAAATTAAAGAACAAAAGGCCTACCTTGGCCGTTATGTTTCTTCTGTTTTCATCTGTTGCTTGCACTGCAGGTAATCCAATGTAATCCGATTGAGAAAAACACAGAAATTATAGGTAAACACACTCACACTGCACTGTATAATATCGCAAAAATTGAAGAATTTCTTAAGTCCCGAAAATTGCTGAAGAAATTAGTAAATTCAGAAGTTATTGACGGATTTTCTCCAAATTTTGAAACTTCCACTTCCTGGGGCTTGAGTTGAAGAATGTCGTTTATTCCAGAATGCTACGCCAATTAGGGGCTTAATTAGCAGGCTGATTAGTATTACTCCAGTACCTCTTGTTTACCTTTGTAGACTGGTTTCAATTCGAGGACGACGGGGGGTAGTTGACATCCGGTTGACCGTCGGAGTGGGAAAAGGTCAGAGTTCACCAAATTAAAACGTGGTAAATCATATAAAAATTAATTTCGCGACTTCTAATTATCTCACTGCTATGAAATTACCCTCAAAATACTCGTGAAGATGTGGAGCGTCTAGCAGTATGAAAATCCAGGCTCATCGATGAAATGTGACTGCTGGGCGGGCGATCAAATACGCGTTGTAAGGCTTACTTGGGTATTCGAAGCGTAGATGAAGCAATTAATCTGTAATTAATTAAACGGTGGACCAATCTTGAAAATTTTGCATCGATGTGCTCCTTAAGATGTTGGCTATCCACTGCAGGTGATTTTAGCTAGATGCGCTGCGTATTTTGGCGAATGCTGGGGTAGAAAACGGAGCAACAAAGGAACGACCTTCACACACGCCGTCAACCTCACAACCTTTTTTTTTTTTTTTTTTTTTTTTTTTAAAGTCTGTATACTATTTGTCACTTAAGGACGACCAGTAAATTTAATGTAGTTAAATAGCAGATATTTGCGGTAATTGGGAGACGAGATAATTAATTATTGCTGCTAATTAAAAAATTAAAGAACAAAAGGCCTACCTTGGCCGTTATGTTTCTTCTGTTTTCATCTGTTGCTTGCACTGCAGGTAATCCAATGTAATCCGATTGAGAAAAACACAGAAATTATAGGTAAACACACTCACACTGCACTGTATAATATCGCAAAAATTGAAGAATTTCTTAAGTCCCGAAAATTGCTGAAGAAATTAGTAAATTCAGAAGTTATTCACGGATTTTCTCCAAATTTTGAAACTTCCACTTCCTGGGGCTTGAGTTGAAGAATGTCGTTTATTCCAGAATGCTACGCCAATTAGGGGCTTAATTCGCAGGCTGATTAGTATTACTCCAGTACCTCTTGTTTACCTTTGTAGACTGGTTTCAATTCGAGGACGACGGGGGGTAGATGACATCCGGTTGACCGTCGGAGTGGGAAAAGGTCAGAGTTCACCAAATTAAAACGTGGTAAATCATATAAAAATTAATTTCGCGACTTCTAATTATCTCACTGCTATGAAATTACCCTCAAAATACTCGTGAAGATGTGGAGCGTCCAGCAGTATGAAAATCCAGGCTCATCGATGAAAGGTGACTGCTGGGCGGGCGATCAAATACGCGTTGTAAGGCTTACTTGGGTATTCGAAGCGTAGATGAAGCAATTAATCTGTAATTAATTAAACGGTGGACCAATCTTGAAAATTTTGCATCGATGTGCTCCTTAAGATGTTGGCTATCCACTGCAGGTGATTTTAGCTAGATGCGCTGCGTATTTCCGCGAATGCTGGGGTAGAAAACGGAGCAACAAAGGAACGACCTTCACACACGCCGTCAACCTCACAACCTTTTTTTTTTTTTTTTCTTTTTTTTTTTTATGTCTGTATACTATTTGTCACTTAAGGATGACCAGTAAATTTAATGTAGTTAAATAGCAGATATTTGCGGTAATTGGGAGACGAGATAATTAATTATTGCTGCTAATTAAAAAATTAAAGAACAAAAGGCCTACCTTGGCCGTTATGTTTCTTCTGTTTTCATCTGTTGCTTGCACTGTAGGTAATCCAATGTAATCCGATTGAGAAAAACACAGAAATTATAGGTAAACACACTCACACTGCACTGTATAATATCGCAAAAATTGAAGAATTTCTTAAGTCCCGAAAATTGCTGAAGAAATTTGTAAATTCAGAAGTTATTGACGGATTTTCTCCAAATTTTGAAACTTCCACTTCCTGGGGCTTGAGTTGAAGAATGTCGTTTATTCCAGAATGCTACGCCAATTAGGGGCTTAATTAGCAGGCTGATTAGTATTACTCCAGTACCTCTTGTTTACCTTTGTAGACTGGTTTCAATTCGAGGACGACGGGGGGTAGATGACATCCGGTTGACCGTCGGAGTGGGAAAAGGTCAGAGTTGACCAAATTAAAACGTGGTAAATCATATAAAAATTAATTTCGCGACTTCTAATTATCTCACTGCTATGAAATTACCCTCAAAATACTCGTGAAGATGTGGAGCGTCTAGCAGTACGAAAATCCAGGCTCATCGATGAAAGGTGACGGCTGGGCAGGCGATCAAATACGCGTTGTAAGGCTTACTTGGGTATTCGAAGCGTAGATGAAGCAATTAATCTGTAATTAATTAAACGGTGGACCAATCTTGAAAATTTTGCATCGATGTGCTCCTTAAGATGTTGGCTATCCACTGCAGGTGATTTTAGCTAGATGCGCTGCGTATTTCCGCGAATGCTGGGGTAGAAAACGGAGCAACAAAGGAACGACCTTCACACCCGCCGTCAACCTCACAACCTTTTTTTTTTTTTTTTAAAGTCTGTATACTATTTGTCACTTAAGGATGACCAGTAAATTTAATGTAGTTAAATAGCAGATATTTGCGGTAATTGGGAGACGAGATAATTAATTATTGCTGCTAATTAAAAAATTAAAGAACAAAAGGCCTACCTTGGCCGTTATGTTTCTTCTGTTTTCATCTGTTGCTTGCACTGCAGGTAATCCAATGTAATCCGATTGAGAAAAACACAGAAATTATAGGTAAACACACTCACACTGCACTGTATAATATCGCAAAAATTGAAGAATTTCTTAAGTCCCGAAAATTGCTGAAGAAATTAGTAAATTCAGAAGTTATTGACGGATTTTCTCCAAATTTTGAAACTTCCACTTCCTGGGGCTTGAGTTGAAGAATGTCGTTTATTCCAGAATGCTACGCCAATTAGGGGCTTAATTAGCAGGCTGATTAGTATTACTCCAGTACCTCTTGTTTACCTTTGTAGACTGGTTTCAATTCGAGGACGACGGGGGGTAGATGACATCCGGTTGACCGTCGGAGTGGGAAAAGGTCAGAGTTCACCAAATTAAAACGTGGTAAATCATATAAAAATTAATTTCGCGACTTCTAATTATCTCACTGCTATGAAATTACCCTCAAAATACTCGTGAAGATGTGGAGCGTCTAGCAGTATGAAAATCCAGGCTCATCGATGAAAGGTGATTGCTGGGCGGGCGATCAAATACGCGTTGTAAGGCTTACTTGGGTATTCGAAGCGTAGATGAAGCAATTAATCTGTAATTAATTAAACGGTGGACCAATCTTGAAAATTTTGCATCGATGTGCTCCTTAAGATGTTGGCTATCCACTGCAGGTGATTTTAGCTAGATGCGCTGCGTATTTCCGCGAATGCTGGGGTAGAAAACGGAGCAACAAAGGAACGACCTTCACACACGCCGTCAACCTCACAACCTTTTTTTTTTTTTTTTTAATTCTGTATACTATTTGTCACTTAAGGATAACCAGTAAATTTAATGTAGTTAAATAGCAGATATTTGCGGTAATTGGGAGACGAGATAATTAATTATTGCTGCTAATTAAAAAATTAAAGAACAAAAGGCCTACCTTGGCCGTTATGTTTCTTCTGTTTTCATCTGTTGCTTGCACTGCAGGTAATCCAATGTAATCCGATTGAGAAAAACACAGAAATTATAGGTAAACACACTCACACTGCACTGTATAATATCGCAAAAATTGAAGAATTTCTTAAGTCCCGAAAATTGCTGAAGAAATTAGTAAATTCAGAAGTTATTGACGGATTTTCTCCAAATTTTGAAACTTCCACTTCCTGGGGCTTGAGTTGAAGAATGTCGTTTATTCCAGAATGCTACGCCAATTAGGGGCTTAATTAGCAGGCTGATTAGTATTACTCCAGTACCTCTTGTTTACCTTTGTAGACTGGTTTCAATTCGAGGACGACGGGGGGTAGATGACATCCGGTTGACCGTCGGAGTGGGAAAAGGTCAGAGTTCACCAAATTAAAACGTGGTAAATCATATAAAAATTAATTTCGCGACTTCTAATTATCTCACTGCTATGAAATTACCCTCAAAATACTCGTGAAGATGTGGAGCGTCTAGCAGTATAAAAATCCAGGCTCATCGATGAAAGGTGACTGCTGGGCGGGCGATCAAATACGCGTTGTAAGGCTTACTTGGGTATTCGAAGCGTAGATGAAGCAATTAATCTGTAATTAATTAAACGGTGGACCAATCTTAAAAATTTTGCATCGATGTGCTCCTTAAGATGTTGGCTATCCACTGCAGGTGATTTTAGCTAGATGCGCTGCGTATTTCCGCGAATGCTGGGGTAGAAAACGGAGCAACAAAGGAACGACCTTCACACACGCCGTCAACCTCACAACCTTTTTTTTTTTTTTTTTAAAGTCTGTATACTATTTGTCACTTAAGGACGACCAGTAAATTTAATGTAGTTAAATAGCAGATATTTGCGGTAATTGGGAGACGAGATAATTAATTATTGCTGCTAATTAAAAAATTAAAGAACAAAAGGCCTACCTTGGCCGTTATGTTTCTTCTGTTTTCATCTGTTGCTTGCACTGCAGGTAATCCAATGTAATCCGATTGAGAAAAACACAGAAATTATAGGTAAACACACTCACACTGCACTGTATAATATCGCAAAAATTGAAGAATTTCTTAAGTCCCGAAAATTGCTGAAGAAATTAGTAAATTCAGAAGTTATTGACGGATTTTCTCCAAATTTTGAAACTTCCACTTCCTGGGGCTTGAGTTGAAGAATGTCGTTTATTCCAGAATGCTACGCCAATTAGGGGCTTAATTAGCAGGCTGATTAGTATTACTCCAGTACCTCTTGTTTACCTTTGTAGACTGGTTTCAATTCGAGGACAACGGGGGGTAGATGACATCCGGTTGACCGTCGGAGTGGGAAAAGGTCAGAGTTCACCAAATTAAAACGTGGTAAATCATATAAAAATTAATTTCGCGACTTCTAATTATCTCACTGCTATGAAATTACCCTCAAAATACTCGTGAAGATGTGGAGCGTCTAGCAGTATGAAAATCCAGGCTCATCGATGAAATGTGACTGCTGGGCGGGCGATCAAATACGCGTTGTAAGGCTTACTTGGGTATTCGAAGCGTAGATGAAGCAATTAATCTGTAATTAATTAAACGGTGGACCAATCTTGAAAATTTTGCATCGATGTGCTCCTTAAGATGTTGGCTATCCACTGCAGGTGATTTTAGCTAGATGCGCTGCGTATTTTGGCGAATGCTGGGGTAGAAAACGGAGCAACAAAGGAACGACCTTCACACACGCCGTCAACCTCACAACCTTTTTTTTTTTTTTTTTTTTTTTTTTAAAGTCTGTATACTATTTGTCACTTAAGGACGACCAGTAAATTTAATGTAGTTAAATAGCAGATATTTGCGGTAATTGGGAGACGAGATAATTAATTATTGCTGCTAATTAAAAAATTAAAGAACAAAAGGCCTACCTTGGCCGTTATGTTTCTTCTGTTTTCATCTGTTGCTTGCACTGCAGGTAATCCAATGTAATCCGATTGAGAAAAACACAGAAATTATAGGTAAACACACTCACACTGCACTGTATAATATCGCAAAAATTGAAGAATTTCTTAAGTCCCGAAAATTGCTGAAGAAATTAGTAAATTCAGAAGTTATTCACGGATTTTCTCCAAATTTTGAAACTTCCACTTCCTGGGGCTTGAGTTGAAGAATGTCGTTTATTCCAGAATGCTACGCCAATTAGGGGCTTAATTCGCAGGCTGATTAGTATTACTCCAGTACCTCTTGTTTACCTTTGTAGACTGGTTTCAATTCGAGGACGACGGGGGGTAGATGACATCCGGTTGACCGTCGGAGTGGGAAAAGGTCAGAGTTCACCAAATTAAAACGTGGTAAATCATATAAAAATTAATTTCGCGACTTCTAATTATCTCACTGCTATGAAATTACCCTCAAAATACTCGTGAAGATGTGGAGCGTCCAGCAGTATGAAAATCCAGGCTCATCGATGAAAGGTGACTGCTGGGCGGGCGATCAAATACGCGTTGTAAGGCTTACTTGGGTATTCGAAGCGTAGATGAAGCAATTAATCTGTAATTAATTAAACGGTGGACCAATCTTGAAAATTTTGCATCGATGTGCTCCTTAAGATGTTGGCTATCCACTGCAGGTGATTTTAGCTAGATGCGCTGCGTATTTCCGCGAATGCTGGGGTAGAAAACGGAGCAACAAAGGAACGACCTTCACACACGCCGTCAACCTCACAACCTTTTTTTTTTTTTTTCTTTTTTTTTTTTAAGTCTGTATACTATTTGTCACTTAAGGATGACCAGTAAATTTAATGTAGTTAAATAGCAGATATTTGCGGTAATTGGGAGACGAGATAATTAATTATTGCTGCTAATTAAAAAATTAAAGAACAAAAGGCCTACCTTGGCCGTTATGTTTCTTCTGTTTTCATCTGTTGCTTGCACTGTAGGTAATCCAATGTAATCCGATTGAGAAAAACACAGAAATTATAGGTAAACACACTCACACTGCACTGTATAATATCGCAAAAATTGAAGAATTTCTTAAGTCCCGAAAATTGCTGAAGAAATTAGTAAATTCAGAAGTTATTGACGGATTTTCTCCAAATTTTGAAACTTCCACTTCCTGGGGCTTGAGTTGAAGAATGTCGTTTATTCCAGAATGCTACGCCAATTAGGGGCTTAATTAGCAGGCTGATTAGTATTACTCCAGTACCTCTTGTTTACCTTTGTAGACTGGTTTCAATTCGAGGACGACGGGGGGTAGATGACATCCGGTTGACCGTCGGAGTGGGAAAAGGTCAGAGTTCACCAAATTAAAACGTGGTAAATCATATAAAAATTAATTTCGCGACTTCTAATTATCTCACTGCTATGAAATTACCCTCAAAATACTCGTGAAGATGTGGAGCGTCTAGCAGTACGAAAATCCAGGCTCATCGATGAAAGGTGACGGCTGGGCAGGCGATCAAATACGCGTTGTAAGGCTTACTTGGGTATTCGAAGCGTAGATGAAGCAATTAATCTGTAATTAATTAAACGGTGGACCAATCTTGAAAATTTTGCATCGATGTGCTCCTTAAGATGTTGGCTATCCACTGCAGGTGATTTTAGCTAGATGCGCTGCGTATTTCCGCGAATGCTGGGGTAGAAAACGGAGCAACAAAGGAACGACCTTCACACACGCCGTCAACCTCACAACCTTTTTTTTTTTTTTTTTTTTTTTTTTTTTTTTTTTTTTTAAAGTCTGTATACTATTTGTCACTTAAGGACGACCAGTAAATTTAATGTAGTTAAATAGCAGATATTTGCGGTAATTGGGAGACGAGATAATTAATTATTGCTGCTAATTAAAAAATTAAAGAACAAAAGGCCTACCTTGGCCGTTATGTTTCTTCTGTTTTCATCTGTTGCTTGCACTGCAGGTAATCCAATGTAATCCGATTGAGAAAAACACAGAAATTATAGGTAAACACACTCACACTGCACTGTATAATATCGCAAAAATTGAAGAATTTCTTAAGTCCCGAAAATTGCTGAAGAAATTAGTAAATTCAGAAGTTATTGACGGATTTTCTCCAAATTTTGAAACTTCCACTTCCTGGGGCTTGAGTTGAAGAATGTCGTTTATTCCAGAATGCTACGCCAATTAGGGGCTTAATTCGCAGGCTGATTAGTATTACTCCAGTACCTCTTGTTTACCTTTGTAGACTGGTTTCAATTCGAGGACGACGGGGGGTAGATGACATCCGGTTGACCGTCGGAGTGGGAAAAGGTCAGAGTTCACCAAATTAAAACGTGGAAAATCATATAAAAATTAATTTCGCGACTTCTAATTATCTCACTGCTATGAAATTACCCTCAAAATACTCGTGAAGATGTGGAGCGTCCAGCAGTATAAAAATCCAGGCTCATCGATGAAAGGTGACTGCTGGGCGGGCGATCAAATACGCGTTGTAAGGCTTACTTGGGTATTCGAAGCGTAGATGAAGCAATTAATCTGTAATTAATTAAACGGTGGACCAATCTTGAAAATTTTGCATCGATGTGCTCCTTAAGATGTTGGCTATCCACTGCAGGTGATTTTAGCTAGATGCGCTGCGTATTTCCGCGAATGCTGGGGTAGAAAACGGAGCAACAAAGGAACGACCTTCACACACGCCGTCAACCTCACAACCTTTTTTTTTTTTTTTTTTCTTTTTTTTTTTTTAAGTCTGTATACTATTTGTCACTTAAGGATGACCAGTAAATTTAATGTAGTTAAATAGCAGATATTTGCGGTAATTGGGAGACGAGATAATTAATTATTGCTGCTAATTAAAAAATTAAAGAACAAAAGGCCTACCTTGGCCGTTATGTTTCTTCTGTTTTCATCTGTTGCTTGCACTGTAGGTAATCCAATGTAATCCGATTGAGAAAAACACAGAAATTATAGGTAAACACACTCACACTGCACTGTATAATATCGCAAAAATTGAAGAATTTCTTAAGTCCCGAAAATTGCTGAAGAAATTAGTAAATTCAGAAGTTATTGACGGATTTTCTCCAAATTTTGAAACTTCCACTTCCTGGGGCTTGAGTTGAAGAATGTCGTTTATTCCAGAATGCTACGCCAATTAGGGGCTTAATTAGCAGGCTGATTAGTATTACTCCAGTACCTCTTGTTTACCTTTGTAGACTGGTTTCAATTCGAGGACGACGGGGGGTAGATGACATCCGGTTGACCGTCGGAGTGGGAAAAGGTCAGAGTTCACCAAATTAAAACGTGGTAAATCATATAAAAATTAATTTCGCGACTTCTAATTATCTCACTGCTATGAAATTACCCTCAAAATACTCGTGAAGATGTGGAGCGTGTAGCAGTACGAAAATCCAGGCTCATCGATGAAAGGTGACGGCTGGGCAGGCGATCAAATACGCGTTGTAAGGCTTACTTGGGTATTCGAAGCGTAGATGAAGCAATTAATCTGTAATTAATTAAACGGTGGACCAATCTTGAAAATTTTGCATCGATGTGCTCCTTAAGATGTTGGCTATCCACTGCAGGTGATTTTAGCTAGATGCGCTGCGTATTTCCGCGAATGCTGGGGTAGAAAACGGAGCAACAAAGGAACGACCTTCACACACGCCGTCAACCTCACAACCTTTTTTTTTTTTTTTTTTTTTTTTTTTTTTTTTTTTTTTAAAGTCTGTATACTATTTGTCACTTAAGGACGACCAGTAAATTTAATGTAGTTAAATAGCAGATATTTGCGGTAATTGGGAGACGAGATAATTAATTATTGCTGCTAATTAAAAAATTAAAGAACAAAAGGCCTACCTTGGCCGTTATGTTTCTTCTGTTTTCATCTGTTGCTTGCACTGCAGGTAATCCAATGTAATCCGATTGAGAAAAACACAGAAATTATAGGTAAACACACTCACACTGCACTGTATAATATCGCAAAAATTGAAGAATTTCTTAAGTCCCGAAAATTGCTGAAGAAATTAGTAAATTCAGAAGTTATTGACGGATTTTCTCCAAATTTTGAAACTTCCACTTCCTGGGGCTTGAGTTGAAGAATGTCGTTTATTCCAGAATGCTACGCCAATTAGGGGCTTAATTAGCAGGCTGATTAGTATTACTCCAGTACCTCTTGTTTACCTTTGTAGACTGGTTTCAATTCGAGGACGACGGGGGGTAGATGACATCCGGTTGACCGTCGGAGTGGGAAAAGGTCAGAGTTCACCAAATTAAAACGTGGTAAATCATATAAAAATTAATTTCGCGACTTCTAATTATCTCACTGCTATGAAATTACCCTCAAAATACTCGTGAAGATGTGGAGCGTCTAGCAGTATGAAAATCCAGGCTCATCGATGAAAGGTGACTGCTGGGCGGGCGATCAAATACGCGTTGTAAGGCTTCCTTGGGTATTCGAAGCGTAGATGAAGCAATTAATCTGTAATTAATTAAACGGTGGACCAATCTTGAAAATTTTGCATCGATGTGCTCCTTAAGATGTTGGCTATCCACTGCAGGTGATTTTAGCTAGATGCGCTGCGTATTTCCGCGAATGCTGGGGTAGAAAACGGAGCAACAAAGGAACGACCTTCACACACGCCGTCAACCTCACAACCTTTTTTTTTTTTTTCTTTTTTTTTTTAAGTCTGTATACTATTTGTCACTTAAGGACGACCAGTAAATTTAATGTAGTTAAATAGCAGATATTTGCGGTAATTGGGAGACGAGATAATTAATTATTGCTGCTAATTAAAAAATTAAAGAACAAAAGGCCTACCTTGGCCGTTATGTTTCTTCTGTTTTCATCTGTTGCTTGCACTGCAGGTAATCCAATGTAATCCGATTGAGAAAAACACAGAAATTATAGGTAAACACACTCACACTGCACTGTATAATATCGCAAAAATTGAAGAATTTCTTAAGTCCCGAAAATTGCTGAAGAAATTAGTAAATTCAGAAGTTATTGACGGATTTTCTCCAAATTTTGAAACTTCCACTTCCTGGGGCTTGAGTTGAAGAATGTCGTTTATTCCAGAATGCTACGCCAATTAGGGGCTTAATTCGCAGGCTGATTAGTATTACTCCAGTACCTCTTGTTTACCTTTGTAGACTGGTTTCAATTCGAGGACGACGGGGGGTAGATGACATCCGGTTGACCGTCGGAGTGGGAAAAGGTCAGAGTTCACCAAATTAAAACGTGGTAAATCATATAAAAATTAATTTCGCGACTTCTAATTATCTCACTGCTATGAAATTACCCTCAAAATACTCGTGAAGATGTGAAGCGTCCAGCAGTATGAAAATCCAGGCTCATCGATGAAAGGTGACTGCTGGGCGGGCGATCAAATACGCGTTGTAAGGCTTACTTGGGTATTCGAAGCGTAGATGAAGCAATTAATCTGTAATTAATTAAACGGTGGACCAATCTTGAAAATTTTGCATCGATGTGCTCCTTAAGATGTTGGCTATCCACTGCAGGTGATTTTAGCTAGATGCGCTGCGTATTTCCGCGAATGCTGGGGTAGAAAACGGAGCAACAAAGGAACGACCTTCACACACGCCGTCAACCTCACAACCTTTTTTTTTTTTTTTTCTTTTTTTTTTTTTAAGTCTGTATACTATTTGTCACTTAAGGATGACCAGTAAATTTAATGTAGTTAAATAGCAGATATTTGCGGTAATTGGGAGACGAGATAATTAATTATTGCTGCTAATTAAAAAATTAAAGAACAAAAGGCCTACCTTGGCCGTTATGTTTCTTCTGTTTTCATCTGTTGCTTGCACTGTAGGTAATCCAATGTAATCCGATTGAGAAAAACACAGAAATTATAGGTAAACACACTCACACTGCACTGTATAATATCGCAAAAATTGAAGAATTTCTTAAGTCCCGAAAATTGCTGAAGAAATTAGTAAATTCAGAAGTTATTGACGGATTTTCTCCAAATTTTGAAACTTCCACTTCCTGGGGCTTGAGTTGAAGAATGTCGTTTATTCCAGAATGCTACGCCAATTAGGGGCTTAATTAGCAGGCTGATTAGTATTACTCCAGTACCTCTTGTTTACCTTTGTAGACTGGTTTCAATTCGAGGACGACGGGGGGTAGATGACATCCGGTTGACCGTCGGAGTGGGAAAAGGTCAGAGTTCACCAAATTAAAACGTGGTAAATCATATAAAAATTAATTTCGCGACTTCTAATTATCTCACTGCTATGAAATTACCCTCAAAATACTCGTGAAGATGTGGAGCGTCTAGCAGTACGAAAATCCAGGCTCATCGATGAAAGGTGACGGCTGGGCAGGCGATCAAATACGCGTTGTAAGGCTTACTTGGGTATTCGAAGCGTAGATGAAGCAATTAATCTGTAATTAATTAAACGGTGGACCAATCTTGAAAATTTTGCATCGATGTGCTCCTTAAGATGTTGGCTATCCACTGCAGGTGATTTTAGCTAGATGCGCTGCGTATTTCCGCGAATGCTGGGGTAGAAAACGGAGCAACAAAGGAACGACCTTCACACACGCCGTCAACCTCACAACCTTTTTTTTTTTTTTTTTTTTTTTTTTTAAAGTCTGTATACTATTTGTCACTTAAGGACGACCAGTAAATTTAATGTAGTTAAATAGCAGATATTTGCGGTAATTGGGAGACGAGATAATTAATTATTGCTGCTAATTAAAAAATTAAAGAACAAAAGGCCTACCTTGGCCGTTATGTTTCTTCTGTTTTCATCTGTTGCTTGCACTGCAGGTAATCCAATGTAATCCGATTGAGAAAAACACAGAAATTATAGGTAAACACACTCACACTGCACTGTATAATATCGCAAAAATTGAAGAATTTCTTAAGTCCCGAAAATTGCTGAAGAAATTAGTAAATTCAGAAGTTATTGACGGATTTTCTCCAAATTTTGAAACTTCCACTTCCTGGGGCTTGAGTTGAAGAATGTCGTTTATTCCAGAATGCTACGCCAATTAGGGGCTTAATTCGCAGGCTGATTAGTATTACTCCAGTACCTCTTGTTTACCTTTGTAGACTGGTTTCAATTCGAGGACGACGGGGGGTAGATGACATCCGGTTGACCGTCGGAGTGGGAAAAGGTCAGAGTTCACCAAATTAAAACGTGGAAAATCATATAAAAATTAATTTCGCGACTTCTAATTATCTCACTGCTATGAAATTACCCTCAAAATACTCGTGAAGATGTGGAGCGTCCAGCAGTATAAAAATCCAGGCTCATCGATGAAAGGTGACTGCTGGGCGGGCGATCAAATACGCGTTGTAAGGCTTACTTGGGTATTCGAAGCGTAGATGAAGCAATTAATCTGTAATTAATTAAACGGTGGACCAATCTTGAAAATTTTGCATCGATGTGCTGCTTAAGATGTTGGCTATCCACTGCAGGTGATTTTAGCTAGATGCGCTGCGTATTTCCGCGAATGCTGGGGTAGAAAACGGAGCAACAAAGGAACGACCTTCACACACGCCGTCAACCTCACAACCTTTTTTTTTTTTTTTTTTCTTTTTTTTTTTTTAAGTCTGTATACTATTTGTCACTTAAGGATGACCAGTAAATTTAATGTAGTTAAATAGCAGATATTTGCGGTAATTGGGAGACGAGATAATTAATTATTGCTGCTAATTAAAAAATTAAAGAACAAAAGGCCTACCTTGGCCGTTATGTTTCTTCTGTTTTCATCTGTTGCTTGCACTGTAGGTAATCCAATGTAATCCGATTGAGAAAAACACAGAAATTATAGGTAAACACACTCACACTGCACTGTATAATATCGCAAAAATTGAAGAATTTCTTAAGTCCCGAAAATTGCTGAAGAAATTAGTAAATTCAGAAGTTATTGACGGATTTTCTCCAAATTTTGAAACTTCCACTTCCTGGGGCTTGAGTTGAAGAATGTCGTTTATTCCAGAATGCTACGCCAATTAGGGGCTTAATTAGCAGGCTGATTAGTATTACTCCAGTACCTCTTGTTTACCTTTGTAGACTGGTTTCAATTCGAGGACGACGGGGGGTAGATGACATCCGGTTGACCGTCGGAGTGGGAAAAGGTCAGAGTTCACCAAATTAAAACGTGGTAAATCATATAAAAATTAATTTCGCGACTTCTAATTATCTCACTGCTATGAAATTACCCTCAAAATACTCGTGAAGATGTGGAGCGTGTAGCAGTACGAAAATCCAGGCTCATCGATGAAAGGTGACGGCTGGGCAGGCGATCAAATACGCGTTGTAAGGCTTACTTGGGTATTCGAAGCGTAGATGAAGCAATTAATCTGTAATTAATTAAACGGTGGACCAATCTTGAAAATTTTGCATCGATGTGCTCCTTAAGATGTTGGCTATCCACTGCAGGTGATTTTAGCTAGATGCGCTGCGTATTTCCGCGAATGCTGGGGTAGAAAACGGAGCAACAAAGGAACGACCTTCACACACGCCGTCAACCTCACAACCTTTTTTTTTTTTTTTTTTTTTTTTTTTTTTTTTTTTTTAAAGTCTGTATACTATTTGTCACTTAAGGACGACCAGTAAATTTAATGTAGTTAAATAGCAGATATTTGCGGTAATTGGGAGACGAGATAATTAATTATTGCTGCTAATTAAAAAATTAAAGAACAAAAGGCCTACCTTAGCCGTTATGTTTCTTCTGTTTTCATCTGTTGCTTGCACTGCAGGTAATCCAATGTAATCCGATTGAGAAAAACACAGAAATTATAGGTAAACACACTCACACTGCACTGTATAATATCGCAAAAATTGAAGAATTTCTTAAGTCCCGAAAATTGCTGAAGAAATTAGTAAATTCAGAAGTTATTGACGGATTTTCTCCAAATTTTGAAACTTCCACTTCCTGGGGCTTGAGTTGAAGAATGTCGTTTATTCCAGAATGCTACGCCAATTAGGGGCTTAATTAGCAGGCTGATTAGTATTACTCCAGTACCTCTTGTTTACCTTTGTAGACTGGTTTCAATTCGAGGACGACGGGGGGTAGATGACATCCGGTTGACCGTCGGAGTGGGAAAAGGTCAGAGTTCACCAAATTAAAACGTGGTAAATCATATAAAAATTAATTTCGCGACTTCTAATTATCTCACTGCTATGAAATTACCCTCAAAATACTCGTGAAGATGTGGAGCGTCTAGCAGTATGAAAATCCAGGCTCATCGATGAAAGGTGACTGCTGGGCGGGCGATCAAATACGCGTTGTAAGGCTTCCTTGGGTATTCGAAGCGTAGATGAAGCAATTAATCTGTAATTAATTAAACGGTGGACCAATCTTGAAAATTTTGCATCGATGTGCTCCTTAAGATGTTGGCTATCCACTGCAGGTGATTTTAGCTAGATGCGCTGCGTATTTCCGCGAATGCTGGGGTAGAAAACGGAGCAACAAAGGAACGACCTTCACACACGCCGTCAACCTCACAACCTTTTTTTTTTTTTTCTTTTTTTTTTTAAGTCTGTATACTATTTGTCACTTAAGGACGACCAGTAAATTTAATGTAGTTAAATAGCAGATATTTGCGGTAATTGGGAGACGAGATAATTAATTATTGCTGCTAATTAAAAAATTAAAGAACAAAAGGCCTACCTTGGCCGTTATGTTTCTTCTGTTTTCATCTGTTGCTTGCACTGCAGGTAATCCAATGTAATCCGATTGAGAAAAACACAGAAATTATAGGTAAACACACTCACACTGCACTGTATAATATCGCAAAAATTGAAGAATTTCTTAAGTCCCGAAAATTGCTGAAGAAATTAGTAAATTCAGAAGTTATTGACGGATTTTCTCCAAATTTTGAAACTTCCACTTCCTGGGGCTTGAGTTGAAGAATGTCGTTTATTCCAGAATGCTACGCCAATTAGGGGCTTAATTCGCAGGCTGATTAGTATTACTCCAGTACCTCTTGTTTACCTTTGTAGACTGGTTTCAATTCGAGGACGACGGGGGGTAGATGACATCCGGTTGACCGTCGGAGTGGGAAAAGGTCAGAGTTCACCAAATTAAAACGTGGTAAATCATATAAAAATTAATTTCGCGACTTCTAATTATCTCACTGCTATGAAATTACCCTCAAAATACTCGTGAAGATGTGAAGCGTCCAGCAGTATGAAAATCCAGGCTCATCGATGAAAGGTGACTGCTGGGCGGGCGATCAAATACGCGTTGTAAGGCTTACTTGGGTATTCGAAGCGTAGATGAAGCAATTAATCTGTAATTAATTAAACGGTGGACCAATCTTGAAAATTTTGCATCGATGTGCTCCTTAAGATGTTGGCTATCCACTGCAGGTGATTTTAGCTAGATGCGCTGCGTATTTCCGCGAATGCTGGGGTAGAAAACGGAGCAACAAAGGAACGACCTTCACACACGCCGTCAACCTCACAACCTTTTTTTTTTTTTTTTTCTTTTTTTTTTTTTAAGTCTGTATACTATTTGTCACTTAAGGATGACCAGTAAATTTAATGTAGTTAAATAGCAGATATTTGCGGTAATTGGGAGACGAGATAATTAATTATTGCTGCTAATTAAAAAATTAAAGAACAAAAGGCCTACCTTGGCCGTTATGTTTCTTCTGTTTTCATCTGTTGCTTGCACTGTAGGTAATCCAATGTAATCCGATTGAGAAAAACACAGAAATTATAGGTAAACACACTCACACTGCACTGTATAATATCGCAAAAATTGAAGAATTTCTTAAGTCCCGAAAATTGCTGAAGAAATTAGTAAATTCAGAAGTTATTGACGGATTTTCTCCAAATTTTGAAACTTCCACTTCCTGGGGCTTGAGTTGAAGAATGTCGTTTATTCCAGAATGCTACGCCAATTAGGGGCTTAATTAGCAGGCTGATTAGTATTACTCCAGTACCTCTTGTTTACCTTTGTAGACTGGTTTCAATTCGAGGACGACGGGGGGTAGATGACATCCGGTTGACCGTCGGAGTGGGAAAAGGTCAGAGTTCACCAAATTAAAACGTGGTAAATCATATAAAAATTAATTTCGCGACTTCTAATTATCTCACTGCTATGAAATTACCCTCAAAATACTCGTGAAGATGTGGAGCGTCTAGCAGTACGAAAATCCAGGCTCATCGATGAAAGGTGACGGCTGGGCAGGCGATCAAATACGCGTTGTAAGGCTTACTTGGGTATTCGAAGCGTAGATGAAGCAATTAATCTGTAATTAATTAAACGGTGGACCAATCTTGAAAATTTTGCATCGATGTGCTCCTTAAGATGTTGGCTATCCACTGCAGGTGATTTTAGCTAGATGCGCTGCGTATTTCCGCGAATGCTGGGGTAGAAAACGGAGCAACAAAGGAACGACCTTCACACACGCCGTCAACCTCACAACCTTTTTTTTTTTTTTTTTTTTTTTTTTTTTTTTTTTTTTTTTAAAGTCTGTATACTATTTGTCACTTAAGGATGACCAGTAAATTTAATGTAGTTAAATAGCAGATATTTGCGGTAATTGGGAGACGAGATAATTAATTATTGCTGCTAATTAAAAAATTAAAGAACAAAAGGCCTACCTTGGCCGTTATGTTTCTTCTGTTTTCATCTGTTGCTTGCACTGTAGGTAATCCAATGTAATCCGATTGAGAAAAACACAGAAATTATAGGTAAACACACTCACACTGCACTGTATAATATCGCAAAAATTGAAGAATTTCTTAAGTCCCGAAAATTGCTGAAGAAATTAGTAAATTCAGAAGTTATTGACGGATTTTCTCCAAATTTTGAAACTTCCACTTCCTGGGGCTTGAGTTGAAGAATGTCGTTTATTCCAGAATGCTACGCCAATTAGGGGCTTAATTAGCAGGCTGATTAGTATTACTCCAGTACCTCTTGTTTACCTTTGTAGACTGGTTTCAATTCGAGGACGACGGGGGGTAGATGACATCCGGTTGACCGTCGGAGTGGGAAAAGGTCAGAGTTCACCAAATTAAAACGTGGTAAATCATATAAAAATTAATTTCGCGACTTCTAATTATCTCACTGCTATGAAATTACCCTCAAAATACTCGTGAAGATGTGGAGCGTCTAGCAGTATGAAAATCCAGGCTCATCGATGAAAGGTGATTGCTGGGCGGGCGATCAAATACGCGTTGTAAGGCTTACTTGGGTATTCGAAGCGTAGATGAAGCAATTAATCTGTAATTAATTAAACGGTGGACCAATCTTGAAAATTTTGCATCGATGTGCTCCTTAAGATGTTGGCTATCCACTGCAGGTGATTTTAGCTAGATGCGCTGCGTATTTCCGCGAATGCTGGGGTAGAAAACGGAGCAACAAAGGATCGACCTTCACACACGCCGTCAACCTCACAACCTTTTTTTTTTTTTTTTTAAAGTCTGTATACTATTTGTCACTTAAGGATGACCAGTAAATTTAATGTAGTTAAATAGCAGATATTTGCGGTAATTGGGAGACGAGATAATTAATTATTGCTGCTAATTAAAAAATTAAAGAACAAAAGGCCTACCTTGGCCGTTATGTTTCTTCTGTTTTCATCTGTTGCTTGCACTGCAGGTAATCCAATGTAATCCGATTGAGAAAAACACAGAAATTATAGGTAAACACACTCACACTGCACTGTATAATATCGCAAAAATTGAAGAATTTCTTAAGTCCCGAAAATTGCTGAAGAAATTAGTAAATTCAGAAGTTATTGACGGATTTTCTCCAAATTTTGAAACTTCCACTTCCTGGGGCTTGAGTTGAAGAATGTCGTTTATTCCAGAATGCTACGCCAATTAGGGGCTTAATTCGCAGGCTGATTAGTATTACTCCAGTACCTCTTGTTTACCTTTGTAGACTGGTTTCAATTCGAGGACGACGGGGGGTAGATGACATCCGGTTGACCGTCGGAGTGGGAAAAGGTCAGAGTTCACCAAATTAAAACGTGGTAAATCATATAAAAATTAATTTCGCGACTTCTAATTATCTCACTGCTATGAAATTACCCTCAAAATACTCGTGAAGATGTGGAGCGTCTAGCAGTACGAAAATCCAGGCTCATCGATGAAAGGTGACGGCTGGGCAGGCGATCAAATACGCGTTGTAAGGCTTACTTGGGTATTCGAAGCGTAGATGAAGCAATTAATCTGTAATTAATTAAACGGTGGACCAATCTTGAAAATTTTGCATCGATGTGCTCCTTAAGATGTTGGCTATCCACTGCAGGTGATTTTAGCTAGATGCGCTGCGTATTTCCGCGAATGCTGGGGTAGAAAACGGAGCAACAAAGGAACGACCTTCACACACGCCGTCAACCTCACAACCTTTTTTTTTTTTTTTTTTTTTTTTTTTTTTTTTTTTTTTTAAAGTCTGTATACTATTTGTCACTTAAGGACGACCAGTAAATTTAATGTAGTTAAATAGCAGATATTTGCGGTAATTGGGAGACGAGATAATTAATTATTGCTGCTAATTAAAAAATTAAAGAACAAAAGGCCTACCTTGGCCGTTATGTTTCTTCTGTTTTCATCTGTTGCTTGCACTGCAGGTAATCCAATGTAATCCGATTGAGAAAAACACAGAAATTATAGGTAAACACACTCACACTGCACTGTATAATATCGCAAAAATTGAAGAATTTCTTAAGTCCCGAAAATTGCTGAAGAAATTAGTAAATTCAGAAGTTATTGACGGATTTTCTCCAAATTTTGAAACTTCCACTTCCTGGGGCTTGAGTTGAAGAATGTCGTTTATTCCAGAATGCTACGCCAATTAGGGGCTTAATTAGCAGGCTGATTAGTATTACTCCAGTACCTCTTGTTTACCTTTGTAGACTGGTTTCAATTCGAGGACGACGGGGGGTAGATGACATCCGGTTGACCGTCGGAGTGGGAAAAGGTCAGAGTTCACCAAATTAAAACGTGGTAAATCATATAAAAATTAATTTCGCGACTTCTAATTATCTCACTGCTATGAAATTACCCTCAAAATACTCGTGAAGATGTGGAGCGTCTAGCAGTATGAAAATCCAGGCTCATCGATGAAAGGTGACTGCTGGGCGGGCGATCAAATACGCGTTGTAAGGCTTCCTTGGGTATTCGAAGCGTAGATGAAGCAATTAATCTGTAATTAATTAAACGGTGGACCAATCTTGAAAATTTTGCATCGATGTGCTCCTTAAGATGTTGGCTATCCACTGCAGGTGATTTTAGCTAGATGCACTGCGTATTTCCGCGAATGCTGGGGTAGAAAACGGAGCAACAAAGGAACGACCTTCACACACGCCGTCAACCTCACAACCTTTTTTTTTTTTTCTTTTTTTTTTTAAGTCTGTATACTATTTGTCACTTAAGGATGACCAGTAAATTTAATGTAGTTAAATAGCAGATATTTGCGGTAATTGGGAGACGAGATAATTAATTATTGCTGCTAATTAAAAAATTAAAGAACAAAAGGCCTACCTTGGCCGTTATGTTTCTTCTGTTTTCATCTGTTGCTTGCACTGTAGGTAATCCAATGTAATCCGATTGAGAAAAACACAGAAATTATAGGTAAACACACTCACACTGCACTGTATAATATCGCAAAAATTGAAGAATTTCTTAAGTCCCGAAAATTGCTGAAGAAATTAGTAAATTCAGAAGTTATTGACGGATTTTCTCCAAATTTTGAAACTTCCACTTCCTGGGGCTTGAGTTGAAGAATGTCGTTTATTCCAGAATGCTACGCCAATTAGGGGCTTAATTAGCAGGCTGATTAGTATTACTCCAGTACCTCTTGTTTACCTTTGTAGACTGGTTTCAATTCGAGGACGACGGGGGGTAGATGACATCCGGTTGACCGTCGGAGTGGGAAAAGGTCAGAGTTCACGAAATTAAAACGTGGTAAATCATATAAAAATTAATTTCGCGACTTCTAATTATCTCACTGCTATGAAATTACCCTCAAAATACTCGTGAAGATGTGGAGCGTCTAGCAGTACGAAAATCCAGGCTCATCGATGAAAGGTGACGGCTGGGCAGGCGATCAAATACGCGTTGTAAGGCTTACTTGGGTATTCGAAGCGTAGATGAAGCAATTAATCTGTAATTAATTAAACGTTGGACCAATCTTGAAAATTTTGCATCGATGTGCTCCTTAAGATGTTGGCTATCCACTGCAGGTGATTTTAGCTAGATGCGCTGCGTATTTCCGCGAATGCTGGGGTAGAAAACGGAGCAACAAAGGAACGACCTTCACACACGCCGTCAACCTCACAAACTTTTTCTTTTTTTTTTTTAAAGTCTGTATACTATTTGTCACTTAAGGATGACCAGTAAATTTAATGTAGTTAAATAGCAGATATTTGCGGTAATTGGGAGACGAGATAATTAATTATTGCTGCTAATTAAAAAATTAAAGAACAAAAGGCCTAACTTGGCCGTTATGTTTCTTCTGTTTTCATCTGTTGCTTGTACTGCAGGTAATGCAATGTAATCCGATTGAGAAAAACACAGAAATTATAGGTAAACACACTCACACTGCACTGTATAATATCGCAAAAATTGAAGAATTTCTTAAGTCCCGAAAATTGCTGAAGAAATTAGTAAATTCAGAAGTTATTGACGGATTTTCTCCAAATTTTGAAACTTCCACTTCCTGGGGCTTGAGTTGAAGAATGTCGTTTATTCCAGAATGCTACGCCAATTTGGGGCTTAATTAGCAAGCTGATTAGTATTACTCCAGTACCTCTTGTTTACCTTTGTAGACTGGTTTCAATTCGAGGACGACGGGGGGTAGATGACATCCGGTTGACCGTCGGAGTGGGAAAAGGTCAGAGTTCACCAAATTAAAACGTGGTAAATCATATAAAAATTAATTTCGCGACTTCTAATTATCTCACTGCTATGAAATTACCCTCAAAATACTCGTGAAGATGTGGAGCGTCTAGCAGTATGAAAATCCAGGCTCATCGATGAAAGGTGACTGCTGGGCGGGCGATCAAATACGCGTTGTAAGGCTTCCTTGGGTATTCGAAGCGTAGATGAAGCAATTAATCTGTAATTAATTAAACGGTGGACCAATCTTGAAAATTTTGCATCGATGTGCTCCTTAAGATGTTGGCTATCCACTGCAGGTGATTTTAGCTAGATGCGCTACGTATTTTGGCGAATGCTGGGGTAGAAAACGGAGCAACAAAGGAACGACCTTCACACACGCCGTCAACCTCACAACATTTTTTTTTTTTTTTAAGTCTGTATACTATTTGTCACTTAAGGATAACCAGTAAATTTAATGTAGTTAAATAGCAGATATTTGCGGTAATTGGGAGACGAGATAATTAATTATTGCTGCTAATTAAAAAATTAAAGAACAAAAGGCCTACCTTGGCCGTTATGTTTCTTCTGTTTTCATCTGTTGCTTGCACTGCAGGTAATCCAATGTAATCCGATTGAGAAAAACAGAGAAATTATAGGTAAACACACTCACACTGCACTGTATAATATCGCAAAAATTGAAGAATTTCTTAAGTCCCGAAAATTGCTGAAGAAATTAGTAAATTCAAAAGTTATTGACGGATTTTCTCCAAATTTTGAAACTTCCACTTCCTGGGGCTTGAGTTGAAGAATGTCGTTTATTCCAGAATGCTACGCCAATTAGGGTCTTAATTAGCAGGCTGATTAGTATTACTCCAGTACCTCTTGTTTACCTTTGTAGACTGGTTTCAATTCGAGGACGACGGGGGGTAGATGACATCCGGTTGACCGTCGGAGTGGGAAAAGGTCAGAGTTCACCAAATTAAAACGTGGTAAATCATATAAAAATTAATTTCGCGACTTCTAATTATCTCACTGCTATGAAATTACCCTCAAAATACTCGTGAAGATGTGGAGCGTCTAGCAGTATGAAAATCCAGGCTCATCGATGAAAGGTGATTGCTGGGCGGGCGATCAAATACGCGTTGTAAGGCTTACTTGGGTATTCGAAGCGTAGATGAAGCAATTAATCTGTAATTAATTAAACGGTGGACCAATCTTGAAAATTTTGCATCGATGTGCTCCTTAAGATGTTGGCTATCCACTGCAGGTGATTTTAGCTAGATGCGCTGCGTATTTTGGCGAATGCTGGGGTAGAACACGGAGCAACAAAGGAACGACCTTCACACACGCCGTCAACCTCACAACCTTTTTTTTTTTTTTTTTTTTTTTAAAAGTCTGTATACTATTTGTCACTTAAGGACGACCAGTAAATTTAATGTAGTTAAATAGCAGATATTTGCGGTAATTGGGAGACGAGATAATTAATTATTGCTGCTAATTAAAAAATTAAAGAACAAAAGGCCTACCTTGGCCGTTATGTTTCTTCTGTTTTCATCTGTTGCTTGCACTGCAGGTAATCCAATGTAATCCGATTGAGAAAAACACAGAAATTATAGGTAAACACACTCACACTGCACTGTATAATATCGCAAAAATTGAAGAATTTCTTAAGTCCCGAAAATTGCTGAAGATATTAGTAAATTCAGAAGTTATTCACGGATTTTCTCCAAATTTTGAAACTTCCACTTCCTGGGGCTTGAGTTGAAGAATGTCGTTTATTCCAGAATGCTACGCCAATTAGGGGCTTAATTAGCAGGCTGATTAGTATTACTCCAGTACCTCTTGTTTACCTTTGTAGACTGGTTTCAATTCGAGGACGACGGGGGGTAGATGACATCCGGTTGACCGTCGGAGTGGGAAAAGGTCAGAGTTCACCAAATTAAAACGTGGTAAATCATATAAAAATTAATTTCGCGACTTCTAATTATCTCACTGCTATGAAATTACCCTCAAAATACTCGTGAAGATGTGGAGCGTCTAGCAGTACGAAAATCCAGGCTCATCGATGAAAGGTGACGGCTGGGCAGGCGATCAAATACGCGTTGTAAGGCTTACTTGGGTATTCGAAGCGTAGATGAAGCAATTAATCTGTAATTAATTAAACGGTGGACCAATCTTGAAAATTTTGCATCGATGTGCTCCTTAAGATGTTGGCTATCCACTGCAGGTGATTTTAGCTAGATGCGCTGCGTATTTCCGCGAATGCTGGGGTAGAAAACGGAGCAACAAAGGAACGACCTTCACACACGCCGTCAACCTCACAACCTTTTTTTTTTTTTTTTTTTTTTTTTTTTTTTTTTTTTTTTTTTTAAAGTCTGTATACTATTTGTCACTTAAGGACGACCAGTAAATTTAATGTAGTTAAATAGCAGATATTTGCGGTAATTGGGAGACGAGATAATTAATTATTGCTGCTAATTAAAAAATTAAAGAACAAAAGGCCTACCTTGGCCGTTATGTTTCTTCTGTTTTCATCTGTTGCTTGCACTGCAGGTAATCCAATGTAATCCGATTGAGAAAAACACAGAAATTATAGGTAAACACACTCACACTGCACTGTATAATATCGCAAAAATTGAAGAATTTCTTAAGTCCCGAAAATTGCTGAAGAAATTAGTAAATTCAGAAGTTATTGACGGATTTTCTCCAAATTTTGAAACTTCCACTTCCTGGGGCTTGAGTTGAAGAATGTCGTTTATTCCAGAATGCTACGCCAATTAGGGGCTTAATTAGCAGGCTGATTAGTATTACTCCAGTACCTCTTGTTTACCTTTGTAGACTGGTTTCAATTCGAGGACGACGGGGGGTAGATGACATCCGGTTGACCGTCGGAGTGGGAAAAGGTCAGAGTTCACCAAATTAAAACGTGGTAAATCATATAAAAATTAATTTCGCGACTTCTAATTATCTCACTGCTATGAAATTACCCTCAAAATACTCGTGAAGATGTGGAGCGTCTAGCAGTATGAAAATCCAGGCTCATCGATGAAAGGTGATTGCTGGGCGGGCGATCAAATACGCGTTGTAAGGCTTACTTGGGTATTCGAAGCGTAGATGAAGCAATTAATCTGTAATTAATTAAACGGTGGACCAATCTTGAAAATTTTGCATCGATGTGCTCCTTAAGATGTTGGCTATCCACTGCAGGTGATTTTAGCTAGATGCGCTACGTATTTTGGCGAATGCTGGGGTAGAAAACGGAGCAACAAAGGAACGACCTTCACACACGCCGTCAACCTCACAACATTTTTTTTTTTTTTAAGTCTGTATACTATTTGTCACTTAAGGATAACCAGTAAATTTAATGTAGTTAAATAGCAGATATTTGCGGTAATTGGGAGACGAGATAATTAATTATTGCTGCTAATTAAAAAATTAAAGAACAAAAGGCCTACCTTGGCCGTTATGTTTCTTCTGTTTTCATCTGTTGCTTGCACTGCAGGTAATCCAATGTAATCCGATTGAGAAAAACAGAGAAATTATAGGTAAACACACTCACACTGCACTGTATAATATCGCAAAAATTGAAGAATTTCTTAAGTCCCGAAAATTGCTGAAGAAATTAGTAAATTCAAAAGTTATTGACGGATTTTCTCCAAATTTGGAACTTCCACTTCCTGGGGCTTGAGTTGAAGAATGTCGTTTATTCCAGAATGCTACGCCAATTAGGGTCTTAATTAGCAGGCTGATTAGTATTACTCCAGTACCTCTTGTTTACCTTTGTAGACTGGTTTCAATTCGAGGACGACGGGGGGTAGATGACATCCGGTTGACCGTCGGAGTGGGAAAAGGTCAGAGTTCACCAAATTAAAACGTGGTAAATCATATAAAAATTAATTTCGCGACTTCTAATTATCTCACTGCTATGAAATTACCCTCAAAATACTCGTGAAGATGTGGAGCGTCTAGCAGTATGAAAATCCAGGCTCATCGATGAAAGGTGATTGCTGGGCGGGCGATCAAATACGCGTTGTAAGGCTTACTTGGGTATTCGAAGCGTAGATGAAGCAATTAATCTGTAATTAATTAAACGGTGGACCAATCTTGAAAATTTTGCATCGATGTGCTCCTTAAGATGTTGGCTATCCACTGCAGGTGATTTTAGCTAGATGCGCTGCGTATTTTGGCGAATGCTGGGGTAGAAAACGGAGCAACAAAGGAACGACCTTCACACACGCCGTCAACCTCACAACCTTTTTTTTTTTTTTTTTTTTTTTTAAAAGTCTGTATACTATTTGTCACTTAAGGACGACCAGTAAATTTAATGTAGTTAAATAGCAGATATTTGCGGTAATTGGGAGACGAGATAATTAATTATTGCTGCTAATTAAAAAATTAAAGAACAAAAGGCCTACCTTGGCCGTTATGTTTCTTCTGTTTTCATCTGTTGCTTGCACTGCAGGTAATCCAATGTAATCCGATTGAGAAAAACACAGAAATTATAGGTAAACACACTCACACTGCACTGTATAATATCGCAAAAATTGAAGAATTTCTTAAGTCCCAAAAATTGCTGAAGAAATTAGTAAATTCAGAAGTTATTCACGGATTTTCTCCAAATTTTGAAACTTCCACTTCCTGGGGCTTGAGTTGAAGAATGTCGTTTATTCCAGAATGCTACGCCAATTAGGGGCTTAATTAGCAGGCTGATTAGTATTACTCCAGTACCTCTTGTTTACCTTTGTAGACTGGTTTCAATTCGAGGACGACGGGGGGTAGATGACATCCGGTTGACCGTCGGAGTGGGAAAAGGTCAGAGTTCACCAAATTAAAACGTGGTAAATCATATAAAAATTAATTTCGCGACTTCTAATTATCTCACTGCTATGAAATTACCCTCAAAATACTCGTGAAGATGTGGAGCGTCTAGCAGTATGAAAATCCAGGCTCATCGATGAAAGGTGATTGCTGGGCGGGCGATCAAATACGCGTTGTAAGGCTTACTTGGGTATTCGAAGCGTAGATGAAGCAATTAATCTGTAATTAATTAAACGGTGGACCAATCTTGAAAATTTTGCATCGATGTGCTCCTTAAGATGTTGGCTATCCACTGCAGGTGATTTTAGCTAGATGCGCTGCGTATTTTGGCGAATGCTGGGGTAGAAAACGGAGCAACAAAGGAACGACCTTCACACACGCCGTCAACCTCACAACCTTTTTTTTTTTTTTTTTTTTTTTAAAAGTCTGTATACTATTTGTCACTTAAGGACGACCAGTAAATTTAATGTAGTTAAATAGCAGATATTTGCGGTAATTGGGAGACGAGATAATTAATTATTGCTGCTAATTAAAAAATTAAAGAACAAAAGGCCTACCTTGGCCGTTATGTTTCTTCTGTTTTCATCTGTTGCTTGCACTGCAGGTAATCCAATGTAATCCGATTGAGAAAAACACAGAAATTATAGGTAAACACACTCACACTGCACTGTATAATATCGCAAAAATTGAAGAATTTCTTAAGTCCCGAAAATTGCTGAAGATATTAGTAAATTCAGAAGTTATTCACGGATTTTCTCCAAATTTTGAAACTTCCACTTCCTGGGGCTTGAGTTGAAGAATGTCGTTTATTCCAGAATGCTACGCCAATTAGGGGCTTAATTAGCAGGCTGATTAGTATTACTCCAGTACCTCTTGTTTACCTTTGTAGACTGGTTTCAATTCGAGGACGACGGGGGGTAGATGACATCCGGTTGACCGTCGGAGTGGGAAAAGGTCAGAGTTCACCAAATTAAAACGTGGTAAATCATATAAAAATTAATTTCGCGACTTCTAATTATCTCACTGCTATGAAATTACCCTCAAAATACTCGTGAAGATGTGGAGCGTCTAGCAGTACGAAAATCCAGGCTCATCGATGAAAGGTGACGGCTGGGCAGGCGATCAAATACGCGTTGTAAGGCTTACTTGGGTATTCGAAGCGTAGATGAAGCAATTAATCTGTAATTAATTAAACGGTGGACCAATCTTGAAAATTTTGCATCGATGTGCTCCTTAAGATGTTGGCTATCCACTGCAGGTGATTTTAGCTAGATGCGCTGCGTATTTCCGCGAATGCTGGGGTAGAAAACGGAGCAACAAAGGAACGACCTTCACACACGCCGTCAACCTCACAACCTTTTTTTTTTTTTTTTTTTTTTTTTTAAAGTCTGTATACTATTTGTCACTTAAGGACGACCAGTAAATTTAATGTAGTTAAATAGCAGATATTTGCGGTAATTGGGAGACGAGATAATTAATTATTGCTGCTAATTAAAAAATTAAAGAACAAAAGGCCTACCTTGGCCGTTATGTTTCTTCTGTTTTCATCTGTTGCTTGCACTGCAGGTAATCCAATGTAATCCGATTGAGAAAAACACAGAAATTATAGGTAAACACACTCACACTGCACTGTATAATATCGCAAAAATTGAAGAATTTCTTAAGTCCCGAAAATTGCTGAAGAAATTAGTAAATTCAGAAGTTATTGACGGATTTTCTCCAAATTTTGAAACTTCCACTTCCTGGGGCTTGAGTTGAAGAATGTCGTTTATTCCAGAATGCTACGCCAATTAGGGGCTTAATTAGCAGGCTGATTAGTATTACTCCAGTACCTCTTGTTTACCTTTGTAGACTGGTTTCAATTCGAGGACGACGGGGGGTAGATGACATCCGGTTGACCGTCGGAGTGGGAAAAGGTCAGAGTTCACGAAATTAAAACGTGGTAAATCATATAAAAATTAATTTCGCGACTTCTAATTATCTCACTGCTATGAAATTACCCTCAAAATACTCGTGAAGATGTGGAGCGTCTAGCAGTACGAAAATCCAGGCTCATCGATGAAAGGTGACGGCTGGGCAGGCGATCAAATACGCGTTGTAAGGCTTACTTGGGTATTCGAAGCGTAGATGAAGCAATTAATCTGTAATTAATTAAACGTTGAACCAATCTTGAAAATTTTGAATCGATGTGCTCCTTAAGATGTTGGCTATCCACTGCAGGTGATTTTAGCTAGATGCGCTGCGTATTTCCGCGAATGCTGGGGTAGAAAACGGAGCAACAAAGGAACGACCTTCACACACGCCGTCAACCTCACAACCTTTTTCTTTTTTTTTTTTAAAGTCTGTATACTATTTGTCACTTAAGGATGACCAGTAAATTTAATGTAGTTAAATAGCAGATATTTGCGGTAATTGGGAGACGAGATAATTAATTATTGCTGCTAATTAAAAAATTAAAGAACAAAAGGCCTACCTTGGCCGTTATGTTTCTTCTGTTTTCATCTGTTGCTTGCACTGCAGGTAATCCAATGTAATCCGATTGAGAAAAACAGAGAAATTATAGGTAAACACACTCACACTGCACTGTATAATATCGCAAAAATTGAAGAATTTCTTAAGTCCCGAAAATTGCTGAAGAAATTAGTAAATTCAAAAGTTATTGACGGATTTTCTCCAAATTTTGAAACTTCCACTTCCTGGGGCTTGAGTTGAAGAATGTCGTTTATTCCAGAATGCTACGCCAATTAGGGTCTTAATTAGCAGGCTGATTAGTATTACTCCAGTACCTCTTGTTTACCTTTGTAGACTGGTTTCAATTCGAGGACGACGGGGGGTAGATGACATCCGGTTGACCGTCGGAGTGGGAAAAGGTCAGAGTTCACCAAATTAAAACGTGGTAAATCATATAAAAATTAATTTCGCGACTTCTAATTATCTCACTGCTATGAAATTACCCTCAAAATACTCGTGAAGATGTGGAGCGTCTAGCAGTATGAAAATCCAGGCTCATCGATGAAAGGTGATTGCTGGGCGGGCGATCAAATACGCGTTGTAAGGCTTACTTGGGTATTCGAAGCGTAGATGAAGCAATTAATCTGTAATTAATTAAACGGTGGACCAATCTTGAAAATTTTGCATCGATGTGCTCCTTAAGATGTTGGCTATCCACTGCAGGTGATTTTAGCTAGATGCGCTGCGTATTTTGGCGAATGCTGGGGTAGAAAACGGAGCAACAAAGGAACGACCTTCACACACGCCGTCAACCTCACAACCTTTTTTTTTTTTTTTTTTTTTTTTAAAGTCTGTATACTATTTGTCACTTAAGGACGACCAGTAAATTTAATGTAGTTAAATAGCAGATATTTGCGGTAATTGGGAGACGAGATAATTAATTATTGCTGCTAATTAAAAAATTAAAGAACAAAAGGCCTACCTTGGCCGTTATGTTTCTTCTGTTTTCATCTGTTGCTTGCACTGCAGGTAATCCAATGTAATCCGATTGAGAAAAACACAGAAATGATAGGTAAACACACTCACACTGCACTGTATAATATCGCAAAAATTGAAGAATTTCTTAAGTCCCGAAAATTGCTGAAGAAATTAGTAAATTCAGAAGTTATTCACGGATTTTCTCCAAATTTTGAAACTTCCACTTCCTGGGGCTTGAGTTGAAGAATGTCGTTTATTCCAGAATGCTACGCCAATTAGGGGCTTAATTAGCAGGCTGATTAGTATTACTCCAGTACCTCTTGTTTACCTTTGTAGACTGGTTTCAATTCGAGGACGACGGGGGGTAGATGACATCCGGTTGACCGTCGGAGTGGGAAAAGGTCAGAGTTCACCAAATTAAAACGTGGTAAATCATATAAAAATTAATTTCGCGACTTCTAATTATCTCACTGCTATGAAATTACCCTCAAAATACTCGTGAAGATGTGGAGCGTCTAGCAGTATGAAAATCCAGGCTCATCGATGAAAGGTGATTGCTGGGCGGGCGATCAAATACGCGTTGTAAGGCTTACTTGGGTATTCGAAGCGTAGATGAAGCAATTAATCTGTAATTAATTAAACGGTGGACCAATCTTGAAAATTTTGCATCGATGTGCTCCTTAAGATGTTGGCTATCCACTGCAGGTGATTTTAGCTAGATGCGCTGCGTATTTTGGCGAATGCTGGGGTAGAAAACGGAGCAACAAAGGAACGACCTTCACACACGCCGTCAACCTCACAACCTTTTTTTTTTTTTTTTTTTTTAAAAGTCTGTATACTATTTGTCACTTAAGGACGACCAGTAAATTTAATGTAGTTAAATAGCAGATATTTGCGGTAATTGGGAGACGAGATAATTAATTATTGCTGCTAATTAAAAAATTAAAGAACAAAAGGCCTACCTTGGCCGTTATGTTTCTTCTGTTTTCATCTGTTGCTTGCACTGCAGGTAATCCAATGTAATCCGATTGAGAAAAACACAGAAATTATAGGTAAACACACTCACACTGCACTGTATAATATCGCAAAAATTGAAGAATTTCTTAAGTCCCGAAAATTGCTGAAGATATTAGTAAATTCAGAAGTTATTCACGGATTTTCTCCAAATTTTGAAACTTCCACTTCCTGGGGCTTGAGTTGAAGAATGTCGTTTATTCCAGAATGCTACGCCAATTAGGGGCTTAATTAGCAGGCTGATTAGTATTACTCCAGTACCTCTTGTTTACCTTTGTAGACTGGTTTCAATTCGAGGACGACGGGGGGTAGATGACATCCGGTTGACCGTCGGAGTGGGAAAAGGTCAGAGTTCACCAAATTAAAACGTGGTAAATCATATAAAAATTAATTTCGCGACTTCTAATTATCTCACTGCTATGAAATTACCCTCAAAATACTCGTGAAGATGTGGAGCGTCTAGCAGTACGAAAATCCAGGCTCATCGATGAAAGGTGACGGCTGGGCAGGCGATCAAATACGCGTTGTAAGGCTTACTTGGGTATTCGAAGCGTAGATGAAGCAATTAATCTGTAATTAATTAAACGGTGGACCAATCTTGAAAATTTTGCATCGATGTGCTCCTTAAGATGTTGGCTATCCACTGCAGGTGATTTTAGCTAGATGCGCTGCGTATTTCCGCGAATGCTGGGGTAGAAAACGGAGCAACAAAGGAACGACCTTCACACACGCCGTCAACCTCACAACCTTTTTTTTTTTTTTTTTTTTTTTTAAAGTCTGTATACTATTTGTCACTTAAGGACGACCAGTAAATTTAATGTAGTTAAATAGCAGATATTTGCGGTAATTGGGAGACGAGATAATTAATTATTGCTGCTAATTAAAAAATTAAAGAACAAAAGGCCTACCTTGGCCGTTATGTTTCTTCTGTTTTCATCTGTTGCTTGCACTGCAGGTAATCCAATGTAATCCGATTGAGAAAAACACAGAAATTATAGGTAAACACACTCACACTGCACTGTATAATATCGCAAAAATTGAAGAATTTCTTAAGTCCCGAAAATTGCTGAAGAAATTAGTAAATTCAGAAGTTATTGACGGATTTTCTCCAAATTTTGAAACTTCCACTTCCTGGGGCTTGAGTTGAAGAATGTCGTTTATTCCAGAATGCTACGCCAATTAGGGGCTTAATTAGCAGGCTGATTAGTATTACTCCAGTACCTCTTGTTTACCTTTGTAGACTGGTTTCAATTCGAGGACGACGGGGGGTAGATGACATCCGGTTGACCGTCGGAGTGGGAAAAGGTCAGAGTTCACCAAATTAAAACGTGGTAAATCATATAAAAATTAATTTCGCGACTTCTAATTATCTCACTGCTATGAAATTACCCTCAAAATACTCGTGAAGATGTGGAGCGTCTAGCAGTATGAAAATCCAGGCTCATCGATGAAAGGTGACTGCTGGGCGGGCGATCAAATACGCGTTGTAAGGCTTCCTTGGGTATTCGAAGCGTAGATGAAGCAATTAATCTGTAATTAATTAAACGGTGGACCAATCTTGAAAATTTTGCATCGATGTGCTCCTTAAGATGTTGGCTATCCACTGCAGGTGATTTTAGCTAGATGCGCTGCGTATTTCCGCGAATGCTGGGGTAGAAAACGGAGCAACAAAGGAACGACCTTCACACACGCCGTCAACCTCACAACCTTTTTTTTTTTTTCTTTTTTTTTTTTAAGTCTGTATACTATTTGTCACTTAAGGATGACCAGTAAATTTAATGTAGTTAAATAGCAGATATTTGCGGTAATTGGAAGACGAGATAATTAATTATTGCTGCTAATTAAAAAATTAAAGAACAAAAGGCCTACCTTGGCCGTTATGTTTCTTCTGTTTTCATCTGTTGCTTGCACTGTAGGTAATCCAATGTAATCCGATTGAGAAAAACACAGAAATTATAGGTAAACACACTCACACTGCACTGTATAATATCGCAAAAATTGAAGAATTTCTTAAGTCCCGAAAATTGCTGAAGAAATTAGTAAATTCAGAAGTTATTGACGGATTTTCTCCAAATTTTGAAACTTCCACTTCCTGGGGCTTGAGTTGAAGAATGTCGTTTATTCCAGAATGCTACGCCAATTAGGGGCTTAATTAGCAGGCTGATTAGTATTACTCCAGTACCTCTTGTTTACCTTTGTAGACTGGTTTCAATTCGAGGACGACGGGGGGTAGATGACATCCGGTTGACCTTCGGAGTGGGAAAAGGTCAGAGTTCACGAAATTAAAACGTGGTAAATCATATAAAAATTAATTTCGCGACTTCTAATTATCTCACTGCTATGAAATTACCCTCAAAATACTCGTGAAGATGTGGAGCGTCTAGCAGTACGAAAATCCAGGCTCATCGATGAAAGGTGACGGCTAGGCAGGCGATCAAATACGCGTTGTAAGGCTTACTTGGGTATTCGAAGCGTAGATGAAGCAATTAATCTGTAATTAATTAAACGTTGGACCAATCTTGAAAATTTTGCATCGATGTGCTCCTTAAGATGTTGGCTATCCACTGCAGGTGATTTTAGCTAGATGCGCTGCGTATTTCCGCGAATGCTGGGGTAGAAAACGGAGCAACAAAGGAACGACCTTCACACACGCCGTCAACCTCACAAACTTTTTCTTTTTTTTTTTTAAAGTCTGTATACTATTTGTCACTTAAGGATGACCAGTAAATTTAATGTAGTTAAATAGCAGATATTTGCGGTAATTGGGAGACGAGATAATTAATTATTGCTGCTAATTAAAAAATTAAAGAACAAAAGGCCTACCTTGGCCGTTATGTTTCTTCTGTTTTCATCTGTTGCTTGTACTGCAGGTAATGCAATGTAATCCGATTGAGAAAAACACAGAAATTATAGGTAAACACACTCACACTGCACTGTATAATATCGCAAAAATTGAAGAATTTCTTAAGTCCCGAAAATTGCTGAAGAAATTAGTAAATTCAGAAGTTATTGACGGATTTTCTCCAAATTTTGAAACTTCCACTTCCTGGGGCTTGAGTTGAAGAATGTCGTTTATTCCAGAATGCTACGCCAATTTGGGGCTTAATTAGCAAGCTGATTAGTATTACTCCAGTACCTCTTGTTTACCTTTGTAGACTGGTTTCAATTCGAGGACGACGGGGGGTAGATGACATCCGGTTGACCGTCGGAGTGGGAAAAGGTCAGAGTTCACCAAATTAAAACGTGGTAAATCATATAAAAATTAATTTCGCGACTTCTAATTATCTCACTGCTATGAAATTACCCTCAAAATACTCGTGAAGATGTGGAGCGTCTAGCAGTATGAAAATCCAGGCTCATCGATGAAAGGTGACTGCTGGGCGGGCGATCAAATACGCGTTGTAAGGCTTCCTTGGGTATTCGAAGCGTAGATGAAGCAATTAATCTGTAATTAATTAAACGGTGGACCAATCTTGAAAATTTTGCATCGATGTGCTCCTTAAGATGTTGGCTATCCACTGCAGGTGATTTTAGCTAGATGCGCTACGTATTTTGGCGAATGCTGGGGTAGAAAACGGAGCAACAAAGGAACGACCTTCACACACGCCGTCAACCTCACAACATTTTTTTTTTTTTTAAGTCTGTATACTATTTGTCACTTAAGGATAACCAGTAAATTTAATGTAGTTAAATAGCAGATATTTGCGGTAATTGGGAGACGAGATAATTAATTATTGCTGCTAATTAAAAAATTAAAGAACAAAAGGCCTACCTTGTCCGTTATGTTTCTTCTGTTTTCATCTGTTGCTTGCACTGCAGGTAATCCAATGTAATCCGATTGAGAAAAACACAGAAATTATAGGTAAACACACTAACACTGCACTGTATAATATCGCAAAAATTGAAGAATTTCTTAAGTCCCGAAAATTGCTGAAGAAATTAGTAAATTCAGAAGTTATTCACGGATTTTCTCCAAATTTTGAAACTTCCACTTCCTGGGGCTTGAGTTGAAGAATGTCGTTTATTCCAGAATGCTACGCCAATTAGGGGCTTAATTAGCAGGCTGATTAGTATTACTCCAGTACCTCTTGTTTACCTTTGTAGACTGGTTTCAATTCGAGGACGACGGGGGGTACATGACATCCGGTTGACCGTCGGAGTGGGAAAAGGTCAGAGTTCACCAAATTAAAACGTGGTAAATCATATAAAAATTAATTTCGCGACTTCTAATTATCTCACTGCTATGAAATTACCCTCAAAATACTCGTGAAGATGTGGAGCGTCTAGCAGTATGAAAATCCAGGCTCATCGATGAAAGGTGACTGCTGGGCGGGCGATCAAATACGCGTTGTAAGGCTTACTTGGGTATTCGAAGCGTAGATGAAGCAATTAATCTGTAATTAATTAAACGGTGGACCAATCTTGAAAATTTTGCATCGATGTGCTCCTTAAGATGTTGGCTATTCACTGCAGGTGATTTTAGCTAGATGCGCTGCGTATTTCCGCGAATGCTGGGGTAGAAAACGGAGCAACAAAGGAACGACCTTCACACACGCCGTCAACCTCACAACCTTTTTTTTTTTTTTTTCTTTTTTTTTTTAAGTCTGTATACTATTTGTCACTTAAGGATGACCAGTAAATTTAATGTAGTTAAATAGCAGATATTTGCGGTAATTGGGAGACGAGATAATTAATTATTGCTGCTAATTAAAAAATTAAAGAACAAAAGGCCTACCTTGGCCGTTATGTTTCTTCTGTTTTCATCTGTTGCTTGCACTGTAGGTAATCCAATGTAATCCGATTGAGAAAAACACAGAAATTATAGGTAAACACACTCACACTGCACTGTATAATATCGCAAAAATTGAAGAATTTCTTAAGTCCCGAAAATTGCTGAAGAAATTAGTAAATTCAGAAGTTATTGACGGATTTTCTCCAAATTTTGAAACTTCCACTTCCTGGGGCTTGAGTTGAAGAATGTCGTTTATTCCAGAATGCTACGCCAATTAGGGGCTTAATTAGCAGGCTGATTAGTATTACTCCAGTACCTCTTGTTTACCTTTGTAGACTGGTTTCAATTCGAGGACGACGGGGGGTAGATGACATCCGGTTGACCGTCGGAGTGGGAAAAGGTCAGAGTTCACCAAATTAAAACGTGGTAAATCATATAAAAATTAATTTCGCGACTTCTAATTATCTCACTGCTATGAAATTACCCTCAAAATACTCGTGAAGATGTGGAGCGTCTAGCAGTATGAAAATCCAGGCTCATCGATGAAAGGTGACTGCTGGGCGGGCGATCAAATACGCGTTGTAAGGCTTCCTTGGGTATTCGAAGCGTAGATGAAGCAATTAATCTGTAATTAATTAAACGGTGGACCAATCTTGAAAATTTTGCATCGATGTGCTCCTTAAGATGTTGGCTATCCACTGCAGGTGATTTTAGATAGATGCGCTGCGTATTTTGGCGAATGCTGGGGTAGAAAACGGAGCAACAAAGGAACGACCTTCACACACGCCGTCAACCTCACAACCTTTTTTTTTTTTTTTTTTTTTTTTAAGTCTGTATACTATTTGTCACTTAAGGATGACCAGTAAATTTAATGTAGTTAAATAGCAGATATTTGCGGTAATTGGGAGACGAGATAATTAATTATTGCTGCTAATTAAAAAATTAAAGAACAAAAGGCCTACCTTGGCCGTTATGTTTCTTCTGTTTTCATCTGTTGCTTGCACTGTAGGTAATCCAATGTAATCCGATTGAGAAAAACACAGAAATTATAGGTAAACACACTCACACTGCACTGTATAATATCGCAAAAATTGAAGAATTTCTTAAGTCCCGAAAATTGCTGAAGAAATTAGTAAATTCAGAAGTTATTGACGGATTTTCTCCAAATTTTGAAACTTCCACTTCCTGGGGCTTGAGTTGAAGAATGTCGTTTATTCCAGAATGCTACGCCAATTAGGGGCTTAATTAGCAGGCTGATTAGTATTACTCCAGTACCTCTTGTTTACCTTTGTAGACTGGTTTCAATTCGAGGACGACGGGGGGTAGATGACATCCGGTTGACCGTCGGAGTGGGAAAAGGTCAGAGTTCACCAAATTAAAACGTGGTAAATCATATAAAAATTAATTTCGCGACTTCTAATTATCTCACTGCTATGAAATTACCCTCAAAATACTCGTGAAGATGTGGAGCGTCTAGCAGTATGAAAATCCAGGCTCATCGATGAAATGTGACTGCTGGGCGGGCGATCAAATACGCGTTGTAAGGCTTACTTGGGTATTCGAAGCGTAGATGAAGCAATTAATCTGTAATTAATTAAACGGTGGACCAATCTTGAAAATTTTGCATCGATGTGCTCCTTAAGATGTTGGCTATCCACTGCAGGTGATTTTAGCTAGATGCGCTGCGTATTTTGGCGAATGCTGGGGTAGAAAACGGAGCAACAAAGGAACGACCTTCACACACGCCGTCAACCTAACAACCTTTTTTGTTTTTTTTTTTTTTTTTTAAGTCTGTATACTATTTGTCACTTAAGGACGACCAGTAAATTTAATGTAGTTAAATAGCAGATATTTGCGGTAATTGGGAGACGAGATAATTAATTATTGCTGCTAATTAAAAAATTAAAGAACAAAAGGCCTACCTTGTCCGTTATGTTTCTTCTGTTTTCATCTGTTGCTTGCACTGCAGGTAATCCAATGTAATCCGATTGAGAAAACCACAGAAATTATAGGTAAACACACTAACACTGCACTGTATAATATCGCAAAAATTGAAGAATTCCTTAAGTCCCGAAAATTGCTGAAGAAATTAGTAAATTCAGAAGTTATTCACGGATTTTCTCCAAATTTTGAAACTTCCACTTCCTGGGGCTTGAGTTGAAGAATGTCGTTTATTCCAGAATGCTACGCCAATTAGGGGCTTAATTAGCAGGCTGATTAGTATTACTCCAGTACCTCTTGTTTACCTTTGTAGACTGGTTTCAATTCGAGGACGACGGGGGGTACATGACATCCGGTTGACCGTCGGAGTGGGAAAAGGTCAGAGTTCACCAAATTAAAACGTGGTAAATCATATAAAAATTAATTTCGCGACTTCTAATTATCTCACTGCTATGAAATTACCCTCAAAATACTCGTGAAGATGTGGAGCGTCTAGCAGTATGAAAATCCAGGCTCATCGATGAAAGGTGACTGCTGGGCGGGCGATCAAATACGCGTTGTAAGGCTTACTTGGGTATTCGAAGCGTAGATGAAGCAATTAATCTGTAATTAATTAAACGGTGGACCAATCTTGAAAATTTTGCATCGATGTGCTCCTTAAGATGTTGGCTATTCACTGCAGGTGATTTTAGCTAGATGCGCTGCGTATTTCCGCGAATGCTGGGGTAGAAAACGGAGCAACAAAGGAACGACCTTCACACACGCCGTCAACCTCACAACCTTTTTTTTTTTTTTTTCTTTTTTTTTTAAGTCTGTATACTATTTGTCACTTAAGGATGACCAGTAAATTTAATGTAGTTAAATAGCAGATATTTGCGGTAATTGGGAGACGAGATAATTAATTATTGCTGCTAATTAAAAAATTAAAGAACAAAAGGCCTACCTTGGCCGTTATGTTTCTTCTGTTTTCATCTGTTGCTTGCACTGTAGGTAATCCAATGTAATCCGATTGAGAAAAACACAGAAATTATAGGTAAACACACTCACACTGCACTGTATAATATCGCAAAAATTGAAGAATTTCTTAAGTCCCGAAAATTGCTGAAGAAATTAGTAAATTCAGAAGTTATTGACGGATTTTCTCCAAATTTTGAAACTTCCACTTCCTGGGGCTTGAGTTGAAGAATGTCGTTTATTCCAGAATGCTACGCCAATTAGGGGCTTAATTAGCAGGCTGATTAGTATTACTCCAGTACCTCTTGTTTACCTTTGTAGACTGGTTTCAATTCGAGGACGACGGGGGGTAGATGACATCCGGTTGACCGTCGGAGTGGGAAAAGGTCAGAGTTCACCAAATTAAAACGTGGTAAATCATATAAAAATTAATTTCGCGACTTCTAATTATCTCACTGCTATGAAATTACCCTCAAAATACTCGTGAAGATGTGGAGCGTCTAGCAGTATGAAAATCCAGGCTCATCGATGAAAGGTGACTGCTGGGCGGGCGATCAAATACGCGTTGTAAGGCTTCCTTGGGTATTCGAAGCGTAGATGAAGCAATTAATCTGTAATTAATTAAACGGTGGACCAATCTTGAAAATTTTGCATCGATGTGCTCCTTAAGATGTTGGCTATCCACTGCAGGTGATTTTAGATAGATGCGCTGCGTATTTTGGCGAATGCTGGGGTAGAAAACGGAGCAACAAAGGAACGACCTTCACACACGCCGTCAACCTCACAACCTTTTTTTTTTTTTTCTTTTTTTTTTTAAGTCTGTATACTATTTGTCACTTAAGGATGACCAGTAAATTTAATGTAGTTAAATAGCAGATATTTGCGGTAATTGGGAGACGAGATAATTAATTATTGCTGCTAATTAAAAAATTAAAGAACAAAAGGCCTACCTTGGCCGTTATGTTTCTTCTGTTTTCATCTGTTGCTTGCACTGTAGGTAATCCAATGTAATCCGATTGAGAAAAACACAGAAATTATAGGTAAACACACTCACACTGCACTGTATAATATCGCAAAAATTGAAGAATTTCTTAAGTCCCGAAAATTGCTGAAGAAATTAGTAAATTCAGAAGTTATTGACGGATTTTCTCCAAATTTTGAAACTTCCACTTCCTGGGGCTTGAGTTGAAGAATGTCGTTTATTCCAGAATGCTACGCCAATTAGGGGCTTAATTAGCAGGCTGATTAGTATTACTCCAGTACCTCTTGTTTACCTTTGTAGACTGGTTTCAATTCGAGGACGACGGGGGGTAGATGACATCCGGTTGACCGTCGGAGTGGGAAAAGGTCAGAGTTCACCAAATTAAAACGTGGTAAATCATATAAAAATTAATTTCGCGACTTCTAATTATCTCACTGCTATGAAATTACCCTCAAAATACTCGTGAAGATGTGGAGCGTCTAGCAGTATGAAAATCCAGGCTCATCGATGAAATGTGACTGCTGGGCGGGCGATCAAATACGCGTTGTAAGGCTTACTTGGGTATTCGAAGCGTAGATGAAGCAATTAATCTGTAATTAATTAAACGGTGGACCAATCTTGAAAATTTTGCATCGATGTGCTCCTTAAGATGTTGGCTATCCACTGCAGGTGATTTTAGCTAGATGCGCTGCGTATTTCCGCGAATGCTGGGGTAGAAAACGGAGCAACAAAGGAACGACCTTCACACACGCCGTCAACCTCACAACCTTTTTTTTTTTTTCTTTTTTTTTTTAAGTCTGTATACTATTTGTCACTTAAGGATGACCAGTAAATTTAATGTAGTTAAATAGCAGATATTTGCGGTAATTGGGAGACGAGATAATTAATTATTGCTGCTAATTAAAAAATTAAAGAACAAAAGGCCTACCTTGGCCGTTATGTTTCTTCTGTTTTCATCTGTTGCTTGCACTGTAGGTAATCCAATGTAATCCGATTGAGAAAAACACAGAAATTATAGGTAAACACACTCACACTGCACTGTATAATATCGCAAAAATTGAAGAATTTCTTAAGTCCCGAAAATTGCTGAAGAAATTAGTAAATTCAGAAGTTATTGACGGATTTTCTCCAAATTTTGAAACTTCCACTTCCTGGGGCTTGAGTTGAAGAATGTCGTTTATTCCAGAATGCTACGCCAATTAGGGGCTTAATTAGCAGGCTGATTAGTATTACTCCAGTACCTCTTGTTTACCTTTGTAGACTGGTTTCAATTCGAGGACGACGGGGGGTAGATGACATCCGGTTGACCGTCGGAGTGGGAAAAGGTCAGAGTTCACCAAATTAAAACGTGGTAAATCATATAAAAATTAATTTCGCGACTTCTAATTATCTCACTGCTATGAAATTACCCTCAAAATACTCGTGAAGATGTGGAGCGTCTAGCAGTATGAAAATCCAGGCTCATCGATGAAATGTGACTGCTGGGCGGGCGATCAAATACGCGTTGTAAGGCTTACTTGGGTATTCGAAGCGTAGATGAAGCAATTAATCTGTAATTAATTAAACGGTGGACCAATCTTGAAAATTTTGCATCGATGTGCTCCTTAAGATGTTGGCTATCCACTGCAGGTGATTTTAGCTAGATGCGCTGCGTATTTCCGCGAATGCTGGGGTAGAAAACGGAGCAACAAAGGAACGACCTTCACACACGCCGTCAACCTCACAACCTTTTTTTTTTTTTTTTTTAAAGTCTGTATACTATTTGTCACTTAAGGACGACCAGTAAATTTAATGTAGTTAAATAGCAGATATTTGCGGTAATTGGGAGACGAGATAATTAATTATTGCTGCTAATTAAAAAATTAAAGAACAAAAGGCCTACCTTGGCCGTTATGTTTCTTCTGTTTTCATCTGTTGCTTGCACTGCAGGTAATCCAATGTAATCCGATTGAGAAAAACACAGAAATTATAGGTAAACACACTCACACTGCACTGTATAATATCGCAAAAATTGAAGAATTTCTGAAGTCCCGAAAATTGCTGAAGAAATTAGTAAATTCAGAAGTTATTGACGGATTTTCTCCAAATTTTGAAACTTCCACTTCCTGGGGCTTGAGTTGAAGAATGTCGTTTATTCCAGAATGCTACGCCAATTAGGGGCTTAATTAGCAGGCTGATTAGTATTACTCCAGTACCTCTTGTTTACCTTTGTAGACTGGTTTCAATTCGAGGACGACGGGGGGTAGATGACATCCGGTTGACCGTCGGAGTGGGAAAAGGTCAGAGTTCACCAAATTAAAACGTGGTAAATCATATAAAAATTAATTTCGCGACTTCTAATTATCTCACTGCTATGAAATTACCCTCAAAATACTCGTGAAGATGTGGAGCGTCTAGCAGTATGAAAATCCAGGCTCATCGATGAAAGGTGACTGCTGGGCGGGCGATCAAATACGCGTTGTAAGGCTTCCTTGGGTATTCGAAGCGTAGATGAAGCAATTAATCTGTAATTAATTAAACGGTGGACCAATCTTGAAAATTTTGCATCGATGTGCTCCTTAAGATGTTGGCTATCCACTGCAGGTGATTTTAGATAGATGCGCTGCGTATTTTGGCGAATGCTGGGGTAGAAAACGGAGCAACAAAGGAACGACCTTCACACACGCCGTCAACCTCACAACCTTTTTTTTTTTTTTTTCTTTTTTTTTTTAAGTCTGTATACTATTTGTCACTTAAGGATGACCAGTAAATTTAATGTAGTTAAATAGCAGATATTTGCGGTAATTGGGAGACGAGATAATTAATTATTGCTGCTAATTAAAAAATTAAAGAACAAAAGGCCTACCTTGGCCGTTATGTTTCTTCTGTTTTCATCTGTTGCTTGCACTGTAGGTAATCCAATGTAATCCGATTGAGAAAAACACAGAAATTATAGGTAAACACACTCACACTGCACTGTATAATATCGCAAAAATTGAAGAATTTCTTAAGTCCCGAAAATTGCTGAAGAAATTAGTAAATTCAGAAGTTATTGACGGATTTTCTCCAAATTTTGAAACTTCCACTTCCTGGGGCTTGAGTTGAAGAATGTCGTTTATTCCAGAATGCTACGCCAATTAGGGGCTTAATTAGCAGGCTGATTAGTATTACTCCAGTACCTCTTGTTTACCTTTGTAGACTGGTTTCAATTCGAGGACGACGGGGGGTAGATGACATCCGGTTGACCGTCGGAGTGGGGAAAGGTCAGAGTTCACCAAATTAAAACGTGGTAAATCATATAAAAATTAATTTCGCGACTTCTAATTATCTCACTGCTATGAAATTACCCTCAAAATACTCGTGAAGATGTGGAGCGTCTAGCAGTATGAAAATCCAGGCTCATCGATGAAATGTGACTGCTGGGCGGGCGATCAAATACGCGTTGTAAGGCTTACTTGGGTATTCGAAGCGTAGATGAAGCAATTAATCTGTAATTAATTAAACGGTGGACCAATCTTGAAAATTTTGCATCGATGTGCTCCTTAAGATGTTGGCTATCCACTGCAGGTGATTTTAGCTAGATGCGCTGCGTATTTCCGCGAATGCTGGGGTAGAAATCGGAGCAACAAAGGAACGACCTTCACACACGCCGTCAACCTCACAACCTTTTTTTTTTTTTTCTTTTTTTTTTTAAGTCTGTATACTATTTGTCACTTAAGGATGACCAGTAAATTTAATGTAGTTAAATAGCAGATATTTGCGGTAATTGGGAGACGAGATAATTAATTATTGCTGCTAATTAAAAAATTAAAGAACAAAAGGCCTACCTTGGCCGTTATGTTTCTTCTGTTTTCATCTGTTGCTTGCACTGTAGGTAATCCAATGTAATCCGATTGAGAAAAACACAGAAATTATAGGTAAACACACTCACACTGCACTGTATAATATCGCAAAAATTGAAGAATTTCTTAAGTCCCGAAAATTGCTGAAGAAATTAGTAAATTCAGAAGTTATTGACGGATTTTCTCCAAATTTTGAAACTTCCACTTCCTGGGGCTTGAGTTGAAGAATGTCGTTTATTCCAGAATGCTACGCCAATTAGGGGCTTAATTAGCAGGCTGATTAGTATTACTCCAGTACCTCTTGTTTACCTTTGTAGACTGGTTTCAATTCGAGGACGACGGGGGGTAGATGACATCCGGTTGACCGTCGGAGTGGGAAAAGGTCAGAGTTCACCAAATTAAAACGTGGTAAATAATATAAAAATTAATTTCGCGACTTCTAATTATCTCACTGCTATGAAATTACCCTCAAAATACTCGTGAAGATGTGGAGCGTCTAGCAGTATGGAAATCCAGGCTCATCGATGAAATGTGACTGCTGGGCGGGCGATCAAATACGCGTTGTAAGGCTTACTTGGGTATTCGAAGCGTAGATGAAGCAATTAATCTGTAATTAATTAAACGGTGGACCAATCTTGAAAATTTTGCATCGATGTGCTCCTTAAGATGTTGGCTATCCACTGCAGGTGATTTTAGCTAGATGCGCTGCGTATTTCCGCGAATGCTGGGGTAGAAAACGGAGCAACAAAGGAACGACCTTCACACACGCCGTCAACCTCACAACCTTTTTTTTTTTTTTTTTAAAGTCTGTATACTATTTGTCACTTAAGGACGACCAGTAAATTTAATGTAGTTAAATAGCAGATATTTGCGGTAATTGGGAGACGAGATAATTAATTATTGCTGCTAATTAAAAAATTAAAGAACAAAAGGCCTACCTTGGCCGTTATGTTTCTTCTGTTTTCATCTGTTGCTTGCACTGCAGGTAATCCAATGTAATCCGATTGAGAAAAACACAGAAATTATAGGTAAACACACTCACACTGCACTGTATAATATCGCAAAAATTGAAGAATTTCTGAAGTCCCGAAAATTGCTGAAGAAATTAGTAAATTCAGAAGTTATTGACGGATTTTCTCCAAATTTTGAAACTTCCACTTCCTGGGGCTTGAGTTGAAGAATGTCGTTTATTCCAGAATGCTACGCCAATTAGGGGCTTAATTAGCAGGCTGATTAGTATTACTCCAGTACCTCTTGTTTACCTTTGTAGACTGGTTTCAATTCGAGGACGACGGGGGGTAGATGACATCCGGTTGACCGTCGGAGTGGGAAAAGGTCAGAGTTCACCAAATTAAAACGTGGTAAATCATATAAAAATTAATTTCGCGACTTCTAATTATCTCACTGCTATGAAATTACCCTCAAAATACTCGTGAAGATGTGGAGCGTCTAGCAGTATAAAAATCCAGGCTCATCGATGAAATGTGACTGCTGGGCGGGCGATCAAATACGCGTTGTAAGGCTTACTTGGGTATTCGAAGCGTAGATGAAGCAATTAATCTGTAATTAATTAAACGGTGGACCAATCTTGAAAATTTTGCATCGATGTGCTCCTTAAGATGTTGGCTATCCACTGCAGGTGATTTTAGCTAGATGCGCTGCGTATTTTGGCGAATGCTGGGGTAGAAAACGGAGCAACAAAGGAACGACCTTCACACACGCCGTCAACCTAACAACCTTTTTTTTTTTTTTTTTAAAGTCTGTATACTATTTGTCACTTAAGGACGACCAGTAAATTTAATGTAGTTAAATAGCAGATATTTGCGGTAATTGGGAGACGAGATAATTAATTATTGCTGCTAATTAAAAAATTAAAGAACAAAAGGCCTACCTTGGCCGTTATGTTTCTTCTGTTTTCATCTGTTGCTTGCACTGCAGGTAATCCAATGTAATCCGATTGAGAAAAACACAGAAATTATAGGTAAACACACTCACACTGCACTGTATAATATCGCAAAAATTGAAGAATTTCTTAAGTCCCGAAAATTGCTGAAGAAATTAGTAAATTCAGAAGTTATTCACGGATTTTCTCCAAATTTTGAAACTTCCACTTCCTGGGGCTTGAGTTGAAGAATGTCGTTTATTCCAGAATGCTACGCCAATTAGGGGCTTAATTAGCAGGCTGATTAGTATTACTCCAGTACCTCTTGTTTACCTTTGTAGACTGGTTTCAATTCGAGGACGACGGGGGGTAGATGACATCCGGTTGACCGTCGGAGTGGGAAAAGGTCAGAGTTCACCAAATTAAAACGTGGTAAATCATATAAAAATTAATTTCGCGACTTCTAATTATCTCACTGCTATGAAATTACCCTCAAAATACTCGTGAAGATGTGGAGCGTCTAGCAGTATGAAAATCCAGGCTCATCGATGAAAGGTGACTGCTGGGCGGGCGATCAAATACGCGTTGTAAGGCTTACTTGGGTATTCGAAGCGTAGATGAAGCAATTAATCTGTAATTAATTAAACGATGGACCAATCTTGAAAATTTTGCATCGATGTGCTCCTTAAGATGTTGGCTATCCACTGCAGGTGATTTTAGCTAGATGCGCTGCGTATTTCCGCGAATGCTGGGGTAGAAAACGGAGCAACAAAGGAACGACCTTCACACACGCCGTCAACCTCACAACCTTTTTTTTTTTTTTTTTTAAAGTCTGTATACTATTTGTCACTTAAGGATGACCAGTAAATTTAATGTAGTTAAATAGCAGATATTTGCGGTAATTGGGAGACGAGATAATTAATTATTGCTGCTAATTAAAAAATTAAAGAACAAAAGGCCTACCTTGGCCGTTATGTTTCTTCTGTTTTCATCTGTTGCTTGCACTGCAGGTAATCCAATGTAATCCGATTGAGAAAAACACAGAAATTATAGGTAAACACACTCACACTGCACTGTATAATATCGCAAAAATTGAAGAATTTCTTAAGTCCCGAAAATTGCTGAAGAAATTAGTAAATTCAGAAGTTATTGACGGATTTTCTCCAAATTTTGAAACTTCCACTTCCTGGGGCTTGAGTTGAAGAATGTCGTTTATTCCAGAATGCTACGCCAATTAGGGGCTTAATTAGCAGGCTGATTAGTATTACTCCAGTACCTCTTGTTTACCTTTGTAGACTGGTTTCAATTCGAGGACGACGGGGGGTAGATGACATCCGGTTGACCGTCGGAGTGGGAAAAGGTCAGAGTTCACCAAATTAAAACGTGGTAAATCATATAAAAATTAATTTCGCGACTTCTAATTATCTCACTGCTATGAAATTACCCTCAAAATACTCGTGAAGATGTGGAGCGTCTAGCAGTATGAAAATCCAGGCTCATCGATGAAAGGTGACTGCTGGGCGGGCGATGAAATACGCGTTGTAAGGCTTACTTGGGTATTCGAAGCGTAGATGAAGCAATTAATCTGTAATTAATTAAACGGTGGACCAATCTTGAAAATTTTGCATCGATGTGCTCCTTAAGATGTTGGCTATCCACTGCAGGTGATTTTAGCTAGATGCGCTACGTATTTTGGCGAATGCTGGGGTAGAAAACGGAGCAACAAAGGAACGACCTTCACACAAGCCGTCAACCTCACAACCTTTTTTTTTTTTTTTAAGTCTGCATACTATTTGTCACTTAAGGATAACCAGTAAATTTAATGTAGTTAAATAGCAGATATTTGCGGTAATTGGGAGACGAGATAATTAATTATTGCTGCTAATTAAAAAATTAAAGAACAAAAGGCCTTCTGTCTTCTTTGTTATGTTTCTTCTGTTTTCATCTGTTGCTTGCACTGCAGGTAATCCAATGTAATCCGATTGAGAAAAACACAGAAATTATAGGTAAACACACTCACACTGCACTGTATAATATCGCAAAAATTGAAGAATTTCTTAAGTCCCGAAAATTGCTGAAGAAATTAGTAAATTCAGAAGTTATTGACGGATTTTCTCCAAATTTTGAAACTTCCACTTCCTGGGGCTTGAGTTGAAGAATGTCGTTTATTCCAGAATGCTACGCCAATTAGGGGCTTAATTAGCAGGCTGATTAGTATTACTCCAGTACCTCTTGTTTACCTTTGTAGACTGGTTTCAATTCGAGGACGACGGGGGGTAGATGACATCCGGTTGACCGTCGGAGTGGGAAAAGGTCAGAGTTCACCAAATTAAAACGTGGTAAATCATATAAAAATTAATTTCGCGACTTCTAATTATCTCACTGCTATGAAATTACCCTCAAAATACTCGTGAAGATGTGGAGCGTCTAGCAGTATGAAAATCCAGGCTCATCGATGAAAGGTGACTGCTGGGCGGGCGATCAAATACGCGTTGTAAGGCTTACTTGGGTATTCGAAGCGTAGATGAAGCAATTAATCTGTAATTAATTAAACGGTGGACCAATCTTGAAAATTTTGCATCGATGTGCTCCTTAAGATGTTGGCTATCCACTGCAGGTGATTTTAGCTAGATGCGCTACGTATTTTGGCGAATGCTGGGGTAGAAAACGGAGCAACAAAGGAACGACCTTCACACACGCCGTCAACCTCACAACCTTTTTTTTTTTTTTTAAGTCTGCATACTATTTGTCACTTAAGGATAACCAGTAAATTTAATGTAGTTAAATAGCAGATATTTGCGGTAATTGGGAGACGAGATAATTAATTATTGCTGCTAATTAAAAAATTAAAGAACAAAAGGCCTTCTGTCTTCTTTGTTATGTTTCTTCTGTTTTCATCTGTTGCTTGCACTGCAGGTAATCCAATGTAATCCGATTGAGAAAAACACAGAAATTATAGGTAAACACACTCACACTGCACTGTATAATATCGCAAAAATTGAAGAATTTCTTAAGTCCCGAAAATTGCTGAAGAAATTAGTAAATTCAGAAGTTATTGACGGATTTTCTCCAAATTTTGAAACTTCCACTTCCTGGGGCTTGAGTTGAAGAATGTCGTTTATTCCAGAATGCTACGCCAATTAGGGGCTTAATTAGCAGGCTGATTAGTATTACTCCAGTACCTCTTGTTTACCTTTGTAGACTGGTTTCAATTCGAGGACGACGGGGGGTAGATGACATCCGGTTGACCGTCGGAGTGGGAAAAGGTCAGAGTTCACCAAATTAAAACGTGGTAAATCATATAAAAATTAATTTCGCGACTTCTAATTATCTCACTGCTATGAAATTACCCTCAAAATACTCGTGAAGATGTGGAGCGTCTAGCAGTATGAAAATCCAGGCTCATCGATGAAAGGTGATTGCTGGGCGGGCGATCAAATACGCGTTGTAAGGCTTACTTGGGTATTCGAAGCGTAGATGAAGCAATTAATCTGTAATTAATTAAACGGAGGACCAATCTTGAAAATTTTGCATCGATGTGCTCCTCAAGATGTTGGCTATCCACTGCAGGTGATTTTAGCTAGATGCGCTGCGTATTTCCGCGAATGCTGGGGTAGAAAACGGAGCAACAAAGGAACGACCTTCACACACGCCGTCAACCTCACAACCTTTTTTTTTTTTTTTTTTTTTTTTTTAAAGTCTGTATACTATTTGTCACTTAAGGACGACCAGTAAATTTAATGTAGTTAAATAGCAGATATTTGCGGTAATTGGGAGACGAGATAATTAATTATTGCTGCTAATTAAAAAATTAAAGAACAAAAGGCCTACCTTGGCCGTTATGTTTCTTCTGTTTTCATCTGTTGCTTGCACTGCAGGTAATCCAATGTAATCCGATTGAGAAAAACACAGAAATTATAGGTAAACACACTCACACTGCACTGTATAATATCGCAAAAATTGAAGAATTTCTTAAGTCCCGAAAATTGCTGAAGAAATTAGTAAATTCAGAAGTTATTGACGGATTTTCTCCAAATTTTGAAACTTCCACTTCCTGGGGCTTGAGTTGAAGAATGTCGTTTATTCCAGAATGCTACGCCAATTAGGGGCCTAATTAGCAGGCTGATTAGTATTACTCCAGTACCTCTTGTTTACCTTTGTAGACTGGTTTCAATTCGAGGACGACGGGGGGTAGATGACATCCGGTTGACCGTCGGAGTGGGAAAAGGTCAGAGTTCACGAAATTAAAACGTGGTAAATCATATAAAAATTAATTTCGCGACTTCTAATTATCTCACTGCTATGAAATTACCCTCAAAATACTCGTGAAGATGTGGAGCGTCTAGCAGTATGAAAATCCAGGCTCTTCGATGAAAGGTGATTGCTGGGCGGGCGATCAAATACGCGTTGTAAGGCTTACTTGGGTATTCGAAGCGTAGATGAAGCAATTAATCTGTAATTAATTAAACGGTGGACCAATCTTGAAAATTTTGCATCGATGTGCTCCTTAAGATGTTGGCTATCCACTGCAGGTGATTTTAGCTAGATGCGCTGCGTATTTCCGCGAATGCTGGGGTAGAAAACGGAGCAACAAAGGAACGACCTTCACACACGCCGTCAACCACACAAACTTTTTTTTTTTTTTTTTAAAGTCTGTATACTATTTGTCACTTAAGGACGACCAGTAAATTTAATGTAGTTAAATAGCAGATATTTGCGGTAATTGGGAGACGAGATAATTAATTATTGCTGCTAATTAAAAAATTAAAGAACAAAAGGCCTACCTTGGCCGTTATGTTTCTTCTGTTTTCATCTGTTGCTTGCACTGCAGGTAATCCAATGTAATCCGATTGAGAAAAACACAGAAATTATAGGTAAACACACTCACACTGCACTGTATAATATCGCAAAAATTGAAGAATTTCTTAAGTCCCGAAAATTGCTGAAGAAATTAGTAAATTCAGAAGTTATTGACGGATTTTCTCCAAATTTTGAAACTTCCACTTCCTGGGGCTTGAGTTGAAGAATGTCGTTTATTCCAGAATGCTACGCCAATTAGGGGCTTAATTAGCAGGCTGATTAGTATTACTCCAGTACCTCTTGTTTACCTTTGTAGACTGGTTTCAATTCGAGGACGACGGGGGGTAGATGACATCCGGTTGACCGTCGGAGTGGGAAAAGGTCAGAGTTCACCAAATTAAAACGTGGTAAATCATATAAAAATTAATTTCGCGACTTCTAATTATCTCACTGCTATAAAATTACCCTCAAAATACTCGTGAAGATGTGGAGCGTCTAGCAGTATGAAAATCCAGGCTCATCGATGAAATGTGACTGCTGGGCGGGCGATCAAATACGCGTTGTAAGGCTTACTTGGGTATTCGAAGCGTAGATGAAGCAATTAATCTGTAATTAATTAAACGGTGGACCAATCTTGAAAATTTTGCATCGATGTGCTCCTTAAGATGTTGGCTATCCACTGCAGGTGATTTTAGCTAGATGCGCTGCGTATTTTGGCGAATGCTGGGGTAGAAAACGGAGCAACAAAGGAACAACCTTCACACACGCCGTCAACCTAACAACCTTTTTTTTTTTTTTTTTTTTTTTTTAAAGTCTGTATACTATTTGTCACTTAAGGACGACCAGTAAATTTAATGTAGTTAAATAGCAGATATTTGCGGTAATTGGGAGACGAGATAATTAATTATTGCTGCTAATTAAAAAATTAAAGAACAAAAGGCCTACCTTGGCCGTTATGTTTCTTCTGTTTTCATCTGTTGCTTGCACTGCAGGTAATCCAATGTAATCCGATTGAGAAAAACACAGAAATTATAGGTAAACACACTCACACTGCACTGTATAATATCGCAAAAATTGAAGAATTTCTTAAGTCCCGAAAATTGCTGAAGAAATTAGTAAATTCAGAAGTTATTGACGGATTTTCTCCAAATTTTGAAACTTCCACTTCCTGGGGCTTGAGTTGAAGAATGTCGTTTATTCCAGAATGCTACGACAATTAGGGGCTTAATTAGCAGACTGATTATTATTACTCCAGTACCTCTTGTTTACCTTTGTAGACTGGTTTCAATTCGAGGACGACGGGGGGTAGATGACATCCGGTTGACCGTCGGAGTGGGAAAAGGTCAGAGTTCACCAAATTAAAACGTGGTAAATCATATAAAAATTAATTTCGCGACTTCTAATTATCTCACTGCTATGAAATTACCCTCAAAATACTCGTGAAGATGTGGAGCGTCTAGCAGTATGAAAATCCAGGCTCATCGATGAAAGGTGATTGCTGGGCGGGCGATCAAATACGCGTTGTAAGGCTTACTTGGGTATTCGAAGCGTAGATGAAGCAATTAATCTGTAATTAATTAAACGGTGGACCAATCTTGAAAATTTTGCATCGATGTGCTCCTTAAGATGTTGGCTATCCACTGCAGGTGATTTTAGCTAGATGCGCTGCGTATTTCCGCGAATGCTGGGGTAGAAAACGGAGCAACAAAGGAACGACCTTCACACACGCCGTCAACCTCACAACCTTTTTTTTTTTTTTTTAAAGTCTGTATACTATTTGTCACTTAAGGATGACCAGTAAATTTAATGTAGTTAAATAGCAGATATTTGCGGTAATTGGGAGACGAGATAATTAATTATTGCTGCTAATTAAAAAATTAAAGAACAAAAGGCCTACCTTGGACGTTATGTTTCTTCTGTTTTCATCTGTTGCTTGCACTGCAGGTAATCCAATGTAATCCGATTGAGAAAAACACAGAAATTATAGGTAAACACACTCACACTGCACTGTATAATATCGCAAAAATTGAAGAATTTCTTAAGTCCCGAAAATTGCTGAAGAAATTAGTAAATTCAGAAGTTATTGACGGATTTTCTCCAAATTTTGAAACTTCCACTTCCTGGGGCTTGAGTTGAAGAATGTCGTTTATTCCAGAATGCTACGCCAATTAGGGGCTTAATTAGCAGGCTGATTAGTATTACTCCAGTACCTCTTGTTTACCTTTGTAGACTGGTTTCAATTCGAGGACGACGGGGGGTAGATGACATCCGGTTGACCGTCGGAGTGGGAAAAGGTCAGAGTTCACCAAATTAAAACGTGGTAAATCATATAAAAATTAATTTCGCGACTTCTAATTATCTCACTGCTATGAAATTACCCTCAAAATACTCGTGAAGATGTGGAGCGTCTAGCAGTATGAAAATCCAGGCTCATCGATGAAAGGTGATTGCTGGGCGGGCGATCAAATACGCGTTGTAAGGCTTACTTGGGTATTCGAAGCGTAGATGAAGCAATTAATCTGTAATTAATTAAACGGTGGACCAATCTTGAAAATTTTGCATCGATGTGCTCCTTAAGATGTTGGCTATCCACTGCAGGTGATTTTAGCTAGATGCGCTGCGTATTTCCGCGAATGCTGGGGTAGAAAACGGAGCAACAAAGGAACGACCTTCACACACGCCGTCAACCTCACAACCTTTTTTTTTTTTTTTTTTAAAGTCTGTATACTATTTGTCACTTAAGGACGACCAGTAAATTTAATGTAGTTAAATAGCAGATATTTGCGGTAATTGGGAGACGAGATAATTAATTATTGCTGCTAATTAAAAAATTAAAGAACAAAAGGCCTACCTTGGCCGTTATGTTTCTTCTGTTTTCATCTGTTGCTTGCACTGCAGGTAATCCAATGTAATCCGATTGAGAAAAACACAGAAATTATAGGTAAACACACTCACACTGCACTGTATAATATCGCAAAAATTGAAGAATTTCTTAAGTCCCGAAAATTGCTGAAGAAATTAGTAAATTCAGAAGTTATTGACGGATTTTCTCCAAATTTTGAAACTTCCACTTCCTGGGGCTTGAGTTGAAGAATGTCGTTTATTCCAGAATGCTACGCCAATTAGGGGCTTAATTAGCAGGCTGATTAGTATTACTCCAGTACCTCTTGTTTACCTTTGTAGACTGGTTTCAATTCGAGGACGACGGGGGGTAGATGACATCCGGTTGACCGTCGGAGTGGGAAAAGGTCAGAGTTCACCAAATTAAAACGTGGTAAATCATATAAAAATTAATTTCGCGACTTCTAATTATCTCACTGCTATGAAATTACCCTCAAAATACTCGTGAAGATGTGGAGCGTCTAGCAGTATGAAAATCCAGGCTCATCGATGAAAGGTGACTGCTGGGCGGGCGATCAAATACGCGTTGTAAGGCTTCCTTGGGTATTCGAAGCGTAGATGAAGCAATTAATCTGTAATTAATTAAACGGTGGACCAATCTTGAAAATTTTGCATCGATGTGCTCCTTAAGATGTTGGCTATCCACTGCAGGTGATTTTAGCTAGATGCGCTGCGTATTTTGGCGAATGCTGGGGTAGAAAACGGAGCAACAAAGGAACAACCTTCACACACGCCGTCAACCTAACAACCTTTTTTTTTTTTTTTTTTTTTTTTAAAGTCTGTATACTATTTGTCACTTAAGGACGACCAGTAAATTTAATGTAGTTAAATAGCAGATATTTGCGGTAATTGGGAGACGAGATAATTAATTATTGCTGCTAATTAAAAAATTAAAGAACAAAAGGCCTACCTTGGCCGTTATGTTTCTTCTGTTTTCATCTGTTGCTTGCACTGCAGGTAATCCAATGTAATCCGATTGAGAAAAACACAGAAATTATAGGTAAACACACTCACACTGCACTGTATAATATCGCAAAAATTGAAGAATTTCTTAAGTCCCGAAAATTGCTGAAGAAATTAGTAAATTCAGAAGTTATTGACGGATTTTCTCCAAATTTTGAAACTTCCACTTCCTGGGGCTTGAGTTGAAGAATGTCGTTTATTCCAGAATGCTACGACAATTAGGGGCTTAATTAGCAGACTGATTAGTATTACTCCAGTACCTCTTGTTTACCTTTGTAGACTGGTTTCAATTCGAGGACGACGGGGGGTAGATGACATCCGGTTGACCGTCGGAGTGGGAAAAGGTCAGAGTTCACCAAATTAAAACGTGGTAAATCATATAAAAATTAATTTCGCGACTTCTAATTATCTCACTGCTATGAAATTACCCTCAAAATACTCGTGAAGATGTGGAGCGTCTAGCAGTATGAAAATCCAGGCTCATCGATGAAAGGTGATTGCTGGGCGGGCGATCAAATACGCGTTGTAAGGCTTACTTGGGTATTCGAAGCGTAGATGAAGCAATTAATCTGTAATTAATTAAACGGTGGACCAATCTTGAAAATTTTGCATCGATGTGCTCCTTAAGATGTTGGCTATCCACTGCAGGTGATTTTAGCTAGATGCGCTGCGTATTTCCGCGAATGCTGGGGTAGAAAACGGAGCAACAAAGGATCGACCTTCACACACGCCGTCAACCTCACAACCTTTTTTTTTTTTTTTTTAAAGTCTGTATACTATTTGTCACTTAAGGATGACCAGTAAATTTAATGTAGTTAAATAGCAGATATTTGCGGTAATTGGGAGACGAGATAATTAATTATTGCTGCTAATTAAAAAATTAAAGAACAAAAGGCCTACCTTGGCCGTTATGTTTCTTCTGTTTTCATCTGTTGCTTGCACTGCAGGTAATCCAATGTAATCCGATTGAGAAAAACACAGAAATTATAGGTAAACACACTCACACTGCACTGTATAATATCGCAAAAATTGAAGAATTTCTTAAGTCCCGAAAATTGCTGAAGAAATTAGTAAATTCAGAAGTTATTGACGGATTTTCTCCAAATTTTGAAACTTCCACTTCCTGGGGCTTGAGTTGAAGAATGTCGTTTATTCCAGAATGCTACGCCAATTAGGGGCTTAATTAGCAGGCTGATTAGTATTACTCCAGTACCTCTTGTTTACCTTTGTAGACTGGTTTCAATTCGAGGACGACGGGGGGTAGATGACATCCGGTTGACCGTCGGAGTGGGAAAAGGTCAGAGTTCACCAAATTAAAACGTGGTAAATCATATAAAAATTAATTTCGCGACTTCTAATTATCTCACTGCTATGAAATTACCCTCAAAATACTCGTGAAGATGTGGAGCGTCTAGCAGTATGAAAATCCAGGCTCATCGATGAAAGGTGATTGCTGGGCGGGCGATCAAATACGCGTTGTAAGGCTTACTTGGGTATTCGAAGCGTAGATGAAGCAATTAATCTGTAATTAATTAAACGGTGGACCAATCTTGAAAATTTTGCATCGATGTGCTCCTTAAGATGTTGGCTATCCACTGCAGGTGATTTTAGCTAGATGCGCTGCGTATTTCCGCGAATGCTGGGGTAGAAAACGGAGCAACAAAGGAACGACCTTCACACACGCCGTCAACCTCACAACCTTTTTTTTTTTTTTTTTTAAAGTCTGTATACTATTTGTCACTTAAGGACGACCAGTAAATTTAATGTAGTTAAATAGCAGATATTTGCGGTAATTGGGAGACGAGATAATTAATTATTGCTGCTAATTAAAAAATTAAAGAACAAAAGGCCTACCTTGGCCGTTATGTTTCTTCTGTTTTCATCTGTTGCTTGCACTGCAGGTAATCCAATGTAATCCGATTGAGAAAAACACAGAAATTATAGGTAAACACACTCACACTGCACTGTATAATATCGCAAAAATTGAAGAATTTCTTAAGTCCCGAAAATTGCTGAAGAAATTAGTAAATTCAGAAGTTATTGACGGATTTTCTCCAAATTTTGAAACTTCCACTTCCTGGGGCTTGAGTTGAAGAATGTCGTTTATTCCAGAATGCTACGCCAATTAGGGGCTTAATTAGCAGGCTGATTAGTATTACTCCAGTACCTCTTGTTTACCTTTGTAGACTGGTTTCAATTCGAGGACGACGGGGGGTAGATGACATCCGGTTGACCGTCGGAGTGGGAAAAGGTCAGAGTTCACCAAATTAAAACGTGGTAAATCATATAAAAATTAATTTCGCGACTTCTAATTATCTCACTGCTATGAAATTACCCTCAAAATACTCGTGAAGATGTGGAGCGTCTAGCAGTATGAAAATCCAGGCTCATCGATGAAAGGTGACTGCTGGGCGGGCGATCAAATACGCGTTGTAAGGCTTCCTTGGGTATTCGAAGCGTAGATGAAGCAATTAATCTGTAATTAATTAAACGGTGGACCAATCTTGAAAATTTTGCATCGATGTGCTCCTTAAGATGTTGGCTATCCACTGCAGGTGATTTTAGATAGATGCGCTGCGTATTTTGGCGAATGCTGGGGTAGAAAACGGAGCAACAAAGGAACGACCTTCACACACGCCGTCAACCTCACAACCTTTTTCTTTTTTTTTTTTAAAGTCTGTATACTATTTGTCACTTAAGGATGACCAGTAAATTTAATGTAGTTAAATAGCAGATATTTGCGGTAATTGGGAGACGAGATAATTAATTATTGCTGCTAATTAAAAAATTAAAGAACAAAAGGCCTACCTTGGCCGTTATGTTTCTTCTGTTTTCATCTGTTGCTTGTACTGCAGGTAATGCAATGTAATCCGATTGAGAAAAACACAGAAATTATAGGTAAACACACTCACACTGCACTGTATAATATCGCAAAAATTGAAGAATTTCTTAAGTCCCGAAAATTGCTGAAGAAATTAGTAAATTCAGAAGTTATTGACGGATTTTCTCCAAATTTTGAAACTTCCACTTCCTGGGGCTTGAGTTGAAGAATGTCGTTTATTCCAGAATGCTACGCCAATTTGGGGCTTAATTAGCAAGCTGATTAGTATTACTCCAGTACCTCTTGTTTACCTTTGTAGACTGGTTTCAATTCGAGGACGACGGGGGGTAGATGACATCCGGTTGACCGTCGGAGTGGGAAAAGGTCAGAGTTCACCAAATTAAAACGTGGTAAATCATATAAAAATTAATTTCGCGACTTCTAATTATCTCACTGCTATGAAATTACCCTCAAAATACTCGTGAAGATGTGGAGCGTCTAGCAGTATGAAAATCCAGGCTCATCGATGAAATGTGACTGCTGGGCGGGCGATCAAATACGCGTTGTAAGGCTTACTTGGGTATTCGAAGCGTAGATGAAGCAATTAATCTGTAATTAATTAAACGGTGGACCAATCTTGAAAATTTTGCATCGATGTGCTCCTTAAGATGTTGGCTATCCACTGCAGGTGATTTTAGCTAGATGCGCTGCGTATTTTGGCGAATGCTGGGGTAGAAAACGGAGCAACAAAGGAACAACCTTCACACACGCCGTCAACCTAACAACCTTTTTTTTTTTTTTTTTTTTTTTTTAAAGTCTGTATACTATTTGTCACTTAAGGACGACCAGTAAATTTAATGTA